>NC_061112.1:132863406-132901502 GCF_002878395.1 Capsicum annuum | reverse complement strand
TGTAATACCCCAAAAAATCCAAACCACTATTAGATCCATGTACCAAGCTCATGAATAGTACATTATGGTTATTTTATAGTTTTATGAGTAAGTTAGATGTATATTAAGGCTTCAAATAACTCCCAGCTATCAGACGAATCAAAATATTCCTTACCGATTGAATTCTTGAGAAGGATATTGGTATAGTCAACTTCAAATAAGAATATCTCTCATTATAATTGGAATTTTTGAGCTCATGACCTATCAACAGATATATAATTGAATTATCTTTCCAACAATACTAATTTCACCTAAATCCGATATCGGAGCAAAGAGAAAATGGTGACGACATTTCTGATGGGCTATCATTTTTCTAACGACCTTTTTGACAACGTCATCACTTTTTGACGACATTTCTAATGACGTTGTCAGACCTGGGCAGAAAATCAAGAATTTGGACCCCTTTTATGATAACCATTCATGACGGCCTATCACGGACCTGACGGCCTGTCACAGATGGCGTCAAGTATATTTTCCAGCAATTCAATGGCATTTTTGCAAGGGTAGTTTGGTCATTTCCTTCACCTTTCACGACTTATAATCCTAAAGAGGAGTAATTTTTCCCATTTTTCTTCAGTTAAGCATCTCAAAAACCCTCTCTTAACTATTAACCACAAGATTAGGGTTTTCATCAAACTTATCACTCAAAAGCAAGATTCAAGACTTTTTCCAAGATAATCAAGAATTAAGTTTCCCAATCCAAGAAATCTCCAGCAAATTATCAAGGTTTCCTTTCTAAGGTATGCGTGTGTTCATTCATGGACTCCTTTCATCCATGAAGTTCAAGAAACCTTTCCTAAAATTATATATTATGGTTCTCATGTTATGAATGGATTATTGATCATGTTTATGTGTTGAAAGATGCCAAGATAGAATCTTTATGTGTTATTATGAATCTATGACATCATATGAGTTGAAAACCTGTAAGTTTGATTATTTATGATGAGTAATTGTATGATTGTGATGCATTATAGTTAAATTGTGATGCTAGAAATCATGAATTATAGCTAAATTGTGACTAAGTGAAGGATTCATGATAGGCCTCTATGATTCAATGTCATCCATGTTGATCATGTGTCTTGTGAACACTGTTGGATTACTCATGAACTAGTCTTATGGAATTATGCTATGCTTACTTGCAAAATCTACTCATGTACAAAATGTTGAATACCCATGTACTTCATGAAATTCCCCAAGTTATGATATTATGGATTGTGGTTGTAATATGTAATGAACATGATATTGAAAGCTATGCAAGTATACACATGTTGTATGAAATTCCCTTCCATGAAATAGATTGTTGAGAACCATGCTTAGTATGAAATCCCATATTTATGATATTGTAGATTATGGACTCTACTCTTATGATCAAATCAGTCATGTGTGTCAGTTTCCTTCTATCAAGTCCTGGGGGTACTTGTACCCAAAAAATATAGTTGTGTACCTAGAGCCATGTCATGTTTTCATGATACTCTCAGTTAAGCCATGATCTATAGAAATCAGTCAGTCATGTGACTCAGGAAAACTCAAAAATCTTAGTAGTCTTAGTAGTTCAGTGATCTCAGTACTCAATCTATAACTTCAATATTCACAATCAATCGCAGTAACTTCAGTACTCTCAATCAGTCCTCAGAACTCAGTACATTTTATTATTCATCAAAATTCAATAAACTCAGTTTAGCTCCTCTAAACAATACCACTAGTATCAGTTTAGCTAATGAGTTTAGTTCAGTTATTTAGTTCATCTCTATTATTCAGTTTAGTGTATTTCAGATGGGAGTAGGATTCAGCACCGAGTGAGCCTAGGGATAGGGACTCACCTTCTAGAATAGGAATGAGATCCCTAGAAGCAATCCCTAAGTTCCAGAACTACGTTGCCACCGTAGGTACGAGATGTCACCCGTTAGATAGGACTGACATACTTAGGGGTCACCCATTAGCACATTTATATGTATAGGACTGACTCCCAGGAGTCAACCGCTAGATTAGGATTGACTCCATAGCAGATGTCTTTACTGGTGGAGTGGTACTAACTCCCTTCCAGTCAAGGTAGAGATTGGTCCCCAGTCAGCTTAGCTTGGGGCATGTCGATTAGATGAACACATCCCAGAGTTTTAGTTACAAAATTAGGGCTTTCAGACACAGTCAACTCAGCTTAGTAGTATAGATTCAGTACTGTTAGATACAGTCAATGCTTATCATTGTAAATAGACTTCAAGATAACCCATTAGCTAGGAATGATCTCAACTATGATTAATCAGTATCAGAATTATTAGATTTAAAGATCACCCGCTAGATAGGACTGATCTCAGACTAAGTCAAATTATCCTTATTATCAGTATACTCATGAGCACCCGCTAGATAGGACTGATCTCAGATTTAGTTACTCCAAGTAAAAAGGAACTCAAACAGTTGCATTAGAACTTAGACTGTTAGATACAGTCGCTCAGTATTGGTTATATCGATTAGTTCGATCATTATAGTTATATCAGCTATATCAGTTGTCATAGCTCACGTTACCAGTATTCAGTTTTAGGACTGTTAGACACAGTTATTCAAACCAGTTATTCATAATTTGAACTATCAGAAATAGTCAATAATCTATTCAGTACCTCAGTAACTGTAAAGTCATGTCGTCAGCATCCAGACTTAGTAATCAGCATCCTTACGAGTTCAGTTATAGTTGTTTATGCATGTATGTATTCTCACGTTCATATTAGTTAGCATTGTTCATGCATATAACCCTTTCCATTTAGCCTACCTCACTCGTATACTCAGTACATTCAGACGTACTGACGCATTTGTGCTATGGTACTTTCTCTTATGTTACACCATAGGTTCAGAGGCACGAGCACCAAATCAGCAGTAACATTCCAGTGTTCAGAGTTTACAGTGAGTCCTTCTCATTTGAGGATGATATTATTATTACTATATTTACTATTCAGTTGCTAGATGGAGTTAGTTGGAGACATGTTACTTCAACTCCTTATTCAGTTCAGTTAGAGGCTTTCAGACTAGATGTCAGATTAGATATTCAGATCTCATTATTTTCAGTATTTATGACTTGTTTTGGTATTGTTATACCTTTTTCAGACATTTTGTTATCAGACGTGAACCTTATGGCCTTTCATGTTCATGTTTCCGTATTTTATGATATATTATGCAGTATACAGGTACAAATATCAGTCATGAGTTAGCTTGTGGTCCTTTGAGGTCATGAGCACCGTGTAGCATTTCAGCTAAGAAAATTGGGGTGTTACAATGCCACGACCTGAACCAGGGCCTGGCCGTGACAAGCATTTTGAACCATTGAGGCCCAAAACATCCCTATCTGTCTGGAAATCATGCACCTAATTCATATGATCAAAGAAATGCAGAAAAACATAACAATTCAGAAACATGGTCATAAATATGAAAAGAGACAATAACGGGGAGATAATGTTCCCTCAACATCAATTATCCTCTGAACAACTGTCTGTGAAAATCTCTAACAAATGACTGAAACAATGTCTATCTGAAAACTGGGACAAGACTCCCAGTAGACCTTAAAACTGAATATAAGATAAAAGGACTACAGGACATAAGACCTTTCGAAACATAGAAGGCTCACCACTTGTCTCTATAGCTCTGTCTGAAAGTTCTACTTATTCTCTTGATCCCTAGACTGAGCCTTTGAACCTGAGAGGTTGGAGAGAGGAGGGGGTCAGCACAAAAGTACTGGCACGTAGACATATCAAAACAAAACATAATATTTTTACAAAGTATAGTTGAGAGCCATTATAAAGAAATTTCGTATCAAATCATTTGAAAACACATAGGTGTAATGCAATAGTTTTTTTCAACAATAATGAAATGCAACTGAGCTAGGTGGAATACCCTACATAATTTACACCAACTGTCAAACCTCAGTTTCTGCCGAGATTAGAGTATAAGTGAGGGAGAGACACACAAGACCACAGAGCATGGGGTCTCGACCCAATGTTAGTGCCCAAGAATCATTTGGCTCAGGCTCCTACATATAGTCCCAATTTGGGAATAACATAAAGTCAAGTACACAAGATCACTTATCCTGGTACCAATATTCCATGTCGGCAAACACGTTCTTCCAGCGATGAGCCCTTGTGTCTCAAACGCCTTCTTCGGGCATCCACCTATCTCATGTAAAATCAATGTATTCAAACTTCATTTAATTCAATCACGCATCATATTCTGTAGGGTATCATCATACCCGACTTGCAAGTCATCAATATCACATCCACATATGCATAATCATGTAAAAACCAAGGTGCTTCATCATTTACAAGTGGTGAACAATATTTATTTCAAATTCATGCTCTCTTTTGTTGATCACAATATAATATGGAGTATCAAAACATTATCATGGGAATTTGAAAATAATTTATCATTCATATTTATCAAACTTCCATGGAAAATCTCAAATCACATATGCATGGTTTCAACCATTGAAGTATATAGGCAAACAATTCCCATGACATAAAGAAAATGACTTAGAAATGATATTGAAAGCAAGATATTAGCATTTGATTGAAAACCCTCATTTAAAAGCATGCATATTCATAAAGACTACACCCATGAGATTTTTGGATAACACCACGTACCTCTATTTCCAAGGATAATAGGTGTTTCTTGAAGCTTGTGGATTGTTGATTCCAAATATGTAACTATCTATGAAAACCTATGGTCAAATCTTAAACTATTTGGGTTTTTATTTTGAAACCCTAAGGAGAATCTTGAGCACTTTTGATGAAAGAATATATATTTTGGGGTCCTTGGAACTGAATCTCATGTTTTAGGGCTAAGTAAGGGTGGAAAAGGATCACTTTGTCCTCAACACAGAGTGTTTAAATCACCAGAATTCCTTACATAGGATCCGCCCATCCCGTTGCCTATGTTCACACAGGCACTGCCCAGGCTATCGCCTATGTTTACATAGGCGCCACCTAGGCTATTGCCTATGCTTTCCAGTGACCATTGGCGATTGGTTAGGCGATGCTTATCACTTTGAAGGGCCATAACTTGTTGCTCGGGTGTCGGATTTTTGCCAAATTGGTATCTTTGGAAAGATAACTCGAATAACTATCATTTGACATGTAGTAGGCTTCCTAATTCGATATTTACAAAGAGTTATGGTCGATGGAATCTGACACACTTTACAACGTCTACTAAAACTTAGTCGATCGAAATAGTTCCAACTCGTCCTTGAGTTGAAGGACCTCTATGGTCTAAATTCAAGCTTGAACGGATTCATATGCTACACAATAATTAACATGCCATATTGGCATAGGATTTTATGGCTTCGGGATTAGAAACGCATAGAAATCATGATCTATATTGTAGCCCAAATTACGGGGCATTACATTATCCCCCTTAGGATCATTCATTCCCGAATGATGATGCGGGACACAAACAGACACGATTTCAAGCATAATAAAGGACTAGGAAAGATAAGATAGGAATAGTACCTTCTGTCTCCTCCTCCATCAAAGCAAATAAATTGGGATATCTAATTCTCATGTCACCTTCTGACTCCTAAGTTGCTTCTTTGACTTTTTGATTCCTCCACAGTACCTTTACTAAGGCTATCTCTTTGTTCCTCAGCTTTCAAACTTGGCGATCTAAAATTTCAACGGGCTCTTCTTCGTAAGACAAGTAGTCTGTCACTTTGATACCCTCTACTGGCAATACCATAGAATGATCTCCAATGCATTTCCTCAATATGGATACATGGAATACCGGATGAACGGAACCCAAACTTGCAGGCAATTCTAACTCATATACAACTGTACCAATTTTTTTCAAAATCTGATATGGCCCTACATAAAGCGAGCTCAATTTACCCCTTTTTCCAAACCGCATAACTCCTTTCATAGGAGAAACCTTGAGAAATACCCAATCACCAATTTCAAACTCTAATTCTCTTCTCCGAACATCGGCATAGGAATTCTGACGACTCTGAGCAGTCTTGAGTCATTCTCTAATGATTTTTACTTTCTCCATCTCCTGATGAACAAGATTAGGCCCATATAACTGAGTATCACCTAATTCATACCATCCTATCGGAGACCTACATCTCCTCCCATACAAAGCCTCAAAAGGAGCCATCTTGATGCTGGCATGGTAGCTATTATTGTAGGCGAATTCAACCAGTGGAAGGTGATCTACCCAACTAACTTTGAAATCAATGAAACATGCCCTCAACATATCTTCGAGGGTCTAAATGGTACGCTCAGCTTGCCCATCCATTTGAGGGTGGAAAGCTGTGCTAAAATTCACTTGTGTACCTAAACCCTTCTGAAAGGATCTCCAAAACTGAGATGAAAACTGCGTACCTCTATCGGATATAATGAACACTGGTGCCCCATGCAATCGAACTATCTCCTCAATGTAAATCTTAGCATAAACCTCTCCTGAATAATTAGTCCTCACAGGAAAAAAGTATGTTGACTTGGTCGACCGATCAACAATCACCCATATAGAATCATACTGGTTTCGGGATCTCAGAAGTCCTGTAATGAAGTCCATATTTATCATCTCCCACTTCCATAAAGGCCAGTCTATCTCTTGGGAAGTACCACCCAGCCTCATGTGTTCCACCTTCACTTGCTGACAGTTCAAACACCTGGACACAAAATCAGCTACATCACATTTCATGTTATTCCACCAATACAAGGTTTTCAGATCATGGCATATCTTAGTAGAGCCTGGGTGAACGACATACCTCAAAGTGTGCACCTCATTAAGGATTCTTTCCCGTATCCCATCGACATTCAGAATGCACAACCTACCCTGAAATCTCATAATACCATCACCACCAATTTCAAATGACATAACCTTTTGTTGACCCACATCTTTCTTGATTTGCATCAATATGGGATCTTCAACCTGCTTCTCCTTAACTTCATCACAAAGAGATGACTTAGCTAACTCATGAACAATCACCCCTCCATCTTCGAAATCTAAGAGTTGCACTCCCAGATTTGCAAGGTGGTGAATATCCTTCACCATCTCTTTCTTTCCTTCTTCTACATGAGAAAGGCTGCCCATAGACAACCTGCTGAGGACGTCGGCTACAATATTTGCCTTGCCCAAATGGTAATGCAGACTCATATCATAGTCTTTCAAAAGCTCCATCCAACGCCTCTGCCTGAGGTTCAATTCTTTCTATGAGAAAACATAATGTAAACTATTATGGTCAGTATAAATATCAACATGCACTCCACAGAGATAGTGCCTCCAGATTCTAAATGCAAATACCACGACTGCTAACTCCAAGTCATGAGTGGGGTAATTGTGCTCATGCACCTTTAACTGCCTAGATGCATAAGCTATTACCTTACCACGCTGCATCAATACACAACCAAGTCTCACATAAGATGCATCATAATAAACCACAAAATCATCTACACCCTCAGGAAGTGGAGCAGCTATGGAAGAAAAACTCTTTACGAACCTTCTGTAATACCCTACCAAACCCAAGAAGCTCCGAATATCGGTTAGAGTCGTGGGTCTGGGCTATTTTCTCACTACTTCAACTTTCTGGGGATCCACTCTTATCCCGTCACTAGACACAATATGCCCCAGGAAGGCAATAGCGTTTAACCAGAATTCACACTTAGAAAATTTGGCATACAACTGATGATCTTTAAGGGTCTGAAGGATAATTCAGAGGTGATTGACGTGATCCTCTTTACTCTTAGAATAGATCAGAATATCATCAATAAATACAATAAAGAACAAGTGAAGAAGCTGACGAAACACTTTATTCATAAGATCCATGAAAGCTGCAGGGGCGTTAGTCAACCCGAAGGACATGACTAGAAATTCGTAGTGGCTATATCGAATTTGAAAGGTTGTCTTGGGTATGTCTGACTCCCTAACTTTCAATTGATGATAACCCGAATGAAGTTCTATTTTTGAAAAACACTTGGCACCCTGAAGCTGGTCAAAAAGGTCGTCAATCCTAAGAAGAGGATATTTATTTTTAATCGTGACCTTATTCAGCTGATGGTAGTCTATGCACATCCGAAGGGACCCATCCTTCTTTCGCACGAAGAGCACGGGTATACCCCATGGGGAAACACTAGGACGAATAAAACCTTTGTCTAGGAGGTCTGCAAGTTGTTCCTTTAACTTCTTTAGTTCTGCGGGAGCCATTCTATGTGTTGGAATAGAAATAGGATGAGTGTCTGGCAACACATCAATGCCAAAATTTATCTCCCTATCAGGGGTATCCCTAGGAGATCTTCGGGAAAGACTTTTGGGAATTCATTCACTACAGGGACTGACTGCAGAGGAAGGTTTCCAACTTTTGAATCTTTTACTCGGATTAGATGATACATACAACCTTTGGAGATAAGCTTTCGGGCTCTAAGATAAGAGATAAAGTGACCTCTAGGTTCCACAGAACTCCCTGCCCAAATAAATGGTGTCTCATTCGGGAAAGAAAAAGTGACCTTTCGGGTTCTGCAATCAAGGGTGGCATAACACGAATGGATCCAGTCCATCCCAAGGATGGCATCAAAGTCTATCATATCCAGTTCTATAAGGTATGCCACAGTTTCCCTACCATGAATAGACATGAAATAATTTCTATATACCCTTCTAGCGACAATAGAATCACCTACAAGAGTAGAAAGAGAGAAGGGTTCTACAATAACTTCGGGCTCAAACCCGAAACCAACAGCCACATAAGGGGTCACATAAGATAAAGTAGACCTGAGATCAAGCAATACATAAACATCACGAGAAAATATTCATAACATATCGATGACAACATCTGGTGAAGCTTCCGCCTCCTGGCGGTTAGTCAAAAAATATAATCGGTTGCGACCGCTTCCGGCAGCTGAATGGGCACCCTTAGGAAAAGGAGTTGTGGAAGCAGCTTGGGACTTAGCCCCCCCCCTCCCCCCGTATTTATTCCAGCAAATGGATAATCTCTTTGAAGGTGACCCACTTTGTAACAAGTATAGCAGTTTCTCCCCTCAAACTAGCACTTCCCTAGATGATTCCTTCCGCAAACCTCACACCGCGGATGAGTATGATGCTGCTGGGACACACTGCCCTGAGACTGTATACCTAGAGCTTTGGACCCATGAGGAGTCTGAAAACTCTGAGTTTGTTTGTCTGTCGGTGGTCTGGTTGCTGGGGCTGGCTGCTGACTGTGCATTATTCCAAAACTTCTTATTCTTTGACCACTTATTACCCCAGTTACCACTCTGCGGCTGACTCTGGTGCTCATCCGCAGATCTAGCTCTCTTAGCCTGTCTGTCTTTCTCTCTAGATTCAGAAATCTTTTTCTTCTTCTCTTCCACTTGATGCATATGAATGGTCAGTCTAGCAAAGTCTAACTCCTTATGCAACATAGCCCCCTGGCACTAAAGTACCAGGTCATCAGCAAGGCTAGATGCAAATTTCCTCATCCGAGCCCTCATATTACTAGTCAACTCTTGTGCATAGTGGGCTAGTTTATTAAACTTCAAAGTGTACTCCTAGACACTCATACTGCCCTGCTTCAGATTCATAAACTCTTCCGTTTTGGCCTCCCTTAACTCCAGAGTAAAGAATCGATCAAGGAAGGCTTCCACAAATTCAACACAAACTGTGGGCTCAACACTTTCACCTTTTTCATCTTCCCAGTCGGCATACCACTGACTCACAACGTCCTTGAGCTGATAGGTTGCTAACTCCACCCCTTTAACCTTATCCACATGCATCACCTTAAAGATCTTTTCCATCTCATCCATGAACTCATGTGGATCTTCCTCCACCTTGGTGCCAGTGAACTTAGGTGGGTTCATCTTAATGAAATGTCCGACTCTAGTAGCCTCAGATGTAACAGATGCAGACTCAACATCTTTCGATCATTGAGCTTAGTTGGCTACCAACTGTGTCAGCATATGAATATACCATCTAAATTCCGTATTTGAAATATCTCCCTGAGTAGTTGGGGGATGGTTGACATTAGTCTGCGAAGCCCGAGGTGGACTGGTCAGTACTGGAGGGACTCTCAAAGTAGGGATAAATTTTGGAGTGTGAGCCCTATTACGGGTCTGCATCCCATGGGTGGGATGGACCTCATCTGCCTGAGCATTCTGATCGATGATACGACGTGGAGGCATAACTGTGTTTTTGAAACACAAGTGATCATTGATTAAGGGATAGTTCGGAATCTGAAGCACAAACTAAATCACAAAGAAGGGAAACATTTCCTAAATGCCTAGCAGCCTCCTACTTATAAGTGTGGCGTGCTACATACCCATAAACAAGACTCTACTCAACGCAATTTCACAGACACCCTGGGACCATGAACCATGCTTTGATACCAAGTTTGTTACGACCTGAACCAGGGCCTAGCCATGACGAGCATTTCAAACCATTGAGGCCCGAAACTCCCCTATCTGTCTGATAATCATGCACCTAATTCATATGATCAAAGAAATATGGAAAAACACAATAATTTAGAAACATGGTCATAAATATGAAAAGAGACAATAACGGGGAGATAAGATTCCCTCAACATCAATTATCCTCTGAACAACTGTTGCGAAAATCTCTAACAAATGACTGAAACAATGTCTATCTGAAAACTGGGACAAGGCTCCCAGTAGACCTTAAAACTGAATATAAGATAAAAGGACTGCAGGACATAAGACCTTCCGAAACATAGAAGGCTCACCACTTGTCTCTACAGCTCTGTCTGAAAGTTCTACTGATTCTCTTGAACCCTAGACTGAGCCTCTGAACCTGAGAGATTGGAGAGGGAAGGGGGTCTGCACAAAAGTATTGGCACGCAGAGATATAAAAAAAATATAATATTTTTACAAAGTATAGTTGAGAGCCATTATAAAGCAATTTTGTATCAAATGATTTGAAAACACATGGGTGTAATGCAATAGTTTTTCTCAACAATAATGAAATGCAACTGAGCTAGGTGGAATACCCTACATAATTTACACCAACTGTCAAACCTCGGTTTCCACTGAGATTAGAGTATAAGTGAGGGAGAGACACACAAGACCACATAGCATGGTGTCTCGACCCAATGGTAGTGCCTAAGAATCACTTGGCTCAGGCTCCTACCTATAGTCCCAATTTGGGAATGACATGAAGTCAAGTACACAAGATCACTTAGCCTGGTACCAATATTCCGTGTCGGCAAACACGTTCTTCCAGCGATGAGCCCTTGTGTCTCAAACGCCTTCTTCGGGCATCCACCTATCTCATGCAAAATCAATGCATTCAAACTTCATTTAATTCAATCATGCATCGTATTCTATAGGGTATCGTCATACCCGACTTGCAAGTCATCAATATCACATCCACATATGCATAATCATGTAAAAACCAAGGTGCTTCATCATTTACAAGTGGTGAACAATATTTATTTCAAATTCATGCTCTCTTTTGTTGATAACAATATAATATGGAGTATCAAAATATTATCATGGGAATTTGAAAACAATTTATCATTCATATTTATCAAACTTCCATGGAAAATCTCAAATCACATATGCATGGTTTCAACCATTGAAATATATAGGCAAACAATTCCCATGGCATAAAGAAAATGACTTAGAAATGATATTGAAAGCAAGATATTAGCATTTGATTGAAAACCCCCATTTAAAAGCATGCATGTTCATAAAGACTACACCCATGAGATTTTCAGATAACCCCACGTACTTCTATTTCCAAGGATAATAGGTGTTTCTTGAAGCTTGCGGATTGTTGATTCCAAATATGTAATTATCTTTGAAAACCTATGGTCAAATCTTGAACTATTTGGGTTTTTATTTTGAAACCCTAAGGAGAATCTTGAGCACTTTTGATGAAAGAATATGTATTTTGGGGTTCTTGGAACTAAATCTCGTGTTTTAGGGCTAAGTAAGGGTGGAAAAGGACCACTTTGTCCTCAACACGGAGTGTTTAAATCACCAGAATTCCTTACATAGGATCCGCCCATCCCGTTGCCTATGTTCACATAGGCGTCGCCTAGGCTATCACCTATGTTTGCATAGGCTCCACCTAGGCTATCGCCTATGTTTACATAGGCGCTGCCTAAGCTATTACCTATGCTTTCCAGTGGCCATGGGCGATTTGTTAGGCGATGCTTATCACTTTGAAGGGCCATAATTTGTTGCTCGGGTGTCGGATTTTTGCCAAATTAGTATCATTGGAAATCTAACTCGAATACCTATCATTTGACACATAGTAGGCTTCCTAATTCGACATATACAGAGAGTTATGGTCGATGGAATCTGACATACTTTACAATGTCTACTAAAACTTAGTCGATCGAAATAGTTCCAACTCGTCCTTGAGTTGAAGGACCTCTATGGTCTAAATTCAAGCTTGAGCGGATTCACATGCTACACAATAATTAACATGCCGTATTGGCATAGGATTTTATGTCTTCGGGATTAGCAATGCATCAAAATCATGGTCTATATTGTAGCCTGAATTGCGGGGCGTTACATAGAGCAAAAGAGTCCTATTAAATCTAAGAGAGCAAGAGGCGGCAACAACAAGTAGAGGAGCCACTTGATAAGAGTCCTACTGGAGAGAGAAGTAGACATCAAAAAGGACTTTATCACAGGATGGCTTAAATACAACAAACAGAATTAAAAGGCCACTCACTCAAGCACTGAAAAGATAATCAACAATCAGCATATCAGTTCACATACTTGAAGAAGAACTTGGTCTCTTACTTAGCAAGTCGTAGACTGTGTATAGTAGGTAGGTTCTTTGAGTTGTAATGAGTCATTGTTCTAGTCTCAGTGATCTATAAACTGAGTTATGAGTTGTGTCTTCAAGTTGGAGAACTCGAAGACTTGGGAACACTTATTTTGGGAAGATTTTTGTTGTTGTAGTGATAGGAGTTAGAAGTTTTAATTCCTAGTTTACAAGAAGTCTTGTAATTCTGTTGATTGTTGAGGCTCAAGTATTATAGTGAAGTTGGGGTTAAATTCTGTAGAGGTACAGATCGTGGTTTTTTACACCTTTCTTGAGCCGGGTGTTTTTCACGTAAAAACACTGTGTTCTGTATTTACTTCTGTGAACCATGTTTAATTACTTGTTCCACAGATAGGCAATTAGTAGGGCTCGTACTCTAACAAAAAGGAATGCGCTGACAACTAACATGAGGTGTATTTTTCTCTATATTTCATGGTTTAGAAGGAGACAACAAGTGGGGTTCTTGGATAAAGTAAATTCTTGTATCATTCTCTCTATTTTATGGTCGAAAACAAGACAATGAGTAGCCATTCAAAATTATTATGATGCTGTGGTTACATGGTGCCTGAATACGCAATGGAAGGAAGCTTCTCAGAAAAATCAGATGTTTACACTTTCGGAGAATGAAACATCAACTTTCCGTCTATTATTTTGTTATTGCCTTTGCCCTTCACGCATGGAAATTTTGTAATGAAAACAAGATTGTCAAGGAGGTAGACCCCAAATAAACAGACCTGCAGTTTGAAAGGGTAATTTTGTAATGTGCACAAGTTTGGACTGTTATGCGGTCAAGAATATGCAGAAGTTGGACCAAATATGTCCATGTTTTGTCTATGCTCACTACCAAAACTTCTCATCTACCAAATCCTTGACAACCTATATTTACGAGACCTTATTCGTGAGGCAAGTCATTATCACTCATTTGGAGAAATATGTTTTCAACTATTCAATGCAACAAAACATTTTACAGAACACCAATTCACAAAAAGATGTCATCACTGATTAAATTGAAAAGCGATCAGAAAAACAAAAACCTCTGAGCTTCGGAGGAAAAAAAGCGGTAAATAAAAATCTGATATCACTATCGTAAGCTTCTACATGGACGAGAGACCACTTTCCTGAATGGTATTTTCTTTGGTAAACCTTTTCCCCCATAAAATCTTCCAGAATTTTGCAGATACTGTTGGTGTGTCATTGAGTCAATAAGGAAACCTGTAGGAAAGGAGAAGACCCATCATATTCAACGTGACACAATACCGTGACTCACTTCTATTACAAAGGGTAGCCTAAAGCACTAAAGCTTCTACTATGCGCTGGGTTTGGGGAAGGGCTGAACCACAAGAATCTATTGTATACAGCCTTAGCCAGCATTTCTGCAAGAGGCTGTTTTCATGGCTTGAACTGCTGACCTCCTTGGTTACATGGCAACAACTGTACCTGTTACGCCATGCCCCACTTCTATTTTCAGAGCTAAAGTCACATCAAGCCAACTGCAGTCTCACAGGTATAAAATGCACATTAAATAGTCTAAATATAGCAAGCCATAGAGTTGGAAGCCATATGGTCACTTAAGGAACCATTTCAGACACAGATCCAGCTATTAATTGACACCTGATTGAAAAGTAATCTGAAGAAAAATTATTAAATACTCAGTATAAAAAAAAACTTATTTTCGTGGCTAAAAAGGAAAAAGGTCATAGTTGAAGTTCTCATCAGCTATCATATTTCAAATGACAGATTGAACCTTTTTGCAGAAAAGACTTAGAATGAGCTTATCTCGAGCTTTTCTTCACTTGCTCTTTTGCTTTTGTGTAGTTTTTTCAGGTGTCAATGCTTCAGACACCATTAGCAGTAGTGAGCCCGTGATAGATTCGGAAACTATACTTTCCAGTGGCAAAGATTTAAACTGGGATTTTTCAGCCCCAGGAATTCTGCAAATCGTTATGTAGGTATTATGTTTAACCTACCATCACCAACACCAACTGTCGTATGTGTAGCTAATAGAGACAAGCCTTTACATGATTCTAGCGGAATACTCACAATATCAGAAGATGACAATCTTGTAATCTTGAATGGACAGAAGGAGATAATCTGGTCATCCGGTATTTCAAACTCTATGAAAAATTCCACCGCCCAGCTTTTGGACAACCTGCATTTACAACAAGGCGAAGCCTTTCCAAGAAAGAGTCTCAAGCCTCCGTGAACAATGTTACCATTACTATTATGGGAGGACGATAAAACATTTAAGATTTTTATTTAGACTTGATATTATTCTTTACTCTGTAATTATTACTCTTTCTGATTCTTTTGGTCGTGGTTTCACACTATATTACCTCAGTACATTTATATCCAAGAGAAAAAACCGTGCAAGTCACTTATGCTTAATAGCACCCATATCCAAGCAAGAAGAAGCAAAGCTAGACTTCAAACTCAGAGTCGTCAATAAGTAGCTTGAACAGGTGTTGCAGAAACTTAGAGAAGCTCTTCCACTTGTGGATTGAGATCATTTAGAGTTAGCTTTGTGTACAGCTGACTCTGAAGCTGAACAACTTTTCTAGGCAAAGGCATTCTTACAGCGCAGTTAGTGGGTCACTGGATCAACGGGGAAGCCTGTAGGGAGCATACATCAAATTGACATCAGAAATTGCTTGGAACTAAACTCATGTCAAGCCAAGAAAATTTGCATTATCAAGGTAATGTACTACAAGAATTCTTGGGAGTAGTAAGACACAGAGATGATAGCATGTAAAATTTTCAAAATTCAAGTAAAGATTAAAACCTTTCCTTAAAATTGTTACCATACCTATTCTTCTGCTGATGTCTCTACTAAATACTATGATGAAGAAGCCTAGAAATGTGTAATCTGATTTTTGGGATTGTAAGGTTACTAGAGTGCGACAAGCATTCTACAAACTGGTGATAGTATGTAAAATAATCTACTCTTCCAACCTAGTAACACTAAAGAAATGAGTATTACGTGATGCATCTAAATCCTTTTTACATACTCTAGATACTTTCATATACCAGTGTGGAATATTTAGCTTTCCAAGGAAAGGTATATTTCTTATGAGTCAGATCAACACTTGGAATCGAGGTCCAGATTTCTCTGCTTCCAGCCAATTCCCAGTAACATAAACAACACAAAGAAAAAACAAAGAGGAGCAGCAACATTATTATTGTTTTGATTGCAGAGCGATTCCTTCCCATGGCCAAAAGTCATACTTTAAGCAACAAACATTCATTACTGTGAAAAATAGTAAAGTTAGATTTTTTGGAATCATAGATTTTCTATTAAAGTTTGTAGAATATTCTAACATAGTATTTAATTATCTTAGAGAAATATCTAGATTACTCTTAGATAGAAAGAAGAAAAAAGTTGTCTAAATTGTTCTTGTAGAATTATCTAGATAGTCTAGAGTAGTGATAGAAGATAAGACTCACTAGATTTTTCTTATAGAAGTATCTAGAAGAATTTCTAGAACCATCCATGAATAAGTATAAATAGGGATGGTCTTGCACATTTGTAATCAACCAAACCAAAAAAAAAAAAATCAATTCAAGTAGTCTTCTTCCAAATTCAAGTTCTCTCTTTTAATATCTTTCTACACCTAGCTTCCTCTTCTTAGTTGAATCTTTCAATCTTAGTTAACAATCTTGGGCTAGCAGAAGGTCTCCCTAATTACATCTTTCTTCTGCTATTTTCTACATAGTATCAGAGCCAAAGTCGTAGATTGGCTTGTGTTTATTTCAAGATTGGGTTTGTGGTTGATTCAACTAGTTTGTGCGAATGAATTTTAGCGGTCGCGTTAATGGATTGGGAATGGAGTTGTTGAATCGGTCCAATTATAAGGTATGGAAGAATTGTATAGAATCATACCTTGTGGGTGAGGATTTGTGGGATGTTAACGGGAGTAACACAAATCCTCCGAATGACGGACCGGAGAATAGTAGTGCATACAAGAAGTGGAAGCAGATTAAAGCGAAGGCGGAGTTAATTCTGAAGAGATCCATCTATTTCAATTTATTTGACCATATTATAAGGTGTAAATCAGTTTGTGATATTTGGAGGACCCTCGATTAGTTGTTCAACAAGAAGAATGAAGCTCGGCTACAAATACTGGAGAATGAATTGGCGAACACCATTTAAGGTAATCTTTCTATTGTAGAGTACTTTTTAAAGATTAAGAACTTATGTTCTGAGATTTCTTTATTGAATATGGATGAGGCTATCCCTAAAGCACGAATAAGAAGAATTATCATTCGTGGTTTGAAGCCAGAATATATTCCCTTTGTGACATCAATTCAAGGATGGGCTCCACAACCATCCTTGGAGGAATTTGAAAATTTATTGTCGTCACAAGAGTTACTAGCCAAATAATTGGCCGGTGAATTTGTCAAAGAAAGGAAAAGAAATGCTCTTGTAGCTAACAGAAGGAACATTGAAGGAAAAATAAGAGATATGCCTTACTCTCAATTCTCAGGTGGTTCAAGTTCGCCTAGAAAGAAGAGAGAGTCTTTTAACAATTATAGTAAGAAGCCTCCCAGATGTTATTGGTATGGCAAAGTAGGACACATAAGAAGATATTGTCGAACCACGGAGAGAAATATAGCTCATACTTAAAAAGTTATTGAAGAAGAAGAAGGTTGGAAAAGATGCTTAGAAGCTGAGAGTCGAGCCATAAATGCCTTGACTTTCATAAATTTAGAAACAGAGTGGATCGACTATAATATAATTCGTGAAGTGGAGAAGGAAGACATTGATAAGAAGCAAGAGGAAGCTGAAGACGTTCAGATTGGAGACATGGTAGTTGCTATCGAGGAAATCAAAGAAGCAGATCCCAAAATTGGCGATGAAAGTCTAAACGTGAAAGATATTGAAGTAGATTCTAAGAAGAAAATGGCTAAAAATCAAGATGCCATTGATGACTTCATCGGAGAAAGCATTAAGGGAGATGTAGTAAAAGTTGAAGTCCCTGGTCAATTATATGTCTTATCAAGGTCAGTCCTTGGCTCAGATCAAATATTAAAAGTTGATGAAAAGGCTAAAAATCTAATGAACGATGGAGTTGAAAGTAGAGCCCCAGTTTCAGATAGAGAGACATACAATATGATTGAAGAGCTAAAAATAGAACCTAGTGGTGGATCCTGTTATAATACTACTGAGGCATCACAGAAAATTTATGATCAAATCATCATCAAATAAATCGAGTATACTAATACAGATGAAACATCCTTGTGTTATGTAGTGGCTTTAGAAAGTGTAACTTTTAAAATTTGGAATCCTGGAGCTCCAGACTTTTCGATCGCATGTGTCTTCAGACAATGAAGTTGTGGCGAAGTTCGAGAACCCAACATGCTAAAACTCGGCAAGGGCCAATCATTAAGGAGAAATATTCGTCATTTGAAGAAGCAAAAGGAGTCACACAAAAACTACCAAGATTTTCACTAAGGCACGGTTCAAAGCTTCGCTTGAGTTCTTCTGCGACAAGCTTAGGGTAGCTTCCAAAAAATCACTTTAAGGGGGAGTGTGAAAATAGTAAAGTTGATTTTTTGGAATTATAGATTTTCTATTAAAGTTTGTAGAATATTCTAACATAGTATTTAATTATCTTAGAGAAATATCTAGATTACTCTTAGATAGCTAGAAGATAAAAAGTTGTCTAGATTGTTCATATAGAATTATCTAGATATTCTAGAGTAGTGGTAGAAGATAAGACTCACCATGAATAAGTATAAATAGGGATGGTCTTGCACATTTATAACCAATCAAACCAAAAAACAAATCAATTCAAGTAGTATTCTTCCAAATTCAAGTTCTCTCTTTTAATATCTTTCTACACCTGGCTTCTTCTTCTTAGTTGAATCTTTTCGATCTTAGTTAACGATCTTGGGCTAGCAGAAGTTCTCTCTAATTACATCTTTCTTCTGCTATTCTCTACAATTACAACATTCTACGATGTGCTAATATTACTATTAAATCTTCAAAATTTGGCACATTAAAAGTAAGAGGAAAATAGTGACCTTTTGTTTGCTTCGGAAAGGGCATTTGTTCTTGTAATTCAGCTTTTCAAGTCTGATTACCAGATTCAGAGACGGATCTAACTCCTTCAGTCAAGCTTTTGTACCGTGTTTGTTTGACATCTTCAGAGTTCATTAAAAAATAGCTTTCATGAATTTTATCAACTTATTCACTGTTCATATTGGATAATTTTGCAATCAAACTGACAGTATGATTATGTGCAAAAGCCCATATGATGCCCACTAATACCAAAGCTCCGAGTTTTCACAGAATACTCAAAAATGATTACATTATATGTTCTTCTAATTATTACAAAGGCAATTTTTTTAACAAACAAATTAGGCAAAAAATATTTTTATCCTTATCACATTAATTGGTTGATGAGTTATAGTAATTTTTCCTCAATTCAAATAGTACTAATATATCAAACTACATTTTCTTGCAAACTGCAGATTAGACTGGAAGCTTGATTCGAATGACAACAATAGGCTTAATAGGAAATATATTAACCTAGTTTCTACGATTGATTTCGTGATGGGCATTTTTTTTAATTTTTTTTTTGGGTAGGTAAGGCTTTGGTCAAATACAATAAAAGAAATAACAGGAAAGAAAATGAAGCGATTATTGTAAACGTAGTTTTGAACCATTGCATATCTATTCAAACATAACACAATATAATAACTGGCTATTACATACCTTTTTCAGGAACATCCTAACCTATATTATATAATGGTGCAGGGATTATGTTGACAATCTTATCCTAGTTAAGGATCTTTCTGCCCAGAGCCTATATTTGATAGTAAATATATTCTTTCTTAATAATTTGATAGTATTTGAACTACCTGGTCAAATAAAGCGCTGAATCCAAATACTGACAAATCAGAAGATATGACAGCTTAAAATTGACCTGGAAATATCTTATTGTTGACATTTCTAGTATCATGGAAGTCTTCATTTTGCTGATGCGGTTTCCTTTCCATCCTAAGTTAATGAACAACAATCAAATATTTTAATTATCACCCAAAAAATGTAACATGACCAGTCAATAAAGGCAGTTGATCTAGTCAGTTGACTAATTAAAATGAAAATGATACTATTGAACGAATGGTATAGGAAAAAAACAATGATGTTATGATATTAATGTATATCAATTATAGTGAATGTATATCAAGATCTATCACGATCTACTTGATGTCTATTAGGATTTGAAGTTGATACAAGCGTAAAGAGCACAAGGATTACAAGTGATACGAGTGCAAAGAGGGTACAAGCACAAGAAGCCATACTCGAACCATATCCAACAAGAGGGAAGAGTGTGAAGGCCTTTGCAAAAGAGTGGCAAATGGGTATCAAGAGCTCAAGACCATTCCCTAGGAGTCAAGCTCGGGAACTACAACGTCTTCAAGGCACATTCATGAAGATGGATGTGTTTGAGCATGTCTTAAGTTCATCCAAGGGAGTGTATGTATTAAAGTATGAAGACATGCCTTGAGTGTCTTAAAAAAACTAGAAGGTAGCCCCATTTATGATACAAGTACGACCACGAGTGATACCAAACTCCCTAAGAACACAACAACACAAACACCAAATCAGTCTACTAGTTCAAGAACTATGGACCCTTTTGATGACCTCTCTCGGATTCGCAAGAAGAATAAGAAGGGAAGTGATATCAAGAGTAAAATACACTAAAACAGCAACAACACTTGATGAACAAGATGCAATAACAACAACACACGGTTGCAAGACAAGAACACAAACGAATTACACTAGATATAGACAAACGATTACAAGGAAGTGTATGTATTAAAGTGTGAAGACATGCCTTGAGTGTCTTAAAAACACTACAAGGCAGCCCCATTTATACACTCCAAACCCACCCCCTTCATTAAGGGTAAATGTGTCATTTTCCATCTCTTTTGTAATAGACTATAAGTAGGAACCCCTTAGTCTTATTTTCTTAGTTAGCTTATTTTTGAATGAAGATTTTAATATTGAAACACTATTTTCCTCTCAAGAAGAGAGTAGACCACCAACTTTTAACATCACAAGTGAAAGGTTCCACTTGTGTTGTGAAACGGCTAGAAACGTGAGTGCTTGAGTGAACCGAGTTCCTCTGTATTCACATAAGAACTTGGTGTTTGTTACTATGATTTGTAGAAGTTTTAGAGTTTTATACACTCTTTAGTTGCGACATTTCGTATTCTCTTTGTGTCAAGTTATCTATCTCCTTATCTTTCAAGTTTGTTGTTTCCGCTTGGTGTCTTGTATGTATGGACTGTTTTGTGAGTTTGTGGACTGTTTTGTCCTCTTGTAGATACTGCTTGGTATTATTTGGTATTATATCCATCATTGATTTCATTTCCACGAGATCAATATTGGGTTTGTTCACTCAAAAATAAAAAAAAAAGTGTTGAAAACCTGAAAAAACTCAAAAATAGTAATCTGTCCACGTTTTTGTGTTTAGGCCAAAATTTGAAGCCTAGTTTTCTTGTGATTTTTGTATTTTTTGTGTGCTCTAATGTTAGATATTTGTTTCTAAACATTATAAGAGGTGTCCAAGGTTGAAAATCTCACAAAAAGAAGTTATTCTACAGGTTTGGTGTCTTGGCCGAAGTGTTGTTATTGTTTGGCCGAATTTGTGTCTAGTTTAGGTGTTATTTTGCTTGTCTTAGTAATTTCTTGTGTTACCTGGTTGTTCCCCTAGCACACTTGAGTCTAAGCTCCAAGATTTGAGCTTTTGTTTAGTGTTGTTGAAGGATTGGGCGGATTAGATAATGTTGTTGTTCATGAGTGTTCTTGTTGTTGTTCATATTATTCTTGAGATGAATGTTCAACAAAAGGCTTGTTTGATTTGAAAAGGGGAAGAGAGAGAGGCAAAGTCTTGTGTTTGTCTTGGAACTACTTTCAATACAACACTAAAATGGTAAAGAAACAAATACCCACCAAAAAGCTTACTTACCAAAAGAGAGTCAAAACATCTTTCAAGAAAGACAAAAAGGGGAAAGGGACAAAGACAAGGCAAAAAGGTGTCTTGCCATTTTAGTGCAAGTTGGTGAAAGATGATGTGCAACTTTTGACCTTTGAAAAGAGAATCCAAAGTCTTACTTTCCTCATTTCAAAACAGAAAATCCTCACCAACAAACAAGATTAAACCCTTTAAGTCTTGAAAAAAAAACCATCATACTCCACTTCAACATCAAATTCAAACGGCCAAAAAGAAAAAGAAACGTGGTCCACACCAACATCAAAACTCAAGTCATAGGAGATTCCTAGTTTCTTTCCTTGTCTCTATTAGTTTCATTTTTATTGACTCCTATGCTAGTTGACAACTAGTAACAACCTACTAAGTTGTGAACTAGTTTTTGAGTACTTCTTTCGTGTTAAGCGTTACTTGTGGTGCTTTGCTCGTTTATAATTCGTCGTTGTTTTTTGTTCAAGTGTGCACAAAACTTCTTTGAGTCTTCAAACCGAAATCCACTCCAACTCAAGAATAGACTCATTCCCAAGTTCTCACAAGTTGATAGCCGGCTTACAACACTTGAAGAACCAAGTGAGGAAGCCGAGTGTGAAGAATGTGTGAGCTTATTTTGAACTAACATTTGCTTGTTTTGTAGGTACAATTTCAAATGGAACCCAAAAATTCCAATGCTCCAACCATGGGCAATAATGCTATGAATGTTCTCTTAGCTAGTCTTGAAACTTTGTCTCGAGGCGTGGCTAGGATGAAGGCAAATGTTGAGAAGTTGGGTTCGGATGTGGCCTCAACGAGTGAAAGGTTTGAGAGGGTGGAAAGCCAAAGGAGTTCTGGACCTCATACCCCTTAAAACACCTCACCTACTATTACCCCTGAGACCTTACACCAAATATTGTATCCACCAAGTGCTACAAACCAAGTCAATCTTTACTCCCAAAGCCGAGAACAAGATGGACCTAGCAGTTCCTCACTCCACTAAGTTCCACAAGGAGGACTTGGAACCCATATTCCATCCCTAAACCTGAATCCTCCACTCCAAAATCCTCCCATTCAAAGACCCTACACTCCACTAAATCCAATGTCTCCTTCCCAAACTACACTAACCCGAAAACACCCCATCCAAGTAGAAAAAGAGGGAGAACTAGGATCCAAGGAGAATGAGGCTAATCCTCAAGATGGATAGGAACTTAGTGGTGAGATACAATAAGAATGTGAAGAAAAAAGGGTGAGGGAAAGGAAAATCGCAGGTAGTGAAGTAGGAAAAGGAAAGAAAAATATGCTTGTGGGATTTTCCCACAAAGGATCTTTGATACTCACTGACCCAAATGCTGGCACTTTTCCTAGAATTGATCCTTCTTATGTACAGGTTCAAGTTCATATTCTATCAAAGAAAGATCAAAAAGGGGTTCCACACAAGAACATGGGAAATGAGATAGTGACACCCTTGGTCGAGAGCTCCAAACAAGTTGGCTGTTGTGGCATACACCAAGGTATCATTGCTAAACTGTACACTTCCTTAGGCTTGAAATGTTGTGATAAGGCTAGTAGTAGCCAATGTAAAGTAGCTTCAGGTTTACATAGTGTAGAAAAGCATGAATCTTTCCTTGGTAGTTCTCTTATTGCATATTTTGGTCAATTTACTCTTAAGGATAGTTCACTACTTGATCATGTGAGTGATGTGATTCAAAATCCTCAAGCTAGTCTTCATTCTTGTAATATTGACCATGATATTAGACATATCCCTTTGAGCTTGTGTGATGCAAACCGTGCTACTAGTTTTGCTTAAGATAATCATATGCTTGGAAAACTTGTGAATAAAGGTGTGCTTTCTCTTAATAGAATACTTCTAGGTCACAACTCTTTAGTCTTGGATGATTTGCTAGTAAAAGGATTCGGTAATCTCGGCTTATACCCTTGGTTACACCATCCCTTTGATCTTGGAACACTAGTGGGTTGAAAAAGAGGTTGCCTCGACTTATGCTTATCTTTCCTTGAGGATTATCTTATCCCTATCTTTTTAATATTCAAACTACGTGTTTCATGAAAAAAATAAAGGATTGCTGGTTGTCTTTTAAAAGTGTACCCCCTCAGCAAGATGTCTTCACACTTGATTCCTTTCTATACTACCTCTTTACCTATGATGATAACCATGTTAATTTTGAATTTATACTGTGTAGTGGTAGTAAATTTGGTGGTTGGTTTATTTTTTTGAATGATAAAGATATGTGGGTAAGGTGGACCTTAGGATTAATAGTGGAACCATATTTGATGAGGTCCTTTGTAGAGGTAATGAAACAAATGTATCTTAGTTCCTAAGTCAAAGGTAGTCTTACCTTTTGGGTATAGTAAGTCCATCAAGATCATTGTAGTTTCCTTATCTCTTGGTATTTTCCAAAACTACATCCTTTGTGCCATTCATGCTAAGCTTTTCATGTCACAGACAAAGGACCCGTGGTTGTCTTTCAAATGTGAACAACCTTGGCTTATTGATATATATGATGGTTTCGGGTTGCATTCCTCTTCCCTTGATGTCTATCTTCGCCAAGTCCTTTGTGATTCTTGTAGTAAGTATTTCATGATCATAACAAAGGATTGTTGGATTATTCTAAAGGTGTACCCCCTAGGTGTGATTATATAATTTGTGACACTAATGCTAACCCTCATACCATGAGGATTGTGTGCTTGTTTTCCCTCTCTTTGGTTTTGTAAGGTGTAAATTTGAGGACAAATTTCTTTCAAGATGGAGAGGATGATACAAGCGTAAAGAGCACAAGGATTATAAGTGATATGAGTGCAAAAAGGGTACAAGCATAAGAAGCCATACTCCAACCATATCCAACAAGAGGGAAGAGTATGAAGGCCTTTCCAAAAGAGTGGAAAATGGGCATCAAGAGCTCAAGACCATTCCCTAGGAGCCAAAATGAGGAACTACAACATCTTCAAGTCACCTTCATAAAGATGGATGTGTTTGGGCATGTCTTAAGTTCGTCCAAGGAAGTGTATGTATTAAAGTGTGAAGACATGCCTTGAGTGTCTTAAAAATACTACACGGAATCCCTATTTATACACTCCAAACCTACCCCCTTCATTATGGGTAAAGGTGTCATTTCCCATCTCTTTTGTAATAGGCTATAAGTAGGAACCCCTTAGTCTTATTTGCTTAGTTAGATTATTTTTGAATGAAGATTGTAACATTAAAACACCATTTTCCTCTCAAGAAGAGAGTAGACCGCCAACTTTGAACATCATAAGTGAAAGGTTACACTTGTGTTGTGAAACGGCTAGAAACGTGAGTGCTTGAGTGAACCGAGTTCCTCTTGTGTTCGCATAAGAACTTGGTGCTTGTTAATATGATTTGTAGAGGTTTTAGAGTTTGATACACTCTTTAGTTGCAATATTGCATATTCTCTTTGTGTCAAGTTATCTATATTCTTATCTTTTAAGTTTGTGTGTTTGTTGTTTCCTCTTGGTGTCTTGTATGTGTGGACTATTTTGTGAGTTTGTGGACTGTTTTGTGCTCTTGTAGATACTGCTTGGTATCAAAAGTATCTGTCTTTTACTCAAAAAGTAGGAGTAAATTCCCCCTATAAATAGAAGTGCTTTCATCCCTCAAGACAAATAAGAATTACTCTCTCTATTCTCTCTACTATTCTTCTTTATTTTTATTCTTTCTTATTTTATAACACGTTATCAGCACGAGACTCTACCATTTCAAATTTGAAGGCTAAGGCTAAGATATATGGATAATTTTAAAAATAAGATGTTCAACTATTAAGATATTTGTTTGATTGATTCTGGCACTACACATATGATATTCAAAGGCAAGAAATATTTCTCTTACCTAAACATGGATAAATGTTAATATAATTTCTGGTAGTTGTAATTTGATTAAAGGCTTCGGAAAAGTCATTATAATTTTTTCCAATGAACTAAATTCATCATAAATAATGCTATGTTTTCTCCTAAGTCTCGAATAAACTTGATGAGTTTTAAAGATATCCGTGAAAATGGTTATTATATCAAGACAATTGATGAGATGGATCTTGAATATCTTGGTATCACCAAGAATGTCTCCGAGAAGACATGTGTTATTGAAAAGTTCCCTGCTTTATCTTCTGGCCTGTATTGGACAAATATTTGTGCAATTGAGGTACATTCTATAGTAAATCGGAAGTTTACTAATTCCAATACTTTCATACTTTGGCATGATCATCTGGAACATCCTAGATCTATAATGATGAGACGAATCATAGAAAATTCAAATGAACATCCATTAAAGAACTTGAAGGTTCTTTCAAATGGTGAATTTTCATGCAATGCTTGTTATCAAGGCAAGCTGATTGTGAGGCCATCGCCAACAAAATTCGAGTCCCCCGCGTTCTTGGAACGCATACATGAGGATATTTATGGACCCATTTACCCACCTAGTGGGTCGTTTAGATTTTTTATGGTCCTAATAGATGCTTCCTTTAGATGGTCTCATGTGTGTCTTTTGTCATCTCACAACTTGACATTTGCAAAATTATTGGCACAAATAATACGATTATGGGAATAGTTTCCCGATAACCAAATTAAGTCTATTCGCCTTGATAATACTGCAGAATTTTCATTCCAAACATTTAATGATTATTGCTTATCGATTGGGATAAGAGTGGAACATCCTTTACCCTATGTTCACACTCAAAATGGCCTTGTTGAGTCATTAATTAAATGTCTGCAGTTGATAAAAAGACCATTGCTTATGAAAACTAAGTTTCCCACTTCTGTTTGGGATCATACAATTTTGCATACTACAATACTTGTTCGTCTTAGATCGACAAATTATCATAAATTTTTTCCGTTGCAATTAATTTTGGGTCAAGAGCCTAATATATCTCATTTGAGAATTTTTGGGTGCGGTGTATATATGCCTATAGCACCACCAAACCGCACCAAGATGGGCCCCCAAAGAAGGTTAAGAATTTATGTTAGGTTTAAATCACCCTACATTATTCTCTATCTTGAACCATTAACGGGAGATATGTTCACTGCTCAATTTACAGATTATCGGTGTTATGAGATAGTTTTCCAAAAATTAAGGGGAGAAGATAGTGACATCAAAAGAGAAATTTTGTGAAAAAATCCATCACTATCTTATCTTGATCCACGTGCTTCTATTTGTGATCAAGAAGTACAAAAGATTATTTATCTATAGAAAATTGCAAATCAAATGCCAGACTCATTTATAGATTTGAAAAGGATCACTAAATCACATATTCCTGCAGAGAATGTCCCAATTCAAATTGATGTTCCTAAAGGACCATCCACTAGTGTCATAGATAATGAATCTAAAGCACGCTTGAAGCGTGGTAGAACATTAGGTTCTAAGGATAAAAATCCTAGAAAAAGAAAAACAAATGGTCAAGATGACACTACGAAAGCTCCTCATATGAAATTTCACAATTTGAACAATGTTAATATTCCTGAAGGAATTAATGAGCCTGAGACTCAAGAAAATGAGGAACTATCCATAAATTCAAGTGATGTTGAAACTAATTTGAATTGATCTGAAATAGTAGTCGATTATGTATTTGTATATAATATTGCAACAAAAATCATGAAAGATAGTGAGGATTTTGAACCTCGATCTATCACAGAATGTCAACAAAGAAATGAATGGCTAAAATGGCACGAAGCAATTCAATCTGAATTGAATTCACTTGCCAAACGTGAAGTTTTTGAACCTATAACTTAAACATCTAATGGTGTTAAGCCTGTTGGCTATAAATGGGTCTTTGTACAAAAACGAAATGAGAAAAATTAATGAAATACAAAGGTATAAGGCACGCCTTGTTGCACAAGGTTTTTCATAAAAGCCTGGTGTCGATTATGACTAGACATATTCATCAGTTATGGACGCAATAACATTGCATTATCTTATTAGTTTCACTGTTCATGAGAGACTTGAAATGCATTTGATAGATGTGGTAACAACCTATCTATATGAATCACTTGATAATGAGATATACATGAAAACTCCCGAAGGATTTAAAATGCCGAAAGCATATAGTTCAAACCCTCGGGAAATTATTCCATTAGATTGCAAAGATCATTTTATGGTTTGAAACAATCTGGACGCATGTGATATAATCGTCTTAGTGAATATTTATCTAAGAAAGGTTATACGAATGATGAAATTTGCCCATGTGTTTTCATAAAGAAAACAATATTGCAGTTTGTTATACTTGTTGTCTATGTCGATGACATAAACCTTATTGGAACGCCGATAGAGCTTCAAAAGGAAATTGATTACCTAAAGAAAGAATTTGAGATGAAAGATCTCATAAAGAGAAAGTTATGCCTTGGTTTGCAAATGGAGCATTTGACAAATGGCATCTTTGTCTATCAATCTACCTACACAAAAAAGGTGTTGAAACGATTTTATATGGATGGAGCACATCCATTAAGTACTCCAATGGTTGTTCGATCACTTGATGTGAAAAGGATCCATTTCGACCTCAAAAAAAGAAAGAGGAACTCCATGGTCCTGAAATACCATATCTTAGTGCAATTGGTGCACTAATGTATTTTGCAAATACTACAAGGCCTAATATAGCCTTTTTAGTTAATTTGTTAGCAAGGTATAGTTCTTCTCCTAATAGAAGACATTGGAATGGGATCAAACACATTTTATGGTATCTAAAAGGAACTACCGATATGGGCTTATTTTATTCTAAAGATTACAGTTCCGATCTTGTTTGTTATGTTGATACTGGGTACTTATCTGACTCGCATAAAGCTCGATCTCAAATAGGATATGTGTTCATATGTGGGGGTACTGCCATATCTTGGAGATCAACAAAGCAGCCTATCGTAGTGATACAAGTATGATCATGATCGTATGATCATGATCATGACACTTTTGAGTATTTTTGAAGACTAGTCACTAAAGGGATCTTTTGTAATTTCTCTATTATTTGTAATATTGTATAAATAGAACCTTGTAGGGTTTATTTTCTTAGTTTATGCTTGATATTGAAGACACTACTCTTGTGAGAGAGAGTTCTCAAAACTGAAATTAGGGCATAAGGGTGGATTCTCTTGTGTGTTGCAAAGCTTGAGACTTTGGTGATTTGAGAGGTAGATGCCCCTCTTGTGTCATTGTAAGATTTAGGTGTTGGTTGTATGAATTATTAAAGGTCCAAGAGTGAATATTCTCTTGGGTTGTTAAGACTACGTCAACACTTGTCTAACTATCTATCTTTGTTTCTTGTCCTAATCTTGTAGTTTGTGTTGTTGTTGTTCTTTTGGTTATTGTGGTTGTAACATTGTTGTTCTTCATTTTTATTGTTATAATATAGTTTGGTTTGCTACTGTAAATTAGGTGTTAAACACCTCATTACATGGTGTTCCTGTTGTGTTCTTGAATCCGAGAGGGGTCACCAAAAGAGGTTCATAGTTCCTTGAACTAGTGAACTGTTTTGGTGTTTGTTTTCTTGTGTTCTTGGGCTGTCTTGTATCACGTAGCCACTTTATCGAATCACACTGAGATGATAGTTATTCATGAAGCAAGCCGAGAGTGTGTGTGGCTGAGGTCCATAGTACATCTCATTCGAGAAAAATGTGGCTTGAAATGTGACAAAGTACCCACGATTTTATATGAAGATAATGCAACATGCATAGCACAACTTAAAGGAGGATTCATAAAAGGAGATAGAACGAAGCACATTTCTCCAAAGCTCTTCTATACACATGAGCTCCAAAATAATGGTGTTATTAATGTACAACAGATTCGTTCAAGTGAAAATGTGGCTGATTTATTCACCAAGTCTCTTTCAACTGTAACTTTTAAGATGGTGCACAAGATCGTAATGCAAAAATTCAAGGATGTTCTTATTAGGGGGAGTTAATACGCGCTGTGCTCTTTTTTTGTTACGAGGTTTTGTCCCACTAGGTTTTTCTTGTAAGGTTTTTAATGAGGCAGCTTATATGCGTATTTCTAGACATTCAAGGGGGAGTGTTATGATATTAATGTATATCAATTATAGTGAATTTTTATCAAGATCTACTTGATGTATATTAGGATTTGAAGTATCTGTCTTTTATTCAGAAACTAGGAGTAAATTTTCCCTATAAATAGAAGGGTTTCTTCATTATAAATCATCCCTCAAGAGAAATAAGAATTACTCTCTCTATTCTCTCTACTCTTCTTCTTTATTCTTTCTTGTTTTATAACAAATGGAAAAATATCAACAAATACTGCAACTATAGGCAAATTAATTTCAGATGATAACTAAAATTCTAGTGCTTATTGGCAGAAGAAAAGTTGATGAGCAATGAAGCTTAGCTTAAGCTATAAGAAGATACTTCTTTGGAGCGTTTATGTTGTTCTGTTTTTTCATATAACAAATGCTTCATCAGACTCCATTAGTATCAATCAGTTCCTGCAAGATTCAGAAACTTTAGTCTCCAATAACAAAACATTCAAATTGGGGTTTTTTAGCCCTCAGAATTCGACAAACCGTTATGTTGGTATTATGTATAATATCCAATCACAATCTGTTGTATGGGTAGCCAACAGAGACAAGCCTTTACAAGATTCTAGCGGAACACTTACAATATCAGAAGATGGCAATCTTGTAATCTTGAATGGACAGAACAAGACTGTATGGTCATCCAATATTTCTCCAGCTGCGAGAAATTCTACAGCCCAGCTCTCGGATACTGGAAACTTAGTTTTGAAGGACAACTCCAGTGGGAGAGTTCTATGGGAAAGTTTTAGTGATCTTTCTGATTCCTTATTGCAGCACATGAAACTTGGCACTGATAAGAGTTCTAACACCACAAATTTGTTGAAATCATGGAAAAGTCCTGTAGATCCATCTGATGGGAGTTTCTCATCTGGAGTTCAACCTGAAACAATTCCTCAACTTTTCATATGGAAGAATGGCTTACCTCATTGGCGCAGCGGTCCATGGAATAAACAGGTTTTTATTGGAATACCAGACATGACTTCTAGTTCTTTCAATGGATTTGAGCTAGTAAATGACAATACGGGCACTGCCTACTTCTCCTATTCATATGTTGATCAAGGTGTTGGTGTGATGGGATTATTCTTGAACTCAACAGGATTTCTGATGCAAAAAAATTTCTATTTTAGGAAGAATGAGTGGCAAGTAATATGGGCAACTCCTGCAAATGAGTGTGATTTTTATGGAAAGTGTGGACCTTTTGGAAGCTGTGATAATAATGGTTCACCAATTTGCAGTTGTTTGCAGGGCTTTAAACCAAAAAATCAAGAGGAGTGGGGCAAAGGAAACTGGACAAATGGATGCATCAGAAAGACCGCGTTAGAGAATGAAAGAAACAACTCTAACACTGAGCAAGGTAAGCAAGATTGGTTTTTGAAGCTACAGTCGATGAAAGTGCCAGATTCCTCTATTTGGGTAAATTCAGGTCAAAAAGTTTGTGAAAGTGATTGCTTGAGAAATTTCTCCTGCATAGCTTATTCATACTACATAGGCATAGGGTGTATGCACTGGGAGAGAATCTTAATTGATATTCAGAAATTCTCCAATACTGGGGCTGATATATTCATTCGTCTTTCGTATTCTGAACAAGGTAGCACCTCGTTACTTAAGTTTGCATTCTTTTAGCTTACTGTCTTAAAACAACAATGAATGTTTGATTGAGCTCTGCATGCCGAAATGTATGTGTAATAATGGGAACTTATTCTGAAATGCAGAACACAAGAAAAATAAAGTAGTCGTCGGGATCATAATCCCAATAATTTGCTCAATAGTCATTGCCATTGTGGGATACTTTTCCTGCAAACTGTTGGCTAAACATAGAGGTAACAAGCTTATCTACAGTAACTTTAATCAGGTAAATGAGTTGATCTCACAACATACATTCTGAATCAGGAAGGAAGAGAAAGAATGATTTCTTAGCAAGCGAATTTGAAGATCTGCCCTTATACAACTTTGACATGCTGGCAAATGCAACTGACAATTTTCATCAGTCTAGCAAGCTTGGGCAGGGTGGTTTTGGTCCAGTTTATAAAGTAATATTTTGTTTGATTGAGTGTTTTATTATCCTTTTTCAGAAAAGAAATTGAAGTCATATGATATAACTGCAGGGAAAGCTTCCAGAGGGACAAGAAATTGCTGTGAAAAGGCTTTCACAGTCTTCTGGTCAGGGGCTAGAGGAGTTTATGAATGAGGTTGTGGTGATTTCCAAACTTCAGCATCGTAATCTTGTTAGACTCCTTGGATGCTGCATAGAAAGAGGGGAGAAAATGCTGGTTTATGAATTCATGCCAAACAGAAGCTTGGATGCCTATCTTTTTGGTTGTTTTTTTGTTTTTTAACTTTTTTTTATATAACTGAAAAGGAAATATTTTCGAAATTTTATATTTTCAGTGTACTAACAGATGGACACTCTGAAGAGGAATACTTTCTTGATTGGAGCAAACGTGCGATCATCATTGAGGGAATCGGTCGAGGACTCCTATACCTTCACAGGGATTCAAGACTAAGGATTATCCACAGGGATTTAAAGGCAAGCAACATTTTGTTGGATGAATACCTGAACCCCAAAATTTCAGATTTTGGCATGGCAAGGATTTTTGCAGCCAACCAAGATCAGGCCAATACAAACAGAGTTGTTGGAACCTAGTAAGTTTGTGAATCTCACTCTCCATTTTTTCATGGTTAAAATGAAAAGAAAAAGTAACCATTCAAATTTATAATGTGATGCAGTGGTTATATGGCACCTGAATATGCAATGAAAGGAAGATTTTCAGAAAAAACAGATGTTTACAGCTTTGGAGTATTGTTATTGGAAATTATAAGTGGAAGGAGGAACACTAGCTTTGACCAAGATGACTGTGCATTAAGCCTTCTAGCATATGTAAGTCCGTACTAAAATTAAGCTCTTTGTTAATGTCAAACTTTTCATAATTCAAGTTTCCACTCTGCTCTCAATGTGGCTTTCTCTTCAGGCATGGAAGTTGTGGAACGAAAACAAGATAGTCGAATTGGTTGACCCCAAGATAATTAAACTGCAGCTCGAAAAGGAGATTCATAGATGTGTACATGTAGGACTTTTATGCGTACAAGAATATGCAGAAGACAGGCCAAATGTCTCCATAGTTTTGTCTATGCTCAGCAGGGAAATTGATGATTTACCATGTCCAAAACAACCTGCATTTACAACCAGACCGACCTGGTCCAAGAAAGGCTCCTCTAGAATTCAAGGCTCTGTGAACAATGTTAGTATTACTATTATGGAAGGACGATAGAGATCTTATAATTTTTATGTAGGAAAGTATATTATTCATTTCCCACATTTATTCTTCTATGTGATTTTACATTTAAAATCCAAGTCTAAACCGAGCTGAGTCTTTTAACATTGAGAATTTCAGTCATGAGATTACCAAGTTAGTTTTGTTACCAAAGGGTATTCCTTATCTGAATTTGGAGTTCAAAATACAAATTGCTTTCATGCTCAGTCCCCGCCATAAAGAAGGAACCCCACCTCCAACAAATAGTAATAGAAAATGGAAACATATTTCCATTGTTTGGTTACAGAATCCGTATCAAATTGAGAAGAAGGGAAGAGTTCATACTCGATGTTGTTGTTAGAAATCACGATGGTTCATTTGAGCTAATATTTGGTACACATAGACGGCCCAACAGCTGAATGTTTACTTTGTTTTCTTTCATTGATTAGCTTAGAATAGAAGGTTCTTTTATTTTTGTTTAGCTTATAAGAGTTTTATTGTTTAGCTTAGAGGAGAAGCTTCTTCTTTTATTTGATTGTTTAGCTTGGAAGAGAAGGTTCCTTTCATTCCATTAGCTTGTATAAATAAATGCGATTGGCAAGAAATATACAGAGAAGAAAATTTCCAAATACTGCCTCTAGTTTTTACATAGTATCAGAGCAGTAGGTTGTTGCATACAAATCATCTTCTCGATTATCAATTTCCTTCATCTGACCTATCTCTACAATGTCGGATGAGGTCACTACTTCTTCAGCATCTTCTGGTTCTACCACAAGAACTCCACCAGCTATGGATCCCACTCATCTTTATTATCTTCACTCTTCAGACTCACCTGGAATGACTTTAGTTAACACTCCGTTTGATGGAAAAGGCTATCAAGGATGGAAAAGATCAGTGCTTATAGCACTGTCAGCCAAGAACAAACTTGGTTTTATTGCTGGTGCTGATGCTTCACAAGATGCTCAATCTCTAGATCTGCAATCTTGAAATAGATTCAATGACATGGTAATATCTTGGTTCCTTAACTCTCTTTCCAAGGATATCGCTAACAATGTTATATACTCTAAGACTGCTAAAGATGTATGGTTGAGTCTATAGCATAGATTTGGATAATTTAATGGAACCAAATTGTTTCACCTGCAAAAGGGACTAAATAGGTTTGTTCAAGGAAATAATGACATTGCAGGATACTTCACTAAATTTAAGAGACTCTGGTATGAGCTGAAATCTCTCAAGTCTGATCAGTCCACCTGTGTGTGTAACTGTGAAGGTAAAGTGAAGCTAGAAAAGTCTCTTGAATATGAGAAACTTATATAATTTTTTATGGGTCTAAATCATGTGTATGCTCAGGCAAGAGGAAACATCTTAATGATGAATCCGCTGCCCAACATAAATGTTGCTTACTCTCTGATTCTGCAAGATGAAAATCAAAGAGAAACCTATATGAGTGGCTTGATCCCAACTAATTCTTCTTCTTTTATGGTAAGCAATGTGAATCTAAAAAAATTTGGCAAGGAAGTCAAGAATCCCCCTGGTGCTATGCCTAATTTTGAAACTAGATCATTCAATTATCCAAGGATGAACAATCATCAGTAATTACCCAAATACACAAGGACAAACGAGCCACAACAATAATTTAGGGTTAAGAAGTATAATCCTAATGTTTTCGATGATTTTTGTGGTAAAACTGGACATGTTGATGATGATTGTGTCATGTTACATGGTTTTCTTGAAGATTTTCAGTTTACAAACAATAGAGATGGACAGGTTCAGATCATAGGAAATGAATGTTGTTATGTTTGGAGAAGAAGGTGACAAATAGCATAAGATTGACATGAATTTAATCAATCAACATTTCACCAAAGAACAATTCAAGCATTTCATTCAAATAGCAAAACAGAAATCAACAAAGGGATCATCCATGAACAACGGATCTGAGATAAATGCTAATGTAGTTGTTGGTATTGTGCTTAAATATATTGGAACTTGTCTTTCAGACTTTAATTCTGGAACATGGATAATAGACTCAGGTACTTCTAAGCATGTGTGTTACAACTCTAATTCTTTTCTTTCTATGACAGCTCTTAAAGTTCTTGTTAACATTAATTTGCCCAACTCTTAGTCCATCCTTGTGACTCACATACGAAGTGTTCTAATTCCTAATAACCTCACACTGCATAATGTTCTTTATGTTTCAAGCTTTAGATATAATCTACTGTCAGTTCATAGATTTAATGTCCAATAAAATTATTGTAACACCCCGCATTTCGGCCTAGAATGAAAACTGTCGTTTTTATGCGTAGATGATCCAAAAGTCATAAATCCTATGCAAAATTGGCATGTTAATCAATTATGTAGAACCTATTTGAGCATGAATTAAGATCATAGAGGTCTCCAAACTCAAGGACAAGTTGAAAGCTTTCCTATCTTTCGAGTTTGAGTGAGCGTCGAAACTTAGGTCAATTTTAATCGATCATAACTCTTTGTATATAATGAATTACAAGTCCTATTATATATCAAATAAAATTTCTCCAAATTAGCTTTCCAACGATACCAATTTTGTTAAAATCTGATAGCCGACCGAAAAGTTATGGCCATTTTCATGACTGAGACAGTAGCATCGCGCAATTAGCGTGCGACGCATGCTCTGTCGCACACACCCAATTTCCATGTTCTGTTTTCGCGTTTTTAAGGGAAAAAGTGGTATTTTCCACCCTCTATTCAGCCATAAATCAGGATTAAATCCCCTAAACACCAAAATAAGGTTATTTTCTCCCAAAATCACCAAGAACACTCCTTAGGATTTCAACCCAAAGATCAATATATCTCAAGATTTAACAGTGGGTTTTCCTTAATTCTTCAAGATTCAGAATCCCCATTGCGAGGGCTACAAGAAGCACCCACCAATCGTACGTATAGCATTCCAAAAGCTAGAGTTCATTCAAAAGCTTCTAATTTAAGGTACGTGGGGTTAATCGTAAAAACTACATGGGCTTGTAAATACTAGAACATGATTTAAAGATTATCAAGCATGAATTTAGAAAAGGATTTTGGAATTCATGATTTTTAACTATGTATCATGAATGTTTTAATGATATTGTTGTTTTGGCCTTTAGGCCTTATCCCCTTAAATTGATTTATATGTATATGTATATGTATGAAAAAATTGTGATTGAAGATTGTTTGAGAGCACAAATTATGAAAATCTCTCTCTTGTGATAAATTTAAGTTTATGAACTTATTGGGAATGATTTGAAATACACGTTTAATGATTTGAAAGTGGTCTTTTCAATATCATAGTATTTGACATGATTTGGAGATGATACGAGGGAGTCTCTTGTTATACTTATATGCTTGTTTTACAGAGAAAGAATTGCATGTGATTGAGTAATTTAACATGACCACCACATATTATTGAAATATTGACAAAGAGAAAGTTTTCTTGCATGTATTTACATGAATTTAAAGAAGGAGTTCTTGAACTGATTTATTGATATGGTGGTCCCGAACTTATATTTTGAAAACAGAGATTTTAATGTGCTAATAATGGCTCAGAGATGTGACTTGCAAGTCAATGGTATGACGATACCATATAAATGTATGCCTTACAGAGTTAGAGCTTTTAGAGTTTGATTTCAGAGAATACATGTTTTAAAGAGTTAAAAGTTGGGTTAATGTGAGTTAGGTGGTTACCTGAAGAAAGCACGAGTCAGATAACTCTATGCGAGAAACCGTAAATTTCCAACACGGGAACTTGGTACCCTGCTATGTGATCTTGTGTACCTAGTACTTTGTCATCCCAAATCGGGACTTATGATTTGGAGCCCTGCTTTGTGATCTTAAGCTCAACCACGACATAGTGACTTGATTGGAGTTGTGGCACCCTGCTGTGTGATCTTGTGTTCTTTTCCCTTACTAGTACTCATATCTTGGCTGTAATCGAGATAAGGCAGTCGGTGAAAGCTGTGAAATTGTAAGGTATACCACCTAGCGCAGAAGTAAAACAAAGAGTGTCACAGAGTTAAGATGATTTTATAGAGTCCTTTAAATATGCCCAAGTGATTTTACCATATGATATATTTATGAAATATAAATTATTATTTTAGATTTGCTCTGCGTACCAGTACAATTGTATTGACCCCCTACCTCCCAGGTTCTGAGGCTCAATCTAAGGGTCCAGCTAAGCAGTAGAGTATTCAGAGAGAAGTGATCCATGCAGTGGTGAGCCTTCTTTGTTTCAGAAGGCCTGCTTATTTCAGATTATGTTATTCCTTTTGTTTTGGTCTACTGGGGCCTTGTCCCAGTTTTCGAACAGTTGTTATTTGATCATGTAGTAGAGATTTCGCAGAATAGTTCAGATGTTGTTTAGTGGATATTTGATTTTCTTCTTGATATGGAAAACAAAGCTAGAAACCGAAATTATAACTAAAGAGAGGAGATGAAGATGATAACAATGACACAAGATTAAACAAGACACGGATTCAACACAAACACAAGGGAAATTGCAGAGAAAATAAAGATAGATAGTGAGACCAAGATTATTACAAGATTAAGAACCAAGCGTATTTCAACACTAACCCCTAATGAATGTAATAATTAAAATCACACTCTTACGGTAACCTCCAAGGTAATCAACTCACCTCAAGATCCACCATTTTCAAGCAAAGAATAATATTGGCTTTTTCAAGCCCTATGCTAAGGATGACTTTTCCAAGTCCTAATTAAGACTATACTAAGGTGGTCTACTCTCAAGAGAGAGGATTTTCAAGTATTTCAATCTTTCATCATTCAAAACTAACTAGCAAATGAACTAATAGAACCTATTTATAGTCTAACTTATTACATAACAAAATAATCATAATACCCTTAATGAAAAGGGGTGGTCATGGAGTGTTGCTTGGACAAGGCTAAGTGAACAAAATTCCCTTAATGAAGGCCTAAAACCGTGAGTCCTCAATTTTCAATGCTCCAAGCAATCTTCCACACGTGGGATTGCTCTTTGGTGTACTCAAATCGGCCCTTCCATGTAGGATCTCGTGTCCTCAATC
>NC_061112.1:132753173-132860406 GCF_002878395.1 Capsicum annuum | reverse complement strand
CCAGAAGGGGTCTATATAAAATTCCCTACAGGAATGGAATCTCCTCAACCTAATATGGTTTGTCGACTTAAAAAGTCACTCTATGGCTTAAAGAAAACCTCAAGGCAATAGTATGCCAGGCTTTTCGAAGCCCTAAACTTCAAAGGTTATACAACCTCCCTCAATGATTATTCCTTATTCTTTAAATAATCAGGAGGGCTTATCTCTATCGTAGTTGTCTATGTCGATGATACTTTGATTACAGGGGATGCTACTGATGAGATACATAACCTTAAGGAGTTTCTTCATTTTGAGTTTAAGGACCTCAGCTCACTACATTATTTTGGGGGAATGGAAATTTTGTAGGAAGAACAGGGAATCATAATGAGTCAACAAAAATATACCTTAGATTTAATCAATGAATTTGATATTTCATACCTTCCTCCAGCTTCTTCTCCAGTAGATCCTTCAATCTTGTTCTCTGCAGATTCAGAAAATCACATGTCAGATCCTACACTTTACAGGCATCTCATTGTAAGCTTAATTATTTGACTCACACTAGACCGGATCTGTATTTTGTTGTTTTGACTCTTAGTCAATTTATGCAACATCCTAGCATCGAACATTTCAAAGCAAGATTGCGAGTCATAAGTTACCTGAAAGCATATTCGAATCAGGGCATCTTTCTCAATGTTTCACCCTCATTCTCTCTCGCTGCTTATTGCGATGCTTACTGGGCCTCTTGCCGTACTATGCGAAAGTCAGTCAGTGGATTTTTTATAAGCTTGGGAGGTTCATCAATCTCCTAAAAATCAAAGAAACAATCTTTCATTTCCCTTTTGTCTGCAGAGGCTGAATATCGGTCAATAAGGAGATTAGTTACAGAATTGACCTGGATGAAAGATTGCTTACCGATCAATCCGTTCCTCCTTTTCTTCCCGTTCCAGTTCACTCCGACAGTCAAGCAGCCCTATATATAGCTCAAAATCCAATTCTCCATGAGCAAAAAAAGCACGTTGAGCTTGACTGCCACTTCGTTCGTCAACAATATCTTTCAGGCTTGATATTTCTTTCCTTTGTTCCATCTAAGGACCAACTCGCCGACATCTTCACCAAATCCCTTGTCGAGCCTCCTCACCATCAAAGTTTGTGCAAGTTGGGTCACTTCTTTCCCCTCCAACTTGAGGGGGATATTAGAAATCACGATGCTTTATTTGGCCTAATATTTGGGATACATAGACGGCCCAATAGATGAATGTTTTCTTTGTTTTCTTTCATTGATTAGCTTAGAATAGAAGGTTCTTTTATTTTTGTTTAGCTTATAAGAGTTTTATTGCTTAGCTCAGAAGAGAAACTTCTTCCTTTATTTTGATTTTTTAGCTTAGACGAGAAGGTTCCTTTCATTCCATTAGCTTGTATAATAAATGTGATTGGCAAGGAATATACAGAGAAGAAAATTCCCAAGTACTGTCTCTAGTTTTTACAGAATCCATATCAAAGCGAGAAGAAGGGAAGAGTTCATACTCCATGTCGTTAAGTAGTAGAGAAAATTATTGGTGTTTCCACAAAATTTTAGTATGATGATAATATGATTTGGGCTTAAATGAAGAAATGGAGATTCATATAGCCGACACTAACTTATTCAGGACTGAGGAATAGTTATTGTGGATCAGGATTTGGAGCTAGGCTTGCATTCCAGCTGATTTTGAAGAAAGGAAGAAACTGCTCGTCTATGAAGACATGCCAAAAGAAGATTAGATGATTTTCTAACTGATAAATTTGATTTTAAATCATTGATGTCAGACTTTTCTATTTATTTATGTACTTTCAAGTTCGCACACTAAAGAGGAAAATTCACATGATTTATTTTTTAGTTATTGTTCTTTAAAAAAAAATAGGGGAAGGGGAAGGAGAAATAGGAGAGGTGCTTACAAGGTGGGAATGAACCCTCACCAATAGGGTGAAAGTTCAACTAGTCAACCAACTGAGCTACGGAAAGAATCATGTAATTGGGGTCACCATGTGAAAGTTACTGAGGAAATTGACAGAGGAGTTGTACCTTCACAGAAACTCAGAGTAAAGATTATTCATAGAGATTTGAATGTAAGCAACATTTTATTGGATGAACAACTGAACCCTAAAATTTCAGATGTTGGGCATGGGAAGTGTTGTGCCTTTTCTCTTCAGGCACGAAATGGAAGGAAGATTATCAGAAAAAATTAGATTTTTACAGTTTTCGGATAATGAAACGTCAACTTTACGTAGCTCAATTTGCTATTATTTTGTCAATGCCTTTGCACTTCTGGCATGGAAGTTGTGGAGTGAAAACAAGATTGTCAAATTGGTAGACCCCAAGATAATAGACCTGCAGTTTGAAAGGGAAACTTTGAAATGTTCAAATGCTGAACTATTATGTGGTCAAGAATATGCAGAAGTGAAAAGATAGACCAAATATGTCCATGGTTTTGTCTATGCTCACATCCGAAACTTCTCATCTACCAAAGAACCTATATTTACCATGCTTTATATGCGAGGCAAGTCTTATCACTCAGTTGGAGAAAATATTTTCAACAGTTGAGGTAACAAAATATTTTATAGAATACCAATTTTCAAATAGATCCGTCACTCATCAAACTGAAAAGAGAAAGGCAAAACAAAAACCTCTGAGCTTTGGAGAAAAAATCTGATCTCACTTTCTTAATCTTGTACGTGGATTGGCCACTATCCTGAATCATATTTTCTTCAGTAAACCTTTTCCCCCCCATAAAATATCTTCCAGAATTTTGCAGATATGGTTGGTGTATGACGGTGGAAACCAGTAGGAAAGGAGACGACCCATCAAATTCAACGTGTCACAAATTCGGGCCTTACTTCTATTCTCACCGTTGAAGTCACATCAGCCCAAGATATTTTGCAGTATCAAAGGTACCAAATGCACAAACTATAAGCCATAGAAAAAAATCATTTGACACATGGATCCAACAATTAATTGATACCCGGTTGATGAGTAAACTGAAGAGAAATAGATTAAATACAAGTATCCGAAAGAATTATTTCCGTGGCTAAAAGAGGTCATTGTTGAAGTTCTCATATTACATTACAAATGATAGAGTTTATATCGATCATTTGGCAGAAAAGAACTCGATATGAGTTTATATCGATATTTTCTTCTTTTGTTCTTTTGCTTATATGTAGTTTTTTCCGGTGCGAATGCTTCACACACCATTAGCAGTAGTGAGCCCATGAGAAACTCGGAAACTGTATTTTCCAGTGGCAAAAGATTTAAACTGGGATTTTTCAGCCCCGGGAATTCTGCAAATCGTTATGTAGGTATTATTTTACCTACCATCACCAACTGTAGTATGGGTAGCTAACAGAAACAAGCCTTTACATGATTCTTGTGGAATACTCACAATATCAGAAGATGGCAATTAAACTTAATCTTTACCCAAAAAAATTCCTCAAATCTAACTTACATTCATCTATCACCTGTAAATTCATCTATGACCTATAAACTACAATAAAATAATATAATAGTGATCACAAAACTTCAGTTTTGATGAAAATAATTTTTGTATATATATATATATATACACGTTGAATTCTATTATGTTGACAAAAATAGCGAAGAAGTTGAGGGTTAGAAAATTAATCATCCATCAATCTAGACATGCAACCGAAGCAAGTTAAACGAGCATCAATCATATTTTCCGTAAATCAGTTTCTTCTTTAGTATTTTTTTATACTATTTTAGGAGTATTTTTCTAATTGATCAGTATAATTCAAAAAATTCGAATCTATTTTTTAAAGTTTTCACACTTTTAATATATTAGAGATATAAATATAGATTATAGATGTATATATATAGAGAGAGATATTTTCAACTATTCAATGTAACAAAACATTTTACAGAAACACCAATTCACAAAAAGATGTTATCACTGATTAAATTGAAAAGCGATAGGTAAAACAAAAACCTCTGAGCTTCGGAGGAAAAAAAAAAGCGGTAAATAAAAATCTGATATCACTATCGTAAGCTTCTACATGAACGAGAGACCACTTTCCTGAATGGTATTTTCTTTGGTAAACCTTTTCCCCCATAAAATATCTTCCAGAATTTCGCAGATACTGTTGGTGTGTCATTGAGTCAATAAGGAAACCTGTAGGAAAGGAGAAGACCCACCACACTCAACGTGACACAATACCGGGACCCAGTTCTATTACAAAGGGTAGCTCAGTGCACTAAAACTTCTGTTATGCGCTGGGTTTGGGGATGGGTGAACCACAAGAATCTATTGTATGCGGCCTTAGCCAACATTTCTGCAAGTGGTAGTTTCCATGGCTTGAACCACTGACCTCCTTGGTTGCATGGCAACAACTTTACCTGTACACCATGCCCCACTTCTATTTTCAGAGCTAAAGTCACATCAAGCCAACTGCAGTATCACAGGTATAAAATGCACATTAAATAGTCTAAATATAGCAAGCCATAGAGTTGGAAGCCAAAGGTTCACTTACGGAACCATTTCAGACACGAGTCCAGCTATTAATTGACACCTGATTGAAAAGTAATCTGAAGAAAAATTATTAAATACTCAGTATTAAAAAAAAACTTATTTTCGTGGCTAAAAAGGGAAAAGGTCATCGTTGAAGTTCTCATCAGCTATTACATTTCAAATGATAGATTGAACCTTTTGGCAGAAAAACTTAGAATGAGCTTATCTCGAGTTTTTCTTCATTTGCTCTGTTGCTTTTCTGTAGTTTTTTCGGGTGTCAATGCTTCAGACACCATTAGCAGTAGTGAGCCCGTGAGAGACTCTGAAACAATAATTTCCAGTGGCAATAGATTTAATCTGGGATTTTTCAGCCCAGGGAATTCTGCAAATCGCTATGCAGGTATTATGTTTAACCTACCATCACCAACACCAACTGTAGTATGGGTAGCTAATAGAGACAAGCCTTTACATGATTCTAGCGGAATACTCACAATATCAGAAGATGGCAATCTTGTAATCTTGAATGGACAGAAGGAGATAATTTGGTCATCCAGTATTTCAAACTCTATGAATAATTCCACTGCTCAGCTCTTGGACACTGGAAACTTAGTCTTGAAAGACAGATCAAATGGAAGAGTTCTATGGGAAAGCTTTCAATATCCTACAGATTCTCTCTTACAGTTCATGAAACTGGGCATTGATAAGAGTACTAACACGATGGCTATCCTGAAATCATGGAAAAGTCCTGATGATCCATCTGTCGGGAATTTTTCAGCTGGAATTCAAAATAGATACATTCCTCAATTTCTTATTTGGAAAAATAGTTCTCCTTACTGGCGGAGTGGCCCATGGAATAAACAGATATACATTGGATTACCAGAAATGAATTCTTATTATTTCTTTGGTATTGACCTTGTAGTTGATAATGCTGGCACAGCATACCAAACGTATTCAGACCAAAATCAGTCTAGGATACTCTACTATTCCTTGAATTCAACAGGGTCTTATCAGGAGAAGATTTGGGATCCGAGTAAGAAGAATTGGTGGGTGACATGGGAAAATCACCGAAGTGAGTGTGATGTTTATGCTAAGTGCGGACCTTTTGGAAGCTGCAATCCGGGGCGTTCTCCAATATGCAGTTGCATACAAGGGTTTAAGCCGAAAAATGAAGGAGAATGGGAGAAAGGAAGTTGGACTGGCGGATGCATCAGAAGGACTGCACTAAACTGTGAAAGGAACAGAACTGATGTTGAGAATGGCAAGCAGGACGGGTTTCTGAAGCTGCAGACAAAGGGAGTGCCAGATTTTGCAATTTGGGTACCGTCTGCAAGAGGAGACTGTGAGGGTGACTGTTTAAGTAACTGTTCCTGCACTGCGTATTCATACTACACAGGCATAGGTTGTATGCATTGGAACAGAATCTTAATTGATATTAGAGAATACTCCATGGATGGGGCGGCTGATTTGTTCATTCGCGTTGCCTACTCTGAACTTGGTAATGTACTTCTGTTCAACCTTAAGCTTTCAATCATTTAGCTTCTTCTTTTTTGGAACAACTTGGTGCGATGAAATTTATTCTAAGCGTTAAAGAATATAACCAAGAAATTCCTAATAAAATCTACAATACCATCGAAGTAGTTTCAACTTTTCATATAGTGCTTCGCTTCCATGGAAAGAAAGATATGCCCAAGAACTGTCTATAGCTCATACATGTTTTGCAGCAGAAAATGGCAAGAAAGCCATCCCCGTAGCTGCCATTGCAAGCACAGTGTCGATAGGCTCAATAACAGTTATCTTATGTGGATATCTTTTCAGGAAATTGTTGGCTAAGCACAGAGGTAATTAATCAAATGATATTTTTGAGAACACAAACTAGAACTTCTAGGTCTGCATATTGTTTGATTTCTGAATGTCCATTTTGAACCAGAAAGGAAGAACAAAAATGAAGCATTCTTAAGAGAAGCATCTCCAAAACTTTACCAAGAAGGCATGATTAAAGATGACATCAACCGAGTCAAAATTGAAGACATCACCTTGTACAGCTTTGACATGTTAGCAAATGCAACTGACAAATTTCATTTAGCTAGCAAGCTGGGGCAAGGCGGTTTTGGTCCAGTCTACAAAGTAATGTTTCTTGATGTATCTCTGCAGTGTTCTGACAAATGAAAACAATATAAAATAAATCAGATGGATTATCTGCAGGGAAAATTGCCAGATGGACAAGAAATAGCAGTAAAAAGGCTTTCTCAGTCTTCTGGTCAGGGGCTACAGGAGTTTATGAATGAGGTCGTCGTGATTTCTAGACTACAACATCGTAATCTTGTTAGACTCCTCGGCTGCTGCACAGAGAGAGGGGAAAAGATGCTGGTTTATGATTTCATGCCAAATAGAAGCTTAGATGCATATCTTTTTGGTCAGTGCAGAACTCTCTTTCATAGGTTTATCCTGTCCTCCTACTTAAGGACTTCTAAACTCAAAAGAAAACTTTATTCACTAAGGAAACAAAATCCTTCATACATTTCTCGATGATGCCTTCTCAGGTTCATGCAAGGAAAAGTTCCTTGATTGGAGTAAACGAGCCATCATTATTGAAGGAACTGGTCGAGGCCTCCTTTACCTTCACAGAGACTCGAGACTACGAATTATTCATAGAGATCTGAAGGCAAGCAACATCCTGTTGGATGAATATCTAAACCCAAAAATTTCAGATTTTGGCATGGCGAGGATTTTTGGAGGCAGTCAAGATCAGGCCAACACTATAAGAGTTGTTGGCACATAGTAAGTTTGTATTGCTTCCTTCATTTTCTCATTGATGAACTGGCATCATTAGTCGGCGAGTTTCATTTTTTAATATGTTATGCAGTGGTTACATGGCCCCTGAATATGCAATGCAGGGAAGATTCTCAGAAAGATCAGATGTCTACAGCTTCGGTGTGTTAATATTGGAAATTGTCAGTGGAAGGAAGAACTCCAGTTTCTATGGAGATGGACTGACCCTACTTGCATATGTAAGTTCATTCTTGCAACTATGAAGCTTTAGAGTGTGTTTGGTATGATGGAAAATATTTTTCCTGAAAAATATTTTCTTCGAAAATGTTTTCCTGAAAAATAAGTTGGTTTTCTACTTATTTTCTTATGTTTGGTTGGTGAGTGGAAAATATCTTCAGGAAAATATTTTATGGTGTTTGGTTGGTGAGTAAAAAATATTTTTTAGTGTTTGATTGGTGAGTGAAAAAATATGTTTTAGAAAATACTACTAACTATTAACTAGTATATCAGTGCCTCTAGCAACTCAATAATCTGTAAGAATTAATTTAAGCATAACAAATAATATCAATATCGAATACTAAAATACTACAATCACTAAATTTAAGCAACTATTAATTAGCAAATATAGGAGACACTTTTTAATATTTTGTCAGGACAATCTCAAGATACTACAATCAATAGAAATATAACGGAAAGACAAGCTTATTCAACCTCGTGAAACAAGTTACATCGATGACAAAATGAAATATGCAATTAGCAAAAGTAACATAGGTAAGTCTTCTTCTACGCATATGAAAATAACAATACATTCAACGAATATTGGAAATGAAAAAAATTCGGGTTTCACTATTTTTTATTTCAAGCAGTGAAAAATTGAAGCAAAGCACAGTGAAAAATATTTCAAGTAATGTAAATTTTTGAAAAATGTGAATTTTTTGAGTCATGTGAATATGAATGTTGTTGGGGTGGGGAAGAGGGGTGGGGATGGGGCATAAGTCACATTTGTTATTTTCCGAAAAATGACTTCCTTTGGTCTATGAGGGAAGTCATTTTCCTTCAAATAGAAGAAAATGAGCTATCTTGGAAAATATTTTCCCAATATTTTACTACAACCAAAAAAGAGAAAATAGGAAAACATTTTCCATCATACCAAACACACCCTTAATGTTTTTGCTTACTCATCAAACCAAAATAAAAGAGGAGAAAAATTATGAAACTTCTGAAAATAATATTTCGCTGCTTAACAATGTCTTTGTTCTTCAGGCATGGAAGTTATGGAATGAAAACAATAGTCTAAAATTGATAGACCCCAAAATATTTGGTTCAAGGTTTGAAATAGAGATGGTGAGATGTGTACATATTGGATTATTATGTGTCCAAGAATATGCAGAAGATAGGCCAAATGTCTCCACAGTTCTGTCAATGCTCACAAGTGATATTGCTGAACTACCTACTCCTAAACAACCTGCATTTACCGGAGGGCATGCTTCACCACAGCAAGGATCTTCTAAAAGCCAAGGTTCCATGAATGCTGATTCTATAACTGTATTGGAACCACGATAGGATACAAAGCTTCCAACAGGTAGGCAAAGATCATTACTTCCCTTAGAATGGTAACTATAGCAGTATTTCTTATTCTGATGCCTTCCCCACAAACTGTAATGAAAAATCGTACTGAAAACTCTAATATTTTGATTACACTTAAAACTGTGATCAATATTATATCAAAAAGCTATCTTTCCGGCAAAGATGTTTGTTATGAGTATGATGAATTTCTTGAAGTCTAAGGCCCGTAGTTCTTTGGTTTCAATCCAATTCCGCGCAAAAAAAAGGGAGGAAGCAGCAATATTATCATTACAGTTTAAGTGCTGAATGCTTCATTCCTACGCCCAAACGTTATATTATATATATGCAATAAGATTACGCAGAAATCAAGACGACGACAAGAATGAAAGTACTGCAGAATTACTCATATAATGAATGAACGACCCAAAAAGGAATAGTGCCAGATGAAATGAGAGTGAGCATAGAGAACATGGAACAGTTCAACTTGTTGCTTTGCTGGAACTCACCTTGTAGATAGCCGTTATCGGCTGGACGTTTTTGTATTTACCAACTTGATTCAGGTTGCTGCTGAAGGTCATTTTGGAGGTCTAGCACTCTTATGGATAGTCACCTAGACGTAACAAGAAATCATGCAATGCTAACAGTATGTCCTAAACACAAAAGTTTCGTATCATTTTGGATAACATCACCAAGACTCATAGCATGAAATAACCTATAAAAAATAGCTGCAATTATAAGGGACCTTGGTTAATAGAGGATGATTTCTTGAATCCAGCAGGGACCTTGGCTAATGGAGTACTTAAAAGAAAAATTTGGTGGTAATAAGGTAAACAGATCAATTTGGGGAAAATGATGAGTTAATATCTCAAAAGATCATTCAAAAGAATTGCTCCATTCGTTCCGTTTTAGTTGGACCTCTTTCTAAAAAAATTATTTCAATTTAGTTGTCCATTTGATAAAATCAAGAGAATTTTATTGTGTTCTTCCAATACTGTACTCAACGTTAAATAACTAAATAAAGTGTATTTACTCAAATTTATATTTCAAAGCATAATTAATAAGGCTAATTTGGTAAAATAGATCCCTAATTAATATTTTTCTTAACGACTGTGTCAAGTTCATAGAGACCAACTAATATGAAATGGAGGGAGGTCATAGCAAAGTCTTTAAACTTTGGTCTATATCAATAAGGTCACTCAACTTATTGCGTTTCGCTTATAAAATCACTCAATCAAGTTTGTAACAAAAGGTCACATTGCGCCCTTAGCATTTTGAGTTGAGAAATAATGACCCCTTCACATTTTAAATGGGACAATAAACCTCTAAACTTTGGATATTTATAGAAATTGGAGAGCTAACGGGTGATTTAATTGGCCTTCGATAGGAAATCAAATCTGTTATCATACAATGAGGTGAGCAAAGTCGGAATGAATTAAATTTTTATACAATCTCAGGTATTCGTTTTCATTTTAGATTTTTAAATAATGAAATTTAGTTAACAGGAAAATTGAAATATTAGTGAAAAAATTATTTAATGTAACTGATTATACTTCAAAATTACACTTTGTAGCAATACTTTTAAATAATTGCAATCGAAATTATATTTTACATTTTATAGCAGATATACATCGAAACACGTGTCCCTAAAATCGTAGGCACAATTCTTGTATGCACGTGCATGTTGTGTATTTATGTTATCAATGTATATACATTGATAGACCAAAGGCATCGATAGGCACTCAAACTTATTGCCAAAATTCACTTAGACCCCTAAACTATGGTTTGTACCTATCAGGCCCCTAAACCCCCCAAATTTTGTTCCAATTGGACATTTTTTTCCCTGTTCTCATCAGCTTGTTTGCGCGTGTCTCCAAACGCCGTTGATGTGAAAAGTTGTCCACATAAAACTCTCCACGTGGATAAACTAAATCCGCATATACTTATTACATTTTAAATGAAAAAACATCATTTGAACGGTTCTTTCTCTCACCCCGTTAACACTCTCTCTAAGATAACCCTAAATTAACCCTAATTTAACCAAAATTCCACTCAATCGAAGAAAAATTTTGGGGAATTTCCACAGATCTTCTGCGTGTAAGTGTTATTATGATTTATATTTGTTAAATTTTGTTGAATTTTAGCATATTTCAGTTTTTAGGGTTTTGAAATTTCACTGTTAGGGTTGTGATTTTGGGAATATTCCGTCTCTTTCTTAACATGCATTAAAGGTTGTAGCTTTTAGCTTATTGGTGTCTACTTTGGGTATATTTCGTTAACTAACTTTGAATTCTTACCCTTTTGTTGCAGGTGACGTAACAAATAGAGATAATATTCACAAAATTTCACCATAGGATGTCCCTACATATGTTGCAAGTTGTGTGCCAAAGCTAAGGTATATTGACAAGGACCACTTTTTCATGCTGGAATTGTTATTTTATACTAAAGAATTAGGGTATAATACTATTAGGGGGTTTTATCATCAAGATGTAGTAACTAAGCAGTTCAACTTGATTAAGAGTGACAGACATCTCGCTGAACTAGTAAAAGACTTAAAACATGAGGACTTTATTGATTTTTATGTCTATCATATTTTAGATGAACCAATTCTTAACCTTGATGGTCTCATTGATTTTTTACCTGCACCTGATATTATTGAGTGTGCAGACCTAGAAAGAGAAAGTGTTGGTGTTGATGATAGTGCTAACATAGAGAGGGAATCTGTTGGAGTGGAGAAAGAGGGAGGGCTGATCTAGAAGATTTTAACCTAGAAGATGTTGACATAGAGAATGTTAACTTAGGTAAAGAGAGGGAGGCTTATGTGAAAGATGTTGGTATAGAAGAAGATGATGAGGCTAATATAGAAGATGTTAACCTAGAAGATGTTGGTGTAAAAGGAGGTGATGAGGCTAATGTAGAAGATATTCATGTAGAAGATGTTAATAGGCTAGCAAGTGAGTTATCAGATTACTTGAGTAGTGATTCAGATCTTGGAGATATTCCTTTAGAAGATGGCTCAGATGTTGATGAGGAGTTGAGGGCTTTTAGACAAGCAAAAAGAAAAAACAAAGCCAACAAGAAAGAAAGAAATCAAAAAGCAAGAAAAAAGACTGTTGAAACTGAAGAAGTACCTGTGGGAGTTGCTGGTTGTGTAGATAGAGGCTTTGGGGATATTGGTAAAAATAAGGCTACCAAACATTCTGAAAAGTTGGGTGGAGATGAGGAATATCTTAATAGTTCTGATTGTTGGAGTGAAGATAGTGAAGATATAGATATAGATGCTGTTAGAGGAGTAGATCTACCTAGAAGAAGGAGAAGCAAGAAAACTACGTATGATGAAAACTGTGAGTTTTCTGTGTTTGAGCTTGGAATGATTTTTGAGGGTGTAAAATGTTTAGAAAAGCTGTTGCAGATTATAATGTAGAGTATAGAAGGCAGTTGAAGTTAAAACCTAATGAAAAAAATAGAATAAAGGTGAAGTGCATTGCAACTGGTTATTGTTTACTTCTACTGATAGGGATTCAGGTAATTTTATTGTGAAAAACTATAACCCTATTCACAAGTGTATACCTCTAAACAAAAACAAGATGTGTGATTCAAAGCTGGTTGCTAGAAAGTTCAAGGAGAGAATTATTTCTTAGTCATACATTAGGATTTGGGAAATTCAGGATTTGGTAAGAGAGGTGTTGGATCTTTATGTAGGTAAAACTATTTATTTTAGGGCTAAACAGATTGTTATGATAGAGAATATAGGAGATTGAAAGCTGGAATTTGCCAGATTATGTGACTATGCAGATATGATCAAGACAACAAATCTTGAAAGTTCTTGTTGAAAATTGACAAAGAAACTGAACCAGGGAAGAACCTCTTTGTTTATTTCTATGTGTGCTTTCATACCTTCAAGCAAGGATGGTTAGATGGGTGTAGGAAAATTATTGGTTTTGATGGATGTTTTCTAAAAGGAGCTTGTAAGGGTGAATTATTAGTTGCTATGGGGAAAATGGCAACAACCAAATGTATCATATTGCATGGGCAGTTGTGGATACTGAAACAAAATATAGCTGGGACTAGTTCATAAGGCATCTGATTGGTGATCTAAATCTAGGAACTGGTGAAGGCTTGACTGTAATATCAGACCAACAAAAGGTATCATTACTTAATTATTTGTCTCATTACTTGACTTTATTTTCCAATAATATTTCTATTTTAATAATACTTAATACTTATTATAGGGTATTGTTCCTGTTTTGATGAATCTGCTACCAAATGCTGAGAGAAGAATGTGCGCTAGACATATTTGGAGCAATTGGCATGTGCATTGGAGAGGAGAGGAGAGAAGGAAGCAGTTTTGGAGATGTTCAAAAGCAAGCTTTGAAGTAAAGTTCAAAGAAGAGATGAAGCAATGTCAAAGCTAGGTAAGAAAGAAATAACTGAGGACATGTTAGTTAGTAGAAAATAACATGTGTGAGACTTTCAATTCTTGAATCTTAGCTGCTAGACATAAATTCATAATCACAATGTTAGAGGATATCGGCCATAAAATGATGAATAGTCATGTAGATATGATCAAATTTGCAGAAACATAGATTTCAGACATTGCACCTATGGCAAGAACTATTTTAGAAGCTAATAAGGAATATTCAAATAGGTGAAGAGTACTATGGAATGGAGTTAATAATTTTAAAATTGGGGATGGGGGTTACACATTTGTTGTTCACTTGGACAAGAAGTATTGCGATTGTAGGTTATGGATGTTAAGAGGTATTCCTTGTTCTCATGCCATTTATGTTTATTATTACTTGAATGAAGATCCTGATCAATATGTAGAGCACTGGTATAGTAAAGAAACCTTTCTTAAGTCTTATAGTCATTTCATGCAACCAATTACCAACATGAAAATGTGGTCGGAAACCACAAACCCATCAATTGAACATCCAAAACCAAGAAAGATGTCAGGCAAACCTAGCAAGAACAGAAGGAAGAGTAGAGATGAGCCAAAAAAGTGGGGCAAACTCTCAAAAAAAGGTGTCAAGATCACCTGTTCAAGGTGAAAGCAAGTTGGCCATAATAAGACTATGTGTGCCAAAATGGTAAGCCTTAAATGAATTTCATAATACTTTGTAAAGTTAACATATTTCTTAACTTTTCATATTTCTGTTTGTATTTTAGAATAATATGGGGAGCAGTAATAGTAGTCAACCTAGCACTTAGCCCGCAGCTTCATGGAATCCACCACCACCATAATCAAGTTCTATTTGTGGTGACACCAGTGCAATGGCAAGAGGTACCTACACTCAAAGTCAGACAGTAGAGTAAGTTATATATGTTCTGTTGCCTTAATATTCTTCTCCTGCTTAATATTATTATTGAAAACTGTTAAAAATATTGTGTTGCATTTATTCACAGCTAAGCTCCACCTTTCATACATATGCAACTACACAATCCAGTCAATCAAGATCTATTTATGCTGACACAGTTGTAGTGCTAAGAGCACCTCAAAGAAAGGTGTCAAGTGTTGCTGGTAGAGGTCAAAGTGCTGCTAGTAGAGGTCAAGGTGCTATTGGTAGAGGTAAATGTGGTTCTGGTAGGGGTCAATGTGGTGCTGAGATGGAAGGTGGTTTGGTAGAGGTCAAGAAGGGATTGATCGAGGATTGGCAAGAAAAATAGCCAATGCAAGAGGTACCCCATTTGAAAGTGGAAGAAATTCTTCTTCAAGTCAAGTACCACATTTGCCAACCAACAAGAGGTCATACAATGCTACCTCATTTGTTGCTGCTACTGGATACAACAGGCCTGCAACTTGTTTTGGTGCTTACTCTGATCCAGCAACTGGAACCCAAGTGTACAATATATTTCACTCTGTTACCTATAATAATGTTTTCATTCAAGCTTTCAATGCTCATTGTCTTACAATTATGTCTAATTTTGCAGCCTGGTACATCAAGTGAGAGGGTTTTTTATGGAGGTATAAATTTAAAGAGTGTTTCACCAACCAATATAGATATTGGTTTTAAACTTAGTGGCCTAAAGTAGAATAGAAAAGATGCAGTCATCAGCACACAATTGCAACAAATGAAAGCAAATAAAAGAAAAAAAGTGGATGCAGCCAAGTCTTCTTCATCAGTTAGATCTTCAAAGAAGTAGTTCATTTAGAAATGATTTGTACTGTAATGAAGGTTAATGACTTTGAACAAATTGTGTTACTAGTTTTTGAACAACTTTTTCTTAGGCAGCAGTTAATGATTTTGGTGTATGCTGCAGTAGAACACTATTATGCTCAATGTTGAGCTTTTTTTGAATACCTTGTTTACTATATGCAGTTTTTAGCTCAATTTTGAGCTGTATTAATATGATATCCAGCTGCTTGCACTTTTAGTTCAATCTTGAGCAATTTTAATATGATGTGCTACTTCTAATATAGTTCATTTTTATCAATACCTTCAGTAGTTACAAATATGCTATATGGTTAACTTAAGTAGCTGCACAACTAGACACAAAGTAGCCAATTGACAATGAGATTGTTATACAAAACATGTCAATGCATTCAAACAACTACTACAAACTACTACTACTACTACTACAAACTAACCAAACAACTACAACAAACTACTACTACAAACTACTACAAACTAACCAAACAACTACAACAAACTACTACTACTACTACTACAAACTAACCAAACAACTACAACAAACTACTACTACTACTACAAACTAACCAAACAACTACAAGAAACTAATACTACTACTACAAACTAACCATTACAAATCCATTACGAACTAAACTAACCAAACAACTACAACAAACTAACCATTACACCATATTAAAGAACCACTATACAGTAAGAACAATGAGAAGAAATAGAACAAGTCTATTCAATTTAAGCTTAGTACATTTCCTTTCAAGTTTAACTTTTTTGAGTTTTTGCCTCAATGCAATCAACTTCTCTTCACTATTTTTCAATTTCTCACACAAAGTGTCCCTCTCTTGTTCAACGTCTTTAAGCTTTTACTTCAATCGATCACACGGATTTTCACCATCTTTGCACTTTATCATTAAGCTCAATTCTACCTCAGGATATTGATGCACAGAAATTGAAGGTTTTGGATCATTCCATCTAAAGTACCCACATCCATCATTTTTCTAAAATGCAAAAACCGTAGAATAATTAAAAAATCACCAAAAAAAAAATTTGTGAAAATGATACAAACCTTTGGAACTTTACATCCAAAAAATCTACGACCAAAATTTGATGGAGTCCTTCAAGTTCTTAATGGACAAAATTTGCAACAATAACACAAATCGAGAAACTCAATGTTAACGAAATTTTCCAACATTCTTATCGAAAATGAGAAAAAAATTGATTTAAGAAAAATTATGAGATAAATTTGATAGTGAATGAGAGAAGTTAAGAGAAAAATCAGCTATGGGGGGGAGAATGAAGAAAAAAGAAGAGGAAATTAGGTTAAAAATAGAGAGAAAATGAAGGGGATGGCAAAAGTATACGTTAAATAACGTTAACTTTTGCCACATAGATAGCTTTTTCATAAGTCACACACCACCCGTGACTAAACAACACGCGCAATGCCATGTAGAAAAAAATGTCCAATTGGAACAAAATTTGGGGGGTTTAGGGGCCTAATAGGTACAAGCCATAGTTTAGGGGTTTAAGTGAATTTTGGCAATAAATTTGAGTTCTTATCGATGTCGTTGGCCTACATTGATATTACATGTGCACATATAAAATATAGGCCAAAGTCATCGATGGGCACTCAAACTTATTTCGAAAATTCACTTAGACCCCTCAACTATAACATGTACCTATCAGACCCCTAAACCCCCCAAATTTTGATCCAATTGGGCATTTTTTGCCTACATGGCACTGCGCGTGCAATGCACTTGTTGTAGGCGCCTGAGAAATTTTTTTTTACTAAATTACGAATTGAAATGTGTCAAGTGGCACTGAGGGGGCCCAAAAAATATTAATTAAAAAATTTATATTTAAATTAGTTATTAATATAATTTTTAATTATTATAATTTCTTAATTCTTTTTTTAAAAAAAGCACCTCACCCCCTATGTTATCTTCTTCACAGCACCCCACCCCACCCCTTGCGTCTTCGACCCCACCCCGCATCTTTATCGTTTCAACCCTACCCCACCCCTGCGTCTTCGTCGTCACCCCAATTCCGCGTCTTCACATGAACAAATTCTTTTTAATCCACCATAATTATTTTCATTTCTTGAAAATTTTCAACAAAATTCACTTTTTTTCCCTCCGCTAGTATCACCATTTCTTGACAAATTACAACAAACATCACTTTTTTTTTTCATTTCTTGAAAATTTTTACAATAAAGATCACTTTTTTGTTGAAAAATTACAAGAAAGATCACTTTTTTCTCCATTAATATCACTATTTTATGAAAAATTTCAATAAAGATGGCTTTATTCTACACCCCCTTTTGAATTCTTGAAGTAGATTTAAACAAAAATTGTATGTGTGTGTGTGTGTTTGAGGTTCACAGAAAAGTTTAATGGAGAAGAGGAACGTCGGGAGGTGGGGGGTAGGGAAGAAGATGAACGCTAGGGGGGCTGCGGGATGGTGGGGGAGTTTTTTACTTTCATTTTTTAAAAAAATTTATAATTTCTTTTTAATAATCAGTTTTTTATTTTTATTTTTTAAATAAGTTTATAATTATTTTTTAATAATTTGGATCCTCAATGCAATTTTTTTTTATTTTTAAAAATTTATAATTTTTTTTAATAACCAATTTTTTATTTTTTATTTTTTATTTTTTAAATAATTTTATAATTATTTTTTAATAATTTGAATCCTCAATGCCATTTTTTTATTTTCATTTTTTAAAATATTTTATAATTTATTTTTAATAATCAGTTCTTTATTTTTATTTTTTAAATAATTTTTAATAATTTAGATCCTTAATGAAATTTTTTATTTTTATTTTAAAAAAAATATAATTTTTTTTAATAATCAGTTTTTTATTTTTATTTTTAAAATAATTTTAAAATTATTTTTTAATAATTTCCTCAATGCCATTTCTATATTCTTTTTTTTTTAATTATAATTAATTTTTAATAATTGTTGGACTCACAATGCCACGTGTCAACTTTCAATTAGCTCGTTTTGCCACATCATCGCTGGTGTGCAACACACACTTTGAGCTTTTAGCTGATAGGGGCAAAAATGTCCAATTGGATCAAAATTCGGGAGGGTTAGGGGTCTGATAGGTACAGGTCATAGTTGAGGGGTCTAAGTGAATTTTCGAAACAAGTTTGAGTGTCTGTCGATGACATTGGCCTAAACTATATGCTACAAATTGAAATTGAAAGAAAAATATTGCTAAGTTTTGAAAAATTAAAGGCGCTACTTATCAAGTCTTCTCATAAATTAATATATGCATTTCTTTTACTACTCCCTTCGTTTCATTTTAGTTGGCCCTCTTTCTAAAAATATTTGTTTAAATTTAGTTGTCCCTTTGATGAAATCAAGAGTATTTTATTATGTTCTTCCAATATTATCCTCAATATTAAATGATTAAACAAAATGTATTTACTCAAATTTATATTTTTAATGCATAATTAATAGGATTATTTTAATAAAATAAATCTCTATTAAATAATTTCTTAAGGGGTGTGCCAAGTCAATAAGGGTCAATTAAAATGAAATGGACGGCTAAAGTACTCCAAATAGGCCATATGCTTATTAATCCTTCCAAATTCCCACCAAGATCAAGCTCATTCCTTTCAACTATACCTAACGTCCCTGCTACATCTATGATTTAATTAATTAATGGATTTATTATTAAAATATGTTAGTGTTTTTTTTTGGATGAAAATTGTTTTCGCTCCAATTTTTCTTTAAAAGTCAAACTTCCTCCTCAACTTTAAACAATAATCGAACTCCTTCTTTATCCTAATTAAATTTTTAAAATATCTATTATATCCTTTCATTATTAACTTCTTTTTTTTTTTTACTCTTTAAAAATTATGATATTTTTTATTTATATACACAATAAAAAATACCTCAAGTTGCATACTACTTGACCGTCATACTAAAAATAGTTGTTTTAATTTACTTGTTCAATTTATGAAATCAAGAGAAATTTTAATATTTTTTTGTTTTCACCTTTAGTATTAAATAATTGTAGTCAAATTTAATGTTTCAAAGCATTACTAATAAGGTTAATTTAGTAAAATACACTTCTAACAAAAAAAATTCTTAAGGGGTGTGTCATATCAAGGTCATGTAATATTAAACGCATACAGTATGAGAGTGGAGAAAGACAAAAATATACCCACATGCATATACATACATATACACATACTTAATGCATATAAAATTAAAATAACGGTCATACAACTAACATTAAATTTTGTTACAAATTTAAAAAAATTATTCTACTTATAATATTTATGAACTTAAATAAAAAGTTATAAATATCTATTTTTAAACAATAAATTATAAATAATATAAAGAGATATTACATAAATATATTTGACACAATATAAGTAAAATAAATAATGCATAGAATAAAGGAGGGAGGTTGATTATTGTTTAAAATGAGAAATTACTATCTTTAGGTCATTTAACATAATATAAGAAGTTCATGACCTCTCAATGCATTCAAGATTTATATAGTTTAATCTTTTCTTAAGGGAAAAAAAATGATCAATGACCCGAACAAATCACTAGTATAAGATAAATGTTTAAATTTCAAACAACCAACTTCATACAAATATGCTTCTGGGTATAATTTATTTCCAGATGGCGATAAATTTAATTACATTAGTGAAAGAAAAAAAAATCACTCAAAAGCAAGAAGTTCTTTGGTATTATCTTTATGCACAAGAACAAACACAAGACGAGTTGTGGAAACACTTGATTCGGTGACACTGATAGACAGTTGATATACAACACCATCAAGAATTGGATCAGTTCCTCCAGCATTCACTTTTACAAGTTTAAAGTTGGTTTTAGCCTCCTTATTGCGCTCTTGTACAGCAAATTTTGCAATGCCCACAACTTCAGGATCATTTGGCTTTATGGGTTACTCAGATATTAGCACTCTCTTTGCTGATGAAACATGAAAACATGTAGAAGCAATAACTAAGAGACTTGTGAAGAGGAGAAAGTTGAATTGTAGGGCCATTTTTTGTTTTACTAATGGAGGGGGGAAAAAAATTCTTTTATCGATTGTTAGAGGAATGATTAACACAAAGTGATGTATGGTCTTATTGATAGGAGAAAGAAGCATTATTAGTTTGGTCCTGTAATAAATTTATAAGCTATTTTCTACATAAGAAATGAGAATCCATTCGAATCCATGGAATGGAGGTAAAAAAGAGAATGTTCTGATCATATACAGTGTCTGAAAGTAATTATATATTTTACTAATTAAGAAACTATGATAAAATTTTAATAAGTATTTTACTATTTCAACTATGTTTGAATTTATTTCCCTCCACCCAAAATAACTCTTTTTAATGATTTCATTGTATCTTAAGAAAATAATTATATATTTTACTAATTAAGAAACTATTATAAGTTGTAATAATACTCTTTTAATTATTTCGTTGCATCTTAAGAAAATAATAATATATTTATTAACTTAAATAAAAAGTTATAAATATCTATGTTAAAAAAATAAATTATATATAATATAAAGAGGTATTATATAAATATATTTGATATAATAAGGGTAAAATGGACATTGTAGAGGAAAAGGGAGAATTTGATTATTATTTAAAGTTGAGGGGAAGTTCGATTCTTAAAACAAAGTTGAGGGATGAAAATGATTTTTACCTGTATTTTCTTATATTAACTGTCATTCAGGGCAGAGCCATCTTTCATCCAGGGTTTCATCCTTCGACGGAAAAATATATCATTTTTATATGGTTAAACATATTTTATAGAGAGAGAGAGTTGATGTTGAACCCTGATCCGCTAGTTCGTATGTTTACTTTGAAACTCTCTCAATTAAAATTCTGACTCCGTCATTGTTGCCAGGGTATATAGTTGAATATGTCGGTTAATACGAGAATTGTAGTAGTCCATTGAGATTTCGACTATCAATAAAGTAATTAAAACTTAAAAAAGTTTAGCAGACCTTCCAACAGCATTTATCAGGAGTTTCATGAACATTGCAAGCAAAGAAACCTCACTTAGTGTGAATTCGTTCAGTCATTGATATATTTTTTTTCTAATCACATTTCTGCTTCAACAAGTTGGTTCTACATACATTTTATTTGTATTAGCGCTTCTAAAAAAATTAATCTCATTGATATTAGAAAATAATACATTGATTGATTGTTCGATACTAAGGGGTCCAAGTGTGCCGGAGATCGACCCAGCCCGAGTAACTAACCCGGCCCGGTTTGATCCGGCCCGGTAAGCCCTAGGGCTTTAGGGTTCCGGGTCTCGGGCCGGTTATTTTTTTTAAAATGGACCCGGTTAACCCGGTCCGGACCAAGCCCGGTCCATGCCCGCGCCCGGATACCTTTTAAAAAAAAAAAAAAGGATTTTGGGCCAACCTAGCCGTTGGCCCAACGGCTATATAGCCGTTTTTGGGTCCAAACGGCTAGTTTGGGCCCATTTATTAAAAAAAAAATAACTTTAAAAAATATTTTTTAATCCCAAAAAAATTTTATAAATGCCCTACAACTTCAAATCATTTTTCACACAATTTTTCACTCTCTCAAATCTCATTCTCTCTCAAATCTCAATTCTCAATTCTCAAATATTCAATATATTTAATTTCTTAAAGTGTTCACTTTAATTTTTAAATTTTTCGTTTACAAAATACGAGCGAAAGTTTCTAAAGTCGCAACCTTCGGATACTTTCAAAATTTGATATTGTCGTTCCATCTCTTACGTTTAATTTTTATTTATTGTATTAATTGTTTAATATTTAATTTTATTATATTTGTGTATTTTGAATATTTTTAGTTTAATTTAATTTATATTATGGATAAATTAAGAAACCTCGCTACTAAAGGTGTTAAAAAATCTTGTCCCGGAAGCGGTAGTGGTAGTAAAAAGCGAATTACTAGCGGTAGAGGTAGTTCAAGTAGTAGATATACCTGTGTGCCTTCGCCTTTGGTACCGCTTAGTACACCTTTTGAGGAAGAAATAGGTGTAAGTACTCACGATATGGATTATGTAGAAACTCAGGAAAATTATGGTATAGAAGAAGAAAATGAAGTAGATGTGGTTAATTTAGACGAAGATAATAAAAATATTGCTGAGACACCCGTAGTAAGAGATGTTAACGTTAGATCTGAATCGGTTAATCTCCCTCCCCTTCCTCCCAGTGTCCCAAGACCTCGTAAAAGAACTAGTGTTACATGGTAATTTTTTGAACGTTTATCAGATATTGAGGTGCAATTCAATATTTGTCAACAAAAATATAAGCATAGAAGTGGAGGCAAGCAAGGGGGTACGGGTATGTTAATGAAACATATAGCTGAAGATCATAAAAGAGAGTTAAATATTGCACAAGGTGGTGGGGATGTTGGTGGGCCAACGCAAACTAGAATGGACCCAGCAACCGGTCACGTAGCGAAGAAGTATAATAAATTGAGGGACCAGAAAGAAATAGCTAAAATGGTAGCTGTGGGTTGTTTGTCTTTTAGTTTTCCTTCTTCTGATGTTTTTATTCGTTATATACAAGCAATTTATAATCTTATGTTTAATGGTATTCCTAGAACTACTTGTCGGTCTGATATTTTTAGACTCCATTCACAATATTATTTTTATTTATCAACATTGTTAAAAAATATTCAATGTAGATTGTCCCTAACTTCTGATCTTGGTCGTGCTGTAAATAAAAATGATTATTTAACTGTTACTTGTCATTGGATGGATAGAAATTTCGTGATGTAAAAATGTATTCTTGCTTTTTTATATGATGAAGATCGTAAACATACTGGACAATTTATTACTGATTCTATTGTTAAAATTGCCGGATATTATGGTATCGAAAATAAAATTTTATGTATTGCTTTTGATAATGCTTCTAACAACAAGACTGCTATAACAAAAATAAAATCTACCCTATCTCCGCCCTTGCCTAAAAGTTTTCATAGTAAGTGTAAATGTCATATATATAATTTAATTGTAAAAGATGGTCTTGAGTTTTTTGAGCTTTATTTTGAAAAAAATCGTCTTGCCGTTGGTTTTATTCAAGGAAATAATTGTAGATCGAGAATTAGAGAATTTAAAGTTATATGTCAAGAAAATGGACTTACACCGATTTTGATGCCTGAGGAAATTGATACTAGATGGAATTCTACGTATGAGTTTTTAAAAACTTGTTATAAATATAGAATTTCTATTACACTAGCTTTTAACCAACATTGCGATTCATTTACTAATTCTGCTGATTGCATGCTATATAATTCTGATTGGGTTGTAATTAATGATCTTGTTAAGTTTTTAGAAAAATTTTATGTAACTACGGTTGAATTTTTCGGTGCTTATTATCCTACTGTTTGTAATATTTTGGCATATATAGCCGATATTTCTAGTTTGCTCAAAGAATATAAAAATAAAAAAGGTTATAAAGAAGTTGTTGGCGTCATGTTTACGAAATTTAAAAATTATTTTTTTCCGATTCCCCCTATTTACTTGGTTGGTGCTATGCTAAATCCCTGCATGAAATATAATAATATGTGCCACTTTAGTACTCTTATTTATACTAACTTATAAATAAATACTAACCATGATTCTGAACAAGTACAACCTGATTTGTGGACGGCTACGGCTGATGCAAAGGATTACATAGAAAAATTATATAATCACTATGTTGATTTATTTGATTTAGCCGTACCTACAAATATCACTCCAACTGTCGTTCCTCATCCTCCCGAGGAGCCATCATCTTCTAAAAGGCCGGCACATAGTGATTTTTCTGATTCGTTTTATGATTTAAATTGTTGGAACAGTGTTGATGAGAGAACTTACACATCAACTTATCGGGAAGAGCTAAAATATTATCTTCGGACGGCACCAGAGGATCGCTGACGACGGATCAATACGTTGGATTGGTGGAGGAGTAATGAAACACAATATCCTGTGCTTTCAAGATTAGCTAGAGATATCTTGAATGTTCCAATGTCAACCGTTGCATCAGAGAGCGCCTTTAGTCAGGGACGACAGCAACTTGGAGACAACCGACACTCATTGGGAAGCAATGCAATGAATGTTCTAGTTTACCTCAGAGATTGGATTAGAGAGGAAAGAAGAAACCAAGGAATGGAACCGGAGCCGAGCAACGAGCTGAAACTTGAAGAAATTATGAATTCATGGGAGAACTCAGCAGAATCAAGTTCAATGCATGGTTTTGCCCCCGTTGACTTCGACTATCCTATGCAAGTTCCCGTTAATATTAACATGAATGAGTTGGAAAAAATGATGCATAATTTGTAGATTTTTCATTCATGTAAATTATAAATTTTGGATCATTTTGCAATTAATAAAATTTTCCAAATTCATTCACTCCTTAGTCCTTGCTTTTTATATTTTTTCATTTAACGATTTAAAATTTTAAATTGAATTTCTAGTTTTCTACTTTAAATTAAAAACTTACTTCTAATATATTATTAATTTACTACCAAATACTATTAATTTATTATATTAAGTAGCATATGTTTTGTATATTTGTGCATATATCTTCTAAAGAAGTGTATATTTAACGTATACATGTGTATGCATTTTATAAATTAGTATATAAGTATATCTATATATATTGTAATGTATATATAATGTAGTATATTTTATAAGTAGTAGTATATATACATTGAATGGTGCGTATACACGTGTATATATCTTCTATAGAAGTGTATATTTAACGTATTCATGTGTATATGTTTCTATAAATTAGTATATAAGTATATCTATATATATTGTAATGTATATATATTGTAGTATATTTTATAAGTAGTAGTATATATACATTAAATGGTGTGTATACACATGTATATATCTTTTATATTTAACGTATACATGTGTATATGTTTTATAAATTAGTATATAAGTATATCTATATATATTGTAATGTATATATATATTGTAGTATATTTTATAAGTAGTAGTATATATACATTGAATGGTGCATATACACGTGCATATATCTTCTAAAGAAATGCATATTTAACGTATACATGTGTATATGTTTTATAAATTAGTATATAAGTATATCTATATATATTGTAATGTATATATATCATAGTATATTTTATAAGTAGTAGTATATATACATTGAATGGTGCGTATACACATGTATATATCTTCTATAGAAGTGTATATTTAACGTATACATGTGTATATGTTTTATAAATTAGTATATAACTATATCTATATATATTGTAATGTATATATAGTGTAGTATATTTTATAAGTAGTTGTATATATACATTGTATGGTGCATATACACGTGTATATATCTTGTATATTTAACGTATACATGTGTATATGTTTTATGAATTAGTATATAAGTATATCTATATATATTGTAATGTATATATATTGTGGTATATTTTATAAGTAGTAGTATATATACATTGGACGGGCGTATATATGAGTAATTGACTAATTGTGTATATGTGTATATATTTTTTAAATTCTAATATAGTATATACTAAATATATAGTGTATATATATTATTTAACGTATTTATAATGTATATAGGTGGGTATATGTAATTTATATTGAAATAAAGTTTTTTTTTTTATATATTTTTGACCGAATTTGACCAATTTTTTAACCGGATTTGACCGGATTTTGGTGGGTTTGACCGGGTTGGGTTAAGTGGGCCGGGTTAGGGTGGGTTTTAATTTTTTTAATGTTGGGCCTGGACCAGCCCGGCCCACTTAGACCCGGACCCAGCCCAGCCCTCAACCCTGTTAAATAACACGGGCCGATTCCGGGTTAGCCCGGCCCGGCCCACTTGACAGCCATATTCTACACTTATACTCCCTTAGCCTTGAGATTAGAAAATAATATCTCGTTCACACCTCGTAGTATTTAACTTGAGGATCGTTTTGACAATAACAACATATTCAGTGTATTCCCACAAAGTGGAATCTGAGGAGGGTAAAATATATGTAGTCCATACCACTATCTCAGATGAAGTAAAGGGTTTGTTTTCGATTGACCCCCGGCTCATGACAGATAACAATATAACAAACCAAAAAATATAAAAGCACACAACAAAACTATAACACATTGCTAGATATATAATAAAAGAAATAAGATACCCTCAAGGTAATACCATAAATTATCTATTCAAAATCATATACATCACTAAAATACTACGAACAAGAAATTCCAGGTGCAAATATAAACCAAGCCTGAGAATCGTTTTGACATATTCAACTCATTTTTAGCCATTAATTTAAGATTAAGGGGATTTATTGTCTCTCCTTCAAAATATGAAGAGGGTATTATTTTCCAAATCCAAAATGTTAAAGGGGAAAAGTGAAATGCTTTGTGACAAATTTGATTAAGTGATTTTATTATAGAATTTGAGTGACCCTATTGATACAAAAACAAAGTTCAATGACTTTGTTACATAATTCATCATAGCTGGAGGATGTTTTAAAATATTAATTCAAAATGATAAGAAATTACTATTTTAGGTCACTCAACATAAGAAGTTCACTACCTCTCAATGCATTCAACATTATACAGTTTAATCTTTTCTCAAGGAAAAACGAAGACAAATGACCAAACAAATCACTAGTATAAGATAAATATTTAATTCAAATAACCAACTTCATACAAATGCACTTCTAGGATAACTTATTTTCAGATGACGATAAACTTAATTACATTACTGAAAGAGAAAAAATTACTCAAAAGCAAGAAGTTCTTTGGTATTATCTTTATGCACAAGAACAATCACAAGACGAGTTGTTGAAACACTTGCTTCAGTGACACTGATATACAGTTGATATACAACACCATCAGGAATTGGATCAGTTCCTCCTGCATTCACTTTTACAAGTTTAAAGTTGGTTTTAGCCTCCTTATTGCGTTCTTGTACTGCAAATTTTGCAATGCCTACAACTTTAGGATCATTTGGCTTTATGGGTTGCTCAGACCTAGCATGAAAACAAGTAGAAGCAATAAATAAGAGACTTGCGAAGAGGAGAAAGTTGAATTGTAGGGCCATTTTTTTTGTTTTACTAATGGAAGGGAAAAAGTTCTTTTACCAATTGCTGGAGGACAGATTAACATCAAGTGATGTAGGGTCTTATTTATAGGAGAAAGGAGCATTATTTGTTTTGTCCTATAATAAATTAATAAACTATTTTGTATACAGGAAATGAGAATCCATGTAATGTAGGCAAAGAGTAAATGTTTTGATCATATAAGTCGATTGAAAATAATTATATATTTTACTAATTAAGAAACTATGATAAGATTTTAATAAGTATTTTACTATTTCAAGTATGTTTGAATTTATTTTCCTTCATCCAAAATTACTCTGTATCTTAAGAAAATAATTATATATTTTACTAATTAAGAAAGTATTATAAGATTTTAATAATTAACCTTTTTAATATTTCATTGTATCTTAAGAAAATAATTATATATTTTACTAATTAATAAACTATTATTGGATTTTAATAAGTGTTCTATTTCAAGTATGTTTGAATTAATTTCCCTTCGTCTGAAATTACTCTTTTTAATTATTTGATTGTATCTTAAGAAAATAATTATATATTTTACTAATTAAGAAACTATTATAAGATTTTAATAATTAACCTTTTTAATATTTCATTGTATCTTAAGAAAATAATTATATATTTTACTAATTAATAAACTATTATTGGGTTTTAATAAGTATTCTATTTCAAGTATGTTTGAATTAATTTCCCTCCATCCAAAATTACTCTTTTTAATTACTTGATTGTATCTTAAGAAAATAATTATATATTTTACTAAGTAAGAAACTATTATAGGATTTTTAAGATGTGTTGTACTATTTCAAGTATGTTTGAATTAATTTTTCTCCAACCAAATTTACTCTCTTTAATTATTTCATTGTATATTAAGAAAATAATTATTATATTTTACTAATTAAGAAACTATTATTGGATTTTAATAAGTATTTTACTATTTCAAGTATGTTTGAATTAGTTTCCCTCCATCCAAAATTACTCTTCTTAATTATTTCATTGTATCTTAAGAAAATAATTATATATTTTACTAATTAAGAAACTATTATAGTATTTTAATAAGTATTTTACTATTTTTTTTGTTTTTGAATTAATTTCCTACATCCAAAATTGTTTTTTCTAATTCTTTTCATCATATCGTAAGACAAATATGATTTATTTTACTAATTAAGAAACTACTATAGGATTTTAATACTAAGAATTTAACTAATTCAAGTACTTTTGAACTAATTCTCCTCCTTCCAAAATTACTATTCTATAAGCATAATTAATATTTACATATTTACGATGGTTTAAGTAGATTTTGAGTTTAAACTCATCTTGTTATTTTTAGTATTCAATTTTATTTTAATTTTTAATTATTTGTTGGTTGATCCACGGGTCCGCCCAACCACAACCAAGAATATTAAATACATTCGATAGTCACAAAGCCGAAGAAATATTAGAAAGTAATAATTTTTAAAAAATATAATATTATTTTTTCAACAATATATCCATTCTTTAGTTCAAAAAATGGTCAAGGATATGTAGGATAGTAGAAAATTCTGTTGGATTTTTAGATATGAGTATAATGCGTCAAATTTAATGTTCGTAGACTCTGAACAGATCTTTGATAAAATAAGATTGAATTTACAGAATAATTAGCGAAGTTTAATCTCGAGCTCCTATGAATCAAAAAATCTTTTGTAAAGTTAGAATTTTATCGTATCACATTATATTTGGACAATCTTTGTCATTATTGTGATTTTGTGCTAAGAGGTCATGATATTCTTGAGTGCTTTAAAAATTTATCATAATTTTATAGAACCGGCACCACTCCACACTCATATAGGTCCATTCATCAAGTACATTCTGCAGAGTAATACACCACCTATAACAGATATGAATTGAATTAAGAATTTAACTCAACCCTCATTTTGCCTGGCATCACTGCACTGTAGTCACACATCATAGGAGAAATATTATTTTATAGCGCATACTTGATCAACTCATGACTTATTGTTAGGAAAAAGGATACTCTATATCACTTTTTAAAATAAATAACCCAAGTTTGAAAACTTTCCAAAAAGTGGTCAGTCGGATATACTATTTTCGCTTTATAGCCATTTTCTAATTTGGGTCACTTTGGCTTATGTAGTCCATATACAGTCCATATACAATACTGATACAGTTTATATACAATACTGATACATTATTCAATCTGGGAAATTCGGCCTTTTTAAAAATATTTCAATTTTGTGGTTGTTATAATTTTTTTAACTGATCAAATATTTTGCTTTTTTTTTATTGTTTAGAAATAATAATTAAATTATATAAAAATGATATAATTGTTAAATAGAATATGTATCTATATAAGATATATGAATAGAAATTGTATAGTTCTATCAAATATGTATATGTATAAAATATATATAAAAAAACATATAGAAAGTGTATGAAAATTATATAATTGTTGTATAAAACGTGTAAAAAAAAATGCACTGTTATTATATAAATTGTGTATCAAAACTGTATAATTTTTGTATAGAATATTTATATATATAAGATATGTATAAAAATTGTATAGAAGGTGTGTATAAACGGTATAGAACAAGCCAGTAAATTGAAATGGCTAGAAAGTGAAATTTAAATTCCATGATCATTTTCATAGAAAATTTAAACTTAAACTAATATGTCTAGGAGCTCTTTGCACGGAGGCGGAGCCAACCCTCTTTAGGGGTTCGTCCGAACCCCTTCGACAGAAAAATATACTATTTATATATGATTGAAATTATTTTTTATGTGGTTATAGTAGGTGTTGAACCTCCTACGATTTAGTTTTCTTTGAATATTGAACCCCCTTACTTGAAATCCTGGCTCCGCCTCTATCTTTGCACACTCTTGATCATTGTGCTATTACTCTCTATTGTGTCTAAAAATATTCAAAATGGTATATATACAAATATAAAGTAATATTTAAACTATCTCTATATATAGTGTACTTTTTTGACAAAAGTGTTTGAATGATCAATCTGGCACCACCCTGACGAAGAGACAGTTTCAGAAAAGCTCTCACCAAAAATGAAAGGAAGGGAGAGAGAAGTGTTTGTCTCACATAATACAAAAGAAATGAATCCATAAAAATATAATTCTTTATTCTTTACATTATTAAGAAAAATGTAAAGAAAGAATTGTTGGAACCTTAAAGTTTTGATGAATGACAATATAAATGAAACAAGTTGATATGAGTTAATTCAATGCAATTGGAAACTTCAACCTACGAAATAGAATAATTTGAATTTGATTCAAATACTTGATGATAAGGGAAAACAAGTTGAGTTGAAAAAGGAGTCTTACATAAAGAAGGAGTGTATCTTAAAGAGCCCTATGTGTGGGAGGAGAAAGATTCTGATAAATTAATATGTGCTAATTTAAAGAATTGGAATTTGATTACAACACCAAGGAGACAAGAGTTGGAATTGAAAAAGGAGTCTCACTTGAAGTAAAACTCTATGCAATGAGAGTTTTGATTAGAGGAGGAGTTTGAAATAAAGAATAACTCTTTGGAGAGTTGTACTTAAATAGAAGATGCAGCAGTCAGAATAATTCACGCACTTAAAAAGCAGAAAAGCACAATTGATAGATTGACTTTACGAAGTGCTACTCAATCACCGAAGAAAAACGTTGAAGAACCTGGTCCTCAGTACAAAATCCAGCTAAGAGTTTTAGCATTGATTTTTAGAGTTGTTCATTGTGTTTGAACTATTGATGTAATATTAGTTTCAACGTGTTATAAACTGAACTAGTAGCTAATCTTTAAGATGGAAAAACTCAGATACTTTGGAAATACATATCTTGGGAGGTGTGTGAGTTTATAATTCCTAGTTGTTGAGTTATAGGGATTAGAATTTATAATTTCTATTTGTTGGTTACAAGAGTTTTGTAATCAGTCGTTGTTGAGTCTCAGAGTTATTTACTGAAGTTGGGGTTAAATCCAGTAGAGGTGCAGGTCGTGATTTTATACACCTTTTGAGCCGGGTATTTTTCACGTAAAACTCCATTGTGTTCTTTGCTTTTTGTTTTACTGCTTCCGTGGAACATGTCAGGCAACCGTTCCATCAATAGGCAACAGTTAGGCGAAAATAAGATAATCAGTAAGGCACGAATTCTTAACAAGTGGTATCAGAGCGAGGTTGTCTTAAAAAGAGCTAGCACCTAAGACAAAGATCAATATGATAAATTTTGCACCACCTACTGGTCACAGTGAAGGTCAATCCACTATTAGACCTTCACTTTTTTATAGTTCTCACTTCATTTGGTGGAAAGCTAGGATGGAAACATTCATTTAAGGTGAAGACTATGAGTTATGGGATAGGATCACTGATGGTCCTACTATTCCAATGAAGTTAGAAGATGGAAAACATGTCAAGAAAGTAAGAAGTGAATTCACTCTTGATGACTTATTGGCATTAAAGAAAAATGACAAGGCCAAAAATATTTTGGTCTGTGGATTAGGACCTGCTGAATACAACAGGGTATCAACATGCACCACTGCTAAGAAAATTTTGGATGCTCTAGTAAATGCTCATGAAGGCACATCTCAAGTAAGAAAATTCAGAATTTCTCTTCTCTTCACTGAGTATGGGGCATTTAAGATAAAGGAGAATGAAACCTTGCATGACATGATGACAAAGCTTACTGCCTTAACAAATGAGCTGACCTCCGTAGGAAAAGTTATATCTAAAAAAAAACAAGTCGGGAAGGTACTGAGGGTATTACCAAAATCAAAGTGGAATGTTAAGGTGACTGTAATCATGGAAGCAAATAAGGATCTTGTAGGCATGACCCTGGATGAATTAGTGGGGAATTTAAAAACTTATAAAATAGAAATTGATGGAACCAAAATGGTAGCAGCTTAGGGATTTGACTTAGATGATGATGAAGTTGATGAAGCAGCACTCATGGCTCTTGGAGATTCAGACTTGGAGGAAGAAGATAATGCTTCTGAGGTAAGTATACTTGAACTTAAAGAAAAGTTGCATTTGTTTTCTAAAACAAAACTTATTTCCTTGATGAGTGCACTAATTGATAACTTCCAAGAATCAACTTCTGATAGGGATGAGTTATTCAACAGTCTTGCAAGAATCAAATTTGATTTTATTAATTTAGAAACTTGCAAGAACACTGTTGAACAGGAAAACTGCTCTCTCAAGACACAGGTTGAGCAACTTGATTCTTCAAATAATGATCTTAAGTCTGAAGTTCTAAAATTGACACTCTCTGAAAAGGGAAAAAACACCAAGAATAAAGAACAAGAAAAAGTTAGACTTGAATTGGTCAAGTACAAAGAAGAGTACAATAATGCAACAGAAATGGTGAATAAACTGAGTCAAGAAGTCTATAAACTAAAACTTGACCTTGAAAGAGCAAACAGGTGGACAAATTCCTCAAGAATTGTTCATGAGTTGAGTGAAAGATATCACAGTGAAAAAGCTGGGTTGGGTTTTCACAAAAGTCTTGATGTTTATCAAGACTTGTGTTATATCTGTAGAAATCTTGGACATCCAACCACTGAATGTCCAGTTGCTGCCAAAAGCAGATCGATCAGTCTAAATCTGGCAAATAAACTATCTCAGACCAAGAAAAGGATAACTAAAACTGGTTAGAGAAACGGGTCACATAACCTGTTGCCTGCATGGGCTAGAAGAAATCTAATTCATTCATTTACTCATAAGAAAGGACCCAAGCTTGTCTGGGTGCCTAAAATTAACCCCTAATTTTTTTTGCAGGTGGGAGTGAAAAGAGGCAAGCAAAATTTGTGCATAAATGGAGGTTGCTCAAGGCATAAGACTAGAAGAAAATAAAGTTTCTTTCACTCACCACATTAAAGGGAGAATGGATCATTTGAAAGATAGTCAGATTTGTAGTGCTCGTGTAAGGGGGAAGCAAGAGAGATTTAAAAAAAATGAGAAAACTATGAAACTGATGAGCATGCACAGAAACATGTTGTACCACCTAGTTCAACTGTTGTACAAACTAAGGGCATATTGACAGGGGGAACAACAAATAAAGAAATGAATGCATCAATAAAATCAACACAAGTTACTGGTAATTTTGTTAGTAGTTCATAAAAATTGGTGTTGTCAAAAGAATCTTGAGATATCTCATGGGAATCAATGGCTTGAGACTATGATATCCAAAGGAAAGCAATTTCACTCTTGGGGGTTACAAAAATGTTGGCTATGTGGGTTACTTAATTGATTGGAGAAGCACCAAAGGCACTAAGTAGAGAGCATTTTGAAAGGAATACGTTAGACTTGGGGATGATTAAAATTACATAAACTCCCCTCAATGATTGACTAGAATAATCATTTTTTTTTAATCTTATTAGCTAAAAAGTTATTCTATTCAGTCTTGCACATTTAGTTGTGTCCCAATTTCAGATTTTTGACTTTTCTAACCTAATTTTGTATTAGATTGTGTAGAAAAATAGGTACAAGCAAGCAATTATGACCACAAAGTTCTTCTTATCAGGTATGTTCAACACTGACATAAGCATAGGTTGTCTAAATTGAAACAGTTAAGCACACCTGGTCAATTCCACACACTTCAACCTCGCATTGTCTAATAAAGCTAATAAATTATTGACCAAACTTTCTTTGATTCTCTCCAAATGGGTGTGCATAAGTGTGTTAATCCTACACCAGAAATTTCTTCTTCTTTCTCAACCAAAATATCAGTTAAGTACCATGGATTTGCCAAGCTTAATCATCAATCACATGCAGCATATGTTTCTGAAGAATGAAAAGGGACATGCTTTCCCTTTTAGTTCCTAATTGGTAATTTTTTTGGGATTTCTCAGTCCTAAATCAGGTTTAACTTATAAAAAAATAGATGTTCTTGAACAGATGAATCATATTGCTCTACCTGTTTCAATAAGGAGGGTTAAGACTCATTTAAGAAAAAAAAATTCTGAACTAGAAGCTGCATAAGACAGTCATGAAGTGGAATAAGAGGTCTTTAAGGCTAGGATCATAACTTTGAAGCTTGACCTTGATTGATAGAGGGATGAAAATGTTGAAGTCATTCATCAATTGACACAGTTGATATCACCTGTTCCACCCTCCTCATCAACTCCTTACTATTTGTATCCTTAGCCATGTTCCATTTTTATATCGTATTTTTTTAATGCTCAATTATTTTGCTTTGTCCAGTACTAGCTTATGTTTAATGTGGAACATGCTATGTCAGTTAAATTGAATGGTTATCTTTGCTAAATTGACTCATATTTTTGCTCTCTTTAATATATTACTAGGTTGGCTAAAGTCTTTGTCTGATTGTTTTGGTGATAGCCCCATTGTCTATGAATAGCATAACAAATCACTTTGGCTAGTATATTATTGCATTAAATGGTTTTTCGATGATGCCAAAAAGGGGAAGATAAGAGGGTTGTGTAATGTTTATAGCCCATTGACTAACTTGTTTCATTCTAGTGTTTTATACTTTAGTTCCTACATGTGAAGATATTTGGATGCACAAAGACAAGAGGTTTGTCATCATCAAAATGGGAAAATTTGTTGGAACCTTGAAGTTTTGATGAATGACGATATGAATGAAACAAGTTGATATGAGTTAATTCAATGCAACTGGAAACTTCAACTTACTGATCACATAGGAAATAGAACAAGTTGAATTTGATTCAAATACTTGATGATAAGGGAAAGCAAGTTGAGTTGAAAAAGGAGTCCTACGTAAAGAAGGAGTTTCACTTCTGAGTATATCTTGAAGAGTCCCATGTGTGGGAGGAGAAAGATTCTGATAAATTAATTTGTGTTGATTTCAAGTATTGGAATTTGACTACAACACCAAGGAGACAAGAGTTGAAATTGAAGAAGGAGTCTCACTTGAAGTAAAACTCTATGCAATGAGAGTTTTGATTAGAGGAGGAGTTTGAAATAAAAAATGACTCTTTGGAGAGTTGTACTTAAATAGAAGATGCAGCAGTCAGAATAATTCACGCACTTAAAAAGCAGAAAAGCACAATCGACAGATTGACTTTACGAAGTGTTACTCAATCACTGAAGAAACACGTTGAAGAACCTGGTCCTCAGTACAAAATCCAGCTAAGAGTTTTAGCGTTGATTTTTAGAGTTGTTCATTGTGTTTGAACTATTGATGTAATATTAGTTTCAGTGTGTTATAAACTGAACTAGGAGCTAGTCTTCGAGTTGGGAAAACTCAGAGACTTTGAGAACGCATACCTTGGGAGGTGTGTGAGTTTATAATTCTTAGTTGTTGAGTTATAGGGATTAGAGTTTATAATTCCTATTTGTTGGTTACAAGAGTTTTGTAATCAGTCGTTGTTGAGGCTCAGAGTTATTTACTGAAGTTGGGGTTAAATCATGTAGAGGTGCAGGTCATGGTTTTTTACACCTTTTGAGCCGGGTGTTTTCCACGTAAAAATCCACTGTGTTCTTTACTTTCTATTTTACTGCTTCCGTGGAACACGTCAGGCAACCCGTTCCATCAATAGGCAACAGTTAGGCGAAAATAAGATAATCAGTAGGACACGAATTCTTAACAAGAATTACTCCTCCAAATTATAGATATCTAGTTCTTTCGCTAATTAAAAGAACTTAAGAAGATTCTAAATTGGTCAATTTCACCCTGTCAACAAGGAATTGAGAGATTATTGTGTAATTATAGTATTATTGGTGTTAGGGATCAGAATAATATGCTACAAGAGAGATGTCTGCTATTGTCGGTGGGTCAGTTAATTACTTTATTAGGCAACCAACTAAAATAAGTTAACTTATTAGAAGGGAATGTTATGGCAGCTATGGTGCTTTGACACCAAAAATCATATAATAATCCTATATTATATTCTGGACACATTTTTCACGACCCTACATAAGTTAAATTTATTGAGAATCATCCAATTTTGACCTAGAAGTTTGATCTTTTCTTCAGTCATAATTAGCAACAAGTACAATATTTCTTTTCGAAAGAAGTAAGTCAACAAAAATAATTAGTAAAAGATCTGAGTTCAATAATAATAAACAAGACATAATCTATATTATCAAAATGGCGCATCAGTTCGTATCATATGCAGAGACTAAATAAAATAGTGAAATAGCTAAGCTATTTCATTTTTTTTATATACTAATTAATTCTTCTGGCTACTTTACTTTATATAAAACTAATCATCCCTATATTTGCTACTCCTATTAATTAACCCCCAAATAATTAAAGAAAGTTTGTCTAACTTAAAGAGGTACCTACATATAAATGCCTTCATGTTCACCCTCTTTGTTTTTACTGTTTAAACTTATTAAGTAATTAGTAAATAATTTTCACATAGACCAATATGGGTTGTGGTGCAATGGATGAGGCTGCTTCACCCTTAATCAGGGATCGAGGGTTCAACCCTGGATATGGAGAAAACTCTGTTGGGAGTACTGCCACCTTAATAGGCCCTGCAACGCGCGATCCGGATTAGTCAGAGCTCCAATGTGGGCACCAAACACCGGATGAGAAACAAAAAAACAATTTTCACATAAGAAAAGACAAAGTTGTTTTGAGTATCTTTTATACTTAACTTAATTACCAATACTCCCATATTTGGATGAATAGCTAAATATAAACACAAAATTACATGAGTCCATATTGTATTACATTAACATCTTCATGAACCTGTCAACTTCAAGAAAGTGAAATGAGAAGAAAAAAAAAAAGAGATGCTATTATTCCTATTGTGGTCCAATATTGTGTTATTAATCATAGTTCATGACTTTATCCCATACAATGTCTGACCGTAAAGGCTAGTTGTGACACATGTGGAAGGTTGAACAGACTAATTAAAAGAAGAAAGTGAAATAAATTATATATGGATTATTCTTTGTATTTAAAAAATGGTTACAAGGAGACAGAACAACTGAGCTACATACATATATACCTACATAGAGCCAGCGGCGGATGTAGAGTAAAAGGTGTGGGTTCCCACGGATGTAGAGTAGAAGGTGTGGATTTTTGGGAACCCACATCCGCTACCGTAAGACTTAAAATTACATAAAAAAATCATCAAAAATTATAAATATTAATAGGTGGGAACCCATAACTAAACCAAGGGATAGCTTAGTGGTAGGAAAGGAGTCCTTGGAAACCCACAAGTTTAAAATTCTGGATCTGCCTCTGCATAGACCGTGTTATTTCTAAATCTTAATTTAGTGCGACCACTTTCATTAAGTAACATGCACTAATGATAAAGTAACATATTAATTAAGATTGATTCACTATGCAGATCTGAATATAATGATATTTCATCAAAGTAATAATTAGGACAATACAGACTTTACTGTGCAAAGTCTAAGTTCATAATACTATAATCATCAAGATTAAAGAAAAGTATTGTCTTTTTTTGGAACACTACTGTAATTGTGTAAAACGACAACAACGTGACAACAAGAAGTAAAATGAGATGGTTTCAGATCTGATAATACTTTTTGAGTTGGAACACTATTGTAATTGTCTTCTTTTTTTCCTTCTTTTATTCAAAATTATAATTAAGACAAGCATTATCTTGTCTTCTTTTTTTTTTTTGCGGGGGGGGGGAGTAATTTTATTACATCACCAAAAGTAAAGTTTAAGCACAAAAAGTCAAAAAGAACTAGTTATTGGACATAGTTCTAGAGTATACAAATTCAGCTTAAAGCCAAAATATAATTGAAGAAACAAGATGACAATCTAGCTTAACTAGGATATATAGAAATTGTAATTCTCTATATGAAGTCTCGGGGCTAACTTGACATGGATTTCTTGGATGATAAGCTTAATAAGTGTAAAATTAAGTCATGGACCTAATTCACACTCCAAAACTAGCTTAAAGAGCAGAGACTTGTCTAAGTCATATAAAGAGTTTACCCATCTAATTAATCATCATTGTGAGACTTTTCTTCATTCTTAACACCCCCTCACGCCCAGAAATAGACATCTGGCGCGTGGACAATTTTTAATTTGGGGGTTCAACATTGGGTGAGATGGGTCCTGCTTTGATATATATCAAGTAAAAGTAGGTCTTAAATCTAATTCACATCCCAAAAATTAGCTCAAATGAGGAATGATTGTTCAAGTTGTTGGGTTCTATGAATTTTTGACATGCAACATTATAGTTAATCCGGAGGGATGATTGTTCAAGTTGTTGGGTTCTATGAATTTTTGACATGCAACATTATAGTTAAGCCGGTTCACAGATGCAAGATCACTAATAAGGAAAGACAAGAATGCTCGAATGAAGGAATGAATAATAATTACAATCTGATAAACTCAATGAAATAGATCATGTGCTAAATTGAAGAGTTAGAGTTTGACTAGAAGCAGAAGTTGAGTCTCATTTGAAGTAGAACTCTAAGCAATGAGAATTCTGATGAAACCAGAAAGTTGGTTCGAAGAGCAACTCTTTGAAGAATTGTGTTTAAATAGAAGAAAAAATTGAAAAAGAAATTATAGAAAATGTAGAGTTGGAATCTTTCCTCAGCCTGTTCACAGAGAGAAAGTGTAGTTTCATAAGTCACACCACATTTGTATCATGTGTCTCTAGTGGACTATCTTCCATGAACAGCTAATTATAGAACAAAAATCCATCTAACTAGTCTGAAGTTATTATATAATTAAACTTCTTTACGTTACCTTTTTGAAATTGACCTTTTAACCTTTGAGCACTTTAATTGATTGAACACTCTGACATATTCTTCACCTCTATCATTAAATAAACTGCATAGCCAAAATACTTCTGGACTTGTAGGATCCTTTATAATTATAGTGTCTAGGAAGCTTGATTACTTGGGACATGCATCATCTTTACAAATGTAGCTTAATTACGATGAATATATGTAAAGATCTTATTTATTTTCTTTTGCCTTTTTCGTTTTATGCCTCATGCATTGCTAATTTGCGATGTATATATTATCTTATCATAAGTCCAGATAAATTTTTTTTCTTAAAAGAAATGCTGAAAAACTCAAAGAAGAGGAGAAAAACATATGAATTTTCTTACTCCTTTTTTTCCTTCCTTTTCTTTTTGGGAGCTAGTAAAAAAACTGCTCAAGTGTTCTAGTACCAAACCATTTTATGTTTAACAAGTTTTTAAAAATAACACTATTAAAAAGTCAGCTTTGGGGTGGAGCTGTTCATCTTTTCATCTAAAATTTAAACTGAATCATCCACTCCTTGGTTAATTATATAGTACCAGAAATAAGGAACGAGGCCTAAAGAGTAATGGAACTTTACCCACTCCATTAATAGAAAAAAGAGAGGGGGTACTGGTATATATTAGTGTCTTAGGACCATATTAAAGGAAAAATTATTTATCAAATAATCCACAAAATAAAGAAAAATATCAATTTTACTAAGTCACTCAACTTTGATTCTTACTTACTTAACTATACTGGTTTATTTATAAATTAAAGTTACTCAACTTATTTAAATTTTTATATTATTAAAAAAGTATTTATGTGAAATTTTTATTAAAAAAATAAAAAGTATCCAACCATTTTATTCTTATTCCCCTAAACTAATCTCCATGCCCTCTTTTTTCTCTTTTTTTTTTTTTCTTCTCCTCGCCTTCTTACTCTTTTAGTTAGGGGGTTAGAGTTTGTGACCTAAATTTTTCTGATTTGGTTCTAAAAAGTTCGCGATGCGACCCATGTTTATGATTTTTTATGATTTTTGTGGTGATAGCGTATCGGCTCAATCTCAGAGCCCACTACTGATCCCATTGGGGGTGTGTCCCCGTGGTATGAACCTGTATATTTTTGGGCTTAGGATTTATTTGTACGCACGTATGATATAAGTGCATTTAGTGGGTCGTTTTGGAGGTGACAAAATTACGTCACCGAGACTACGTCTCCAACCTTGTACTCTTCTTCTCCATAGTGAATTTCCTCTGCTTCTGCCCATGATTTTTTCCGCAAAAAATTTTACGTAAATCTGTGTGTAATTGAAAAAGAAAAATCATCTACTTCTTATAAATAACACTTCTTTTTTTGTCTCAACAAAACTGACTCTTCACCTCACATAATACTTCCTTCCGTTCATATTATATGATATTTTAAAGTTTTATATTTAATTTAAAAGAAATATTTTTTATATTAAAAATATATATTTATATTTTTCTACTTTATCATCATTTAAATAAGTAAATTATACTTTTACGTAACTAAAAAGAACCATATTAATTAGAAATAATTTAATGAAACTATTTCTTAATTTTTGTAGATGTGAGTGAATTTTCTAAAAAGTGTATCCAAGCTAAAAGCATTATACGAGAGGGATGAGAGAGAGTACTCATTACTTCCTCTATTTCACATTATTTATTGTATTTTTCTTTTACATGTTCCTTATGTAAACATTAAATAGGAGGAGTTTTGATTATTTTTACCCTTATTTTTATATATTTTAAGATATAATCTCGATCCCTTCATTAGAATTTACTCTATATATGTTATCTCTCCATAATATTTGTAACTTTCAAGAACTGTAACGACTAATGATAAAATGGAGAAAAATAGTTAAGTTTGTCTTCAATGTTTAAAATGACATAATTTAAAATAACTATTTCCAAAATTCACAATAAATAATTTGAGATTATTTTCCCTAGAAAAGCAGTTCAATTTATGTCAAACTCTATCTGAATTAATTATTTTTTTCCAAACCAAAACGTGGCAAGCCATCCCTATGCACTCACCAAAACACAAAGGGGGAAATTTCAGAAATAGCAACTAAGTGGCAAGCCATCCCTATGCACTCACCAAAACACAAGGGGGGAAATTTCAGAAATAGCAACTATAGAGTCTTAATTGTAAGTTTTATAGTAACCTTTTCAAAATTATAAAAAATAGCAAAATATATTTTATATTTGATTAAACTGTTGCTAGTTAAATACATATACAATTAAAGATTCTGTTCCTAATTTAACTCCAATCTGTTTCAGTTTAATATGGAAAAAATGGTTCCTTAATTTAAGGAACATTTAATTTGACAGATTTCTTAACCTTTTACAGATACCTTTTCCTTTAATGACTCTATTTTAACCATAACCATTATTTTTACAGCAACATCATTCAAAATTCAAAAATATTTTTCATAATCTGCAATTCATATCAATTTTAAAAAAAAAACCGACTGTTTCTAAAATTTATGTTCATCGTCTAATGTTTTGAGAAAAGTTTGATAAGACAACGCTGCAAATACAGGTATGAATAAACTAATATGATTGTAAATTTTCGAACTATATTTGTGAAAATCGCTGGAAAAATTGTAACAACAATGATTTGATCAGTTCTCGAACAAAGTGGTTTGATCGATAATTTTTTTTTATAAATTAAAGTTTCCCATCGCGTTATGTAGGTTGAATATTGATATGCAATTGTTACAATTTATTTTGTATTTTTTTTTCGTTTTCAATTAAATAATTTGTTCTTGTTGGAATTCATTTTGAAGTTTTTCATATACTAATAAGTTATTGTATCAAAGGGTTTGAACATTGTAGACCTGTAATAATCGTTGATGGAAGTCATCTCAGAAAATTGTATACTAGTACTTTTGTAGCTGCTTATATCTTGGATGAAACCGATAAGTCCGTTTTATAGATGTATTTAACATTACATATGTTGCCAGCTATATGTATTTGTAAAATACATATGCAGTCTGTTTATGTGATCACTGGTAGTTACTTTTATGTATTTCCGTTTACATATGCTGCCAGCTATATGTATTTAAAAAATACATAAGCACTCTGTTTTAAGTGTTTGACTGCATTTGTTTTTTAAAAAATAAATAAATATGCAGGCCATATATTTCTAAAAATACATATTGAGACATGCAATATTCCTATGCAGAGTTGGTAAAATACAATTGCTAAACTGGAATAATTACAAATGTCAAATGAATAATTGTTGTTATAATTTTAATTTTATTTTAGTAATTTCAGGTTATACCAGCCTCAAAATATGTCTATACAGTAGACGACAAGGATAAACATTTTATTGTTGCCTTAAGGAAAAAAAAACCTTGTCATGCATTTCAATAGGACGAAATACCGCGTGTGCATGCTTATACAGTACTTGATAGCAAGAATTTTCAAAAGGAATCATATTGCTCTGATCTATACAAATCAAAAACTGTGTCAAGAACGTATGATCTTCTCATCTATTCTATACCACACAAAGATGATTGGGTGATTCCACAGGAGATATTGGAGGAGATAGTTTTGCCCCCAAAATACAAGCGACCCTCTGGAAGACCTGCAAAGAAGGATCGTAGAAAATCAGGAAGAAATATGTTCGGAAAGAAAAATAAAAATTATTGTAGTTCATGTGGATTTAACGATCACAATAGGCGTTCATGTAGGAAATATAATAAATGATAAGTTTACAGATGTATTCAGTTCAGAAACAATTATTTTTTTCACTGATTATTTTATGATTCTAAATTTTGATACAAACTTTTGATGACTATTTATGAAATACATCTAATATTTAGTTTATACATTCTATACATAAATGTATCAGATGTATTTTGTGAATACATAACTAGTCAATATCTAAGTTATTAAAACATTTTTAACGCAAAAATTTTCTTCAATTGATGAATAACAAACACAAATATGTATGTAAAAAATACATTTCAACAAACAAGAACTACATATCACATTAAAAATCTAATGACTACTAAATACAACTTAACATCAAATACAATTCTTAGCGGTAAATATTAAAATATATATCTAAACTGTATGTATTTTCATAATACATATTACAATTATATTTCAACAAACACATATGTATTTTGTGAATACATGAATTGTACAAATTTAATTAACAAGAAAAGAATATAACAACACATACAAATTATATAACAAATATATTTTCAGAATACATATTACACTTCTATATAAAAATATATATACAAAACCTTGCCAGTGATAAATATAAATATCTTACACAAATGTCATATGTATTTTAGAATTACATATGCTCACTGAAATGGTCTTATGTATGTAAAAAATACATTTCAACAAATAAGAACTACACGTCACATTCAAAATCTAATGACTACCAAATACAACATATGAAGAAAAAATTAAGTTTTCCCTCAAGTAACTTGATGGTGCAGAATTAGTTACTATGTTCTATATATATACAATGAATAAACTGTTAATTGGCTAATCAAGGAAAAAAGAGCTCATTCAAATGCTATAGACATGAATGTATCATCATCCAACACACTATCAACATCGAACAACTCCTCTTCAGGGTAGACAGTATCTTCTGGGAACTCCGAAATTTAAGTTGGACCATCCTACTGCAAAGGAGAAGAAAACAGTATGAAGAAAAAACCACCAACTGACATATGAAGAAAAAGACACCAAAAGACAATCAAAGATGGGTAACAGATGCGTAATTGAGAATTCGCACATATGTGCAGTGTTAAGATGCTAACAATTTGAAATAATCAACCCATCAAATTACAATCAGAAAATCGAGGTACACTACAACTATGTAACTAACAAAAGATCTCTCTCCAATACAGATCTGTCCTAAACGATGGTAGTTCGTCGGAAATCAAATTCATCGGTTGAATACCGAAACTACTACGATTTGCATATTGTGCCATTATAGCGAAACTCCAAAAAATTTCAACACACACACAAAAAAAAACTAACAGACCAATTCGGCTAAAAAGAATGAAAAATTTGAAAAAAAAATTGACAATAAAATACATAAAAAAAAATTATATGAAAAATATAACTTGCATTAACTTTAAAATAAACTTACCTTAGTTGAAGGATGCAATGTTTATCAAGATCTCAGATAAAAACGATTTTTGAGAAAAAAGAATTGAAGATTAGAGGGAACTGGATTTGGTAAATTAGCGTGAAAAGGGGATGGATAAAAAGAAAAGTTCAAGTCATGTGCTTTTCCCTAACAAAGGTAAAATATTGCTATATTTTGTTATTAGTTGTAATTTTGAGAAACTATTGCTATTAATTGTAATTAATGTCTTAAGGTTGTTAGTTTATGTAAAAAAATTTTAAAAAAAATCTACTTGGAAATTACACTTTTAGTCTCTCAAAAATAGACAAATTTTGATTTTCACTCTTGTAGTTTTTGGATAAGTGTATTTAACCTTCAATTGATTGTTCTTTCGATCTCTCTGACAACTAGTCTTTAACACTTTAATAAATTGTTAGGTGCTAAAACATTTAGTTATTTATGTATTATGTTAATTTTATACTATTGCAATATTACATTCATATTTATGTTTTTTATTCCTTTCTAGGAGCTTCCGTCCTTTTTGCTCTCTCGATAACTCTAACTTATAACCTCAGGGTTGGAAGTGAGGGTGCTTACCATATCACTTCATATTTGATAATATAATTTAAAAAATTACATACTTCCTATATAAACAAACCAAAATCTACATTTTAGTTAATTGAAGGCTATATGCTCCATAGTCAAATATTATACTGACCTAAATCAGAATTCATTAATAATCAAAGAATCAAAAGTGCAATTCTTATCCTTAAAAGAAAAGAAAATTTCATGACCTAAAAATAAAAAAGGACACATCATAAATTAGAAGAAAGGAAATAGTAGCTAGATTAATGTAATCAAATTATCAGTTCCAAAATGGAAACATACCATAATAGTACCAAAGTTGTGACATGATAGAATAGGTCAGTTGCAACCAAACATACATAGTAAAGTAAGTCGTTCCAAGCAACTTCTTTTCTCTCTATTAGTCATGCTTAAAAAGGAGTAAGTTGTACACATTAATTTAAACTATTAAATTATTTTAAAAATCTACTAATTCACAGTATAATAATTTGCTTCCATTGTTTTGGCTTATACTCCCGCTTAATAAATGTAAGTGTTCTCTTGACCAAAAAAAAATTGTAAGTGTTCTATTTCTTTTTTTTAATTTGTTTTTTTAAAAAAAAAAAAAAAAAATCCCATTCTATATAATCCTCCACCTATTTTTACTTGTCATTTTGAATTTTTACACGACCCTTGAGAAACAACGATTAATATGAATATTTTGCCACAATACTCATATTAATTGACGTATACTCCTTGAGAAATAATGTAGGAAAAAATTATTTAATGTTAAATATGAACATGAATGTATTTTTCTCAAAGTGATAAATAAATGTCAAGATATATTTTTAATATGGTGAACAAGAAAAAGAAAGAAGGGGGTATTTGATAATTTTTTATAACCATATATACATAATTAGGGGTGTACATAGTTCGGGTTAGTTCGATTTTTTATTAAAATATAACCAAATTAATAATGTCGATTTTTTAAATCTATAAACCAAATCAAACCAATATACAATCGGTTTTTTTATTTCTGTTTTAGTCGGGGATTTTTTGTTTTTTCGATTTTTCGGTTTTCTCAGTTTTTTTTACAATTTTAAAGTGATTGAAGAAAAAAATTAAATGTTTTTACTAAAAAGATAAAAAAAAAAAAAAAAAAAACATTGGTCATAGAGTAATTTCAATAAAAATTAAGTTGGCAAATTACTAAGACGTCTAAACTACTATCTCTCAAAGTAATATTATGTGGATATCCAAGTAGTTCAATTTCTAAATCATTAGTCACAATAGTTTGTCTGAAAGTTCTCTTCACATAAAATGTGAGCATACAAAAGAACGAAGAATTAGAGACAAATTATTAAAAATTAACTGCATAGAGTAATTAATTATAACATAATTCCATAAAAAAAAAGTAAGAAGAGAAACCTAAATCATAACTTGACGAATGAGAAAAGTAAGATGAAAGTAAGATGAGGAAATAATGAGAACTTTCTAAAACTTGAAAAGTGAAATGTAAAAAGTGAAGCAATTAAAGAGTTTTAGTTTTTTATATTAATATTGGGTTTTGTATTAATTTGTTATTAATGGAAAAATACTACAATTAAAGGTCCAAGAATATATATTTATTTTCTGAATATAAAAAAATAATAAAAGTAATTAGAAAGTAGATTATAAGTAGTATTTTTTTATGTATAAAAAATTAAAATTATATATGTATTAGTTCGGTTCGGTTTAATTTTAATTTTGTTAATACCAAACCAAATCAAGAATGATCGGGTTTTTTTTGCCAACACCAAACCAATCAAACCAAACCATAAATCGATTTTTTCCTCGATTTTGGTTTTATTCATCGATTCGGTTTAACTTAACGATTCGATTTGTACACCCCTATACATAATTCAATGGAGATTTTGAGATAGTAAATGTATCTGATTCAAATAAAATATTTCCTTCGTCTCAAATTATGTGTCATCATTTTCTTTTTAATTCGTCCCAAAATAAGTGTCGCCTTTCCTTATTTGATAACTTTTTAAAGGGACAATTACTTTTTTATCTTTATTGGTCCCACTTAATTAAAAAAAAATATTGACACCTTTTTTTGATAAAGGATAATTTAGTAAACTTTATTACTTAAACTCTGTGTTCGGTCAAATAACGACACATAAAATGGGACGAAGGGTGTAGGTAGGATTTTGCCTCTGCACACGTTTGTTTTGAAACTAGTAGTCCTAGACTCCTAGTGGGGTATATTATTGAAAAGCAAGGCATTTCTTCTCTCCCTCCTTGTCACCTAAAAAGCAAAAATTCACTTGTGGGGGCAGAAGAAAGGTGGCTGGTCAGCCAAAAGAATCTTCCAACTACACATATACAGACAACCTTTGTTCAGGTCAATCTTTCTCAACTCTTTAAGATTATTCTTACTTAGCCAACCACTCCGTGGCTCATCAGAAACTTCTTCTGTTTTTGTTTTTTTGTTTTTTTTTTGTTTTCTATACCCTTTACTGTTCTCTTTTCTTTAATCTCATTCATTCAAATTCTCCTCCATTCTTGAATTCTGTTACCAGATTTCATTTTCAACTCCAAGAATGGTCACTTGTATGAGTGTTTTCTTTTGGTTCGTGTTTCTTTTGAGTCTTTCTTGTTACTCTTCATTCTGTTTAGCCGCTGATAGATTTACATCAGGAGAGATTCTAAGAGATGGTGATAACATCACTTCTAAAGGAGGGAATTTTGTTATGGGGTTCTTTAGTCCTATGGGTACTAGTAAAAGGTATCTTGGTATATGGTATGGAGATGTAACAGTAAAGACAGTTGTTTGGGTTGCCAACAGGGAGAAGCCTGTCCATGATAAAAATGGTACGTATTCAATTGACAAGATTGGGAATTTGGTTGTTAAAAATGGACATGGGAATTTGCTTTGGTCGTCTAATGTTTCTGTCGAAACAAGGAATTCTACGGCTTGTCTAAATGATGATGGCAATCTTGTCATGCTTAACAACGACAGGGATGCTACGAGGCTAAATCGCGTCTTGTGGGAGAGCTTCTTGAATCCTACAGACACCTTTTTGCCTGGAATGAGAGTTTTCATAGAAACACAAGGCGAAGAGCGCAGAGTTTTCAGTTCTTGGAGAAATGAGAGTGACCCTTCACCTGGAAGGTATAGAATGGGGGTTGATCCTCGTGGAGCACCTCAGATTGTTATCTGGAATGGACAGGATAGACGATGGAGGAGTGGATATTTTGATGGAGTGGAATTCACTGGTGTTCCAAATGTGACTAGATCTACTTTCTTTTCTGGTTTCAAAATTAATAACGAGGATGACGGTAGATTGTCCTTCATTTATGCTGTCTCAAATATATCTTCTTTTGTGAGGTTCCAGATTACCGTGACTGGAAATGAACTGCAACAGAGGTGGAACAAAGACAAGAGGCAATGGAACACGTTACAATCTAGGCCAGTGGGTGGTTGTGACTTGTATAACTTTTGTGGTAATTTCGCGAAATGTGATAAAGAAGAATGCTTTTGTCTAGAAGGATTTGAACCACGTGTTCCACAGCAGTGGCATGCTGGGAATCGGAAAGGAGGATGTGTTAGGAAGACAGAATTGCAATGCAGGAGCAATAGCAATGTTGCGAGGAATGATAGTGCAAAAAGTGATGGATTATGGGCTCTTCAGAATGTTAAACTGCCTGATTATGCAGATATTGCAAATGTAAACATAGAAGAGTGCAAAACCAAGTGCCTGAACGCTTGCTCCTGCAATGCTTATGCTTTTGTAAGAGGAATCAATTGCATGACATGGCGTGATGAACTAGTTGATATAGAGCATTTTGAGGAAGGTGGGAACACTCTTTACGTTCGTCTTGATCCTTCTGAATTTGGTAAGGACATTACTTTCTGCTGAATTTGTGAACTCTTACCATTCTTGTACTTATTCGTGCAATTATATAAATTTAATCCAAAGTCGTCATGCTTTAGAACAAAGAGTTTTTCTGCGGGTTATTATTAGTAATAAACTCAAATTTCAAGTGCGGATATATCTTTTTCATCCTTTTGGTTGAAGAACGATGAGCCTTTCTAATTCTTGATTTTATCTTTTGAACAGGTAAGAAAACTAGGACTATTAAGATTGTTGTAATCTCAGCTCTAGTACCTCTGGCTATCGCTGTTATGGTGGCTGTTTGGCTAGTATGTAGGTACAGGGCCAGAAAACGAGGTAGTTTTTGATGCAGCTACCTTTCTGACTTGATTAGTTGCATTTATCATGTGTTCCACGATGTACTTATCACTTCCACTTCCACTTTTCAGAATCCAAGAGGACCAATGAAATTCCCAAAAATCATGTGGTTAAGAGTGGAGAGTTCTCGGAAGTCTCTGAACCATGCGACCTCAATGCTGAAGGGCATCAAGGAAATGGTTCAGAATTACCATTTTTCAGCTTTAGCATGGTGGCCACAGCTACTGACGACTTCTCTCTTGCAAACAAGCTTGGGCAAGGGGGATTTGGCCCCGTTTACAAGGTAAATTTTCAATCTTGATGGATTATTCTGTTTACAACGAAGTATATCGCCTTCTTTAGGAGTAATTTTTTTTTTTTTTAAATCTTTAGGGAAGGCTGCCTTGTGGTCAAGAAGTTGCTGTAAAAAGGCTTTCACAAAAGTCTGGACAAGGTGATGAGCAGTTCAAGAACGAGATCACTCTAATAGCAAAATTACAACATAGAAATCTTGTTAGACTTGTGGGTTGCTGTGTTGAAGGAGAAGAAAAAATGCTGATTTATGAGTACATGCCCAACAAAAGCTTAGATACATTTCTATTTGGTAAGTTCAGGAAATGCTGTCAAAATAATTTCTGCTGCTCCCATAGATGTACTACAGCAATACATCTCATTGAGATAGACACTAACAATTGTATTGGCTGCTAAACTTTGGCAGTTACTGCTAGGAAAACCCAGTTAAACTGGAGAAAACGCTTCAACATTATCGAAGGAATTGCCCGAGGATTACTGTATCTCCATAGAGATTCAAGGCTTAGAATAATCCATAGGGATCTAAAGGCTAGTAACATTCTGTTGGATGAAGAGATGAACCCAAAAATCTCAGACTTCGGAATGGCCAGAATATTTGGAGGAAACCAAAATGAAGCAAATACAAATAGGGTCGTAGGAACATAGTAAGTATCATTTGATTTTAAATCTTTTAAGAGACTCAAATTTCAAATTTTCTGGTTCCTGCAGCTAAATCCGTTTCATTTTGTACCTTGTTGCTAAACACAGTGGATATATGGCTCCTGAGTATGCAATGGAAGGACTGTTCTCTGGCAAGTCTGATGTCTACAGCTTTGGCATACTATTGCTTGAAATTATATGTGGGCGTAGAAATACAGGCTTTCGGACAGAGGAGCATTCAGGCATCATTGGATACGTAAGTCTGAATAATTTTCTCCCCTTTCATTCTTTTTAGTCCAGAACAAGCTGCTCGAATAATGTGGCTAATTTTCCTGTTGATGAGCAATGACAGAGTGGTCATCTTTCTCATATTTTTCTGGTGGAAAATATTTCAGGCTTGGGAGAAGTGGCATGAAGGTAGTCCACTGGACCTAGTGGATCGTTCGATTTGGGATGGTTGTCAACAAGATGAAGCATTGAGATGTATACACTTGGCATTGCTTTGTGTTCAGGATTTTGCCGTTCACAGACCAAACATGTCTTCTGTGGTTTTGATGTTGGAAACTGACAAGGTAAGGTTGCCCTTGCCTAGGCAACCTACTTATACGTCAATGAGTAGATCTGTGGATCAAGATGTATGGCATGGGAATCAGGATTTGCCATCTTCCAACAATGTCACAGTTAGTGTACTAATAGGTAGATGATTGGTTAATGCTTGTTCCGTCTTCATACCTGATTCATGTGAAGAGAATGGGTTCAAGTATCGTAACTATGTTCAAGTTATACTTGGAACTATGCTCATAATGTTTTGCTAGCTTGGTAAACTTTAGCACATCATGTGTATGCTAATTAGTAGGTGGTTCAGCTCTGCAAGCTGAAAGAGAGATATGTCACAACTTGTTCAATCAGTATGCATGGCTGAAGTTTTTTCCTTTATTATTTGTAGATGGAGATGCTCCAACAATTGAGCAAGCCCCACTTGTCATATCTAGTTAGAATGAAGCATGTCAATCGGTCAGTATATATATCACTGCATAATCAAGGGACGGAATAACATGCTTTTTATCTCCCATCACTTCAAGAAACCATTTCGCAGTTTTTCTAAAGCGTGAGAAGTAGTATTTCGTCCATTGGAACACAGGCAGTAGCTATTAACAGGTCTGCATAAATCAAACTATATGTAGGGAGATTGGTTTGGGTTCCATTTGAGACAGAAAGGGAAATGGAATTATTTACTAGTTAATTAGCAAGTGTCAATTTTGTGGTGGTTGTGGACTTGTTGCATGAAACTCAAATATGGAAGAAGTTTCAACTCTATGACTGTTCATAATTATTTTCTTATATATCAAAAGAGAATGATCTATTCTAATAACAATAGTCTTTCTTATAATAACATCACCACACAAATAATGTTAAAATTATAGAGCTGAGAACCAAAGTATGCCACCAAACCAAACTAAATAAGTTACCAAAATATGTCATATATTTAAAAAATATCAAAACAGGCTTAACTCACAAAAAATGTGAGTTATGCAAAAAAAATTCAACGGAAGCCAACTAACGCCGTGAACCGTTTTCGGAAAGTATATAACTCACAAAAATTGTGATTTATTCATTTTTTTGTACAGAACTCACAATTTTTGTGAGTTATACATTTTATTTATTTTAACATAACTCACAAAAATTGTGAGTTATCTATTTTATTTTAACATATCTCACAAAAATTGTGAGTTATCTATTTTATTTTAACATAACTTACAAAAATTGTGAGTTATCTATTTTTATTTTAACATAACTCACAATTTTTGTGAGTTATCCATTTTTATTTTAACACAACTCACAAAAAAAGTGAGTTATGTACATAACTCACAAAAATTGTGAGTCATTTTGGTTTAATTTATACGTTTTCCTTCTATTATATAACTAAAAAAAAGTGAGTTACGTACATAACTCACTTTTCTTGTGAGTTATTTACATAAGTCGCCTTTTCTTGTGAGTTATGTTAAAATAGAATGCATAACTCACAAAAAAAATGAGTTATACACTTTTCAAATTTTCCTATTTAACACTCGTATGCATTCATTTTTTGTATAAGTTTTTCAAATTCTTCTTCATCATATTCATTTTTTCTTCTTCAACTTCAATTCTTCTTTTTCAATTTTCTTCAAACACAATTTATCTTTTCAAAACTTAATCAAATCTTAGAGAATGAATTTTGAACGTGTTAAAATTGCACTATTTTGGGATGGCGAAATTATTCACGAGGAAAATACAATATATTATAGTATGTCCCCCAAGTCCAACCCGAAGTATCCAATTTCAATTGGTTACAAAAAATTTGTAGAATCAATTTTTAGAAAAATGAAAATAAAAAGTAATGATTTTGATTTATTTATAGTCGGATAATATCCAAATTCCTTCTTATCAAAAGAAATGGTAAATTATGGAAAATGGATTATCAGTGACGGTGAGTCGTTGACTGAATTTCTGAGGGCTTCATTTGCCCATCACAATTACTATTTAAGGCACTTAAAGGCGAATTATCAGAGGGCATTCAAAAATGTCCAACTAAACAACCTTTTATGGGCAGCTGCAACTGTTACCCAGGAGAATTTTTTTTGTTACAAATGGAGTTATATAATAGAAGGAAAACGTGTAAATTAAACCAAAATGATTTATAATTTCTGTGAGTTATGTACATAACTCATTTTTTTGTGAATTATGTTAAAATAAATATGGATGACTCACAAAAATTGTGAGTTATGTTAAAATAAATAAAATGATAGCTCAGAAAAATTATGAGTTATGTACAAAAAAATGAATAACTCACAATTTTTGTGAGTTATATACTTTTCAAAAACAGTTCACGGCGTTTGTTGTCTTTCGTTAAAGTTTTTTTATATAACTCACAATTTTTGTAAGTTAAATCTATTTTGGTGTTATTTTAAATATATGACATATTTTGGTAACTTTTTAAGTTTGACGGCATACTTTGATTCTCAACTCAAAATTATACAATTCTAAGGACATATATATTTCATCATCTCCTCTTAAGGAAAAGAAATAAATGACAGGACATACTTGATCAGAAACGCGGCAACTTCTGTCCAAATGGATTAGAAAGCCTAAAAAGTTGACTCCTGGAGCTCTGGAGCAGCTCTAGCCGCTGTATAGGTTGGCGAAATGATGAACAACAAATACAAAAAAATGGCATTGCAGAAATGGGAAATGGGTCATTTTGTCAAAACTTAGTACTGCTAATGATACCTTAAAGTCAATCCCACAAGCGCCTTGTCACAGCTTGACCAAATGGCGCACGGTTGGAAACTCATTGGATAATGGGCAGCTTAAAACACGGAGCAGCTTGATCAAATGTTTTATGTCAGGTATTTTACGCCAGGAAGACTATATCTTGGTACAAGAATAGCACAACAGCAGCAACAACAACAACAACAACAAATCCAGTGTATTCCCACCTAGTGGGGTCTGAGGGGTAAGATGTACGCAGTCTATACCTTTATCTCTGATGAAGTAGAAATGTTGTTTCCGATAGACCCCCGGCTCAAGGCACGAGATACCACACAAACACATAGTAAAGCACAGAAGCAGATTACATAACATAAATACGGCACCCATAAGTAATATAAAACAGAGGAAAGCAGAGGAAAGCACACAGATTCGTAATAAAACATGGAACACGGAACACGAAATCATAACAGGAATAATACCCCCACCAAGTAATTCCCTACACTAGCGACACAAACTGGCCCTAATCCTCTGCCGAAATTCGCGCCCTCCAGACCTTCCTATCTAGGGTCATATCCTCGGTGAGCTGTAACTGTTGCATGTCCCGCCTAATCACCTCACCCCAGTACTTCTTCGGCCTACCCCTACCCCGCCTAAAACCATCCAACGCTAGCCTCTCACACCTACGGACCGGGGCATCCATGCCCCTCCTCTTCACGTGTCCGAACTATCTCAATCGTGCTTCTCACATCTTGCACTCCACTGAAGTCACACCAACCTTCTCCCGGATAGTCTCATTCCGAACTCTATCCCCTCTAGTCAGTCCACACATCCAGCGCAACATCCGCATTTCTGCCACCTTCATTTTTTGGATGTGGGAGTTCTTAACTGGTCAACACTCCGCTCCATACAACAAGACCGGACGGACTACCACCCTGTAAAATTTGCCTTTAAGCTTGGGCGGCACCTTCTTATCACACAGCACCCCCGACGCGAGTTTCCACTTCATCCATCCCGCCCTAATACGGTGCGAGACATCCTCATCGATCTCACCGTTACTCTGGATCACGGACCCAAGATACTTGAACTTATCCCTCTTACATACCTCCTGTGCTTTCAGCTTCACTACTACCTCATTCTCCCGCCTCACATCATTAAACTTGCATTCCACATACTCCGTCTTGCTTCTGCTCACCCTGAACCCTTTAGACTCAAGAGTTTGCCTCCACACCTCTAATTTATCATTCACACCCCCTCGAGTCTCATCTATTAGAACTACATCGTCTGCAAAAAGCATACACCACGGCACCTCCCCTTGAATGCGTCGCGTCAACACATCCATCACCAACGCAAACAAAAAGGGACTAAGAGTAGATCCCTGATGCAATCCTGTCAGGACAGTGAAATGCTCTGAGTCTCCTCCCGCCGTCCTCACCTGGGTTTCGCTCCATCATACATATCCTTAATTACTCTGGTATATGCCAGCGGTACTCCACTCACCTCCAAGCATCTCCAAAGCACCTCCCTGGGGACTTTGTCGTATGCCTTCTTCAGGTCGATAAACACCATGTGCAGATCCTTCTTCCTCTCCCTATACTGCTCCACCAACCTCCGCACCAGGTGGATTGCCTCCGTCGTCGAGCAGCCGGGCATAAATCCGAACTGGTTTTCCGAAATAGACACTATCCGTCTCAGCCTCACCTCGACCACTCTCTCCCAGATCGTCATAGAGTGACTCAATAACTTAATCCCCCTATAGTTATTGCAACTCTGAATGTCACCCTTATTCTTATAGAGAGGGACCATGGTACTCCACCTCCACGCCTCGGGCATCTTTGCCGTCCTGAAGATTTCATTAAACAATCCAGTCAATCACCTTACACCAGCCTCTCCAACAACTTCCAAAACTCCACCGGTATCTCATCCGGCCCCGTCGCCCTACCCCTTCGCATCCTGCGGACAGCCTGTCTAACCTCTTCTACCTTGAAACGTCTACAATAGCTAAAATCCCGACACTCCTCTGAGTGCTCCAATTTTTTGGCAAAGAGGTTCAACAGCACGTAGCTTGTCCCTTTACATGAATGTCCAAGGGAAAAGCGCCAACTTCAACTCAATCTTTTACTAAAACACACAGAACCCTTCTCCTCTTACTGTTCCAGTCTCCAGCAGAAGATGGCTCAATTGCTCAAAATTGGTGAAGTGGGTGTTTTATGTCTAGGAATTTGGTGATATTAATTTTTCCCCCATTCCTAGAAGCATAACACTATCATTATATGGTTAAGATAATCAAACAAATTCTTTTCAAATGTCTACACTACTTATTACTTTCATCATAAAAAACTTTGTACTAAATTATAACACCTTTTCATTTTAAATAACAAAATTTTAGGTTGTGTTTGCTACGATGGAAAATATTTCCTGGAAAATGTTTTCCAATTTTCCCTTGTTTGGTTGTAATGAAATGTTGGAAAATTATTTTCCACAAAAACTTAGTTTTCTCCATTTGATGGAAAATGACTTCCCTCGTGGGTAAGGGAAGTCATTTTCCAGAAAATGACAAATGAGATTTATAATCCCACCCCATTCCTTTTCCCCACCCCAATAATACTAATATTCACATGACTCAAAAAATTTATATTTCTCAAAAATTTATATCATTCAAAAATATTTTTCACTGTGTTTTGCTTCAATTTTTCACTGTCTGAAAACAAAAAGTGAAACCCAAATTTTTTCCATTTCTAATGTTCGTTTAATGTATTGTTATTTTCATATTCATAGAGAAAGACTTACCTATGTTACTTTTGCTAATTGCATATTTTATCTTGTCATCAATGTAACTTGTTTCACGAGGTTGAATTAGCTTGTCGTTCCATTATATTTCTATTGATTATAGTATCTTGAGATTGTCCTGACAAAATGTTGAAAAGTGTCTCCTATATTTGTTAACAGTAATAGTTGCTTAAATTTAGTGATTATAGTATTTTAGAATTCGATATTGATATTATTTGTTATCCTTAAATTATTTCTTACAAATTGTTGAGTGGTTAGAGTCACTGATATACTAGTTAACAATTAGTAGTATTTTCTAAAAAATATTTTTCCACTCATCAATCAAACACTAGAAAATATTTTTCTAAAAAATATTCTCTACTCACCAGCCAAATACAATAAAATATTTTTCGAAAAATATTTCACTCACCAACCAAACATTAGAAAATAAGTAGAAAATCAACTTATTTTCCATGAAAACATTTTTCATGGAAAATATTTTCCATCATACCAAACACACCCTTAAAAGAAAATTTGATACTTCTATTTTCCAAATCCCATAAAAATTAAATTAGTTTTTTTCAAACGGAATCCGACTATTCTTTTTTAAGAGAAAAACAATTGTCAAACTTGAAATCTAATAAAGGCACAGTGTTGCTTTAGTATATTGTAGAGTTGTCTATAGGACGCGATGAGCAATTTTTTTAAAAATAAAAAATTGCCGCTCAGTAGGATCTCCCGCCCTTTTCACTCCGTTGGTCTTGGTGACTCAACCTACATCCTCAAGGTTGAGAGTGCTTAACATCCTAGCAAGCCCCTCTTGTTGGAACTTGATGAGTTCGAAGGGAGAAATTGACCTCAAAATCAAGTATTTGCTAATTTGAGATGAGGTCAACCTATTTCCCATTGTTCCTTTCTTTTTTCTTGTTAAAATGATGTTTTGATGATAACATCTTTATTCCCTGATGTGGACTTTAGTCTTTTGTCCAGACAACCTCAGGTCAAGTAAGACAAGTTATAGTGTCTTTACTCCCAGCTGTGGATATGTTTAGAAATAGGGTATCAGGGAGAAAGTTTAAATTTGACTTCAAGTTCTTATCTAATAAGTATATATTAGAAAAGGAAAAAACAAAAAACCAAATCATTGTCCAGAAATGTTCTGAATAGTTTTTTGGACATTCTGATAAGAGTTGATACTGTTTTAAGAGATAGCTTGTCACCAAGTTTAAATTACCTGGAGAGTTCCAACTATGTTCATTTTTGTTTCTAGTCACTTTATTTGGTTATTGTAAATTGAGTGGCGACTCTTTAAGTGTTCCGTGATGATTGTTATGATAGTAGTCCATTTAAGAAAATGGGATTCAGACCAGCTCGGAAAATTCTTTTGATCTCTCTTCTTTCTTACTGTGTCGTTCGATCATACTACTGTAATGCCTCAGGCACCATACTGCAATCCCAAAAACTCTTGGTAGGGGAAACGCTAACCTCTGCTAGTCAGGTTTTTGAATTAGGATTCTTTACTCCTTCCAATTCCTATAAAAGGTACGTGGGCATATGGTTTAAAAATATCCCTCCTATTAAAGTTGTGTGGGTTGCAAACAGAGAGAGTCCACTTAAAGTTTCTGATTCTGCTGCGAGTCTATCAATTAGCGACAATGGAAACTTGGTGCTTCTTGATGGTACACAGAATGTTATCTGGTCAAGCAATGTGTCTGTCCCTACTAACAACACAGTAGAAGCTGTTCTCCTGGACAATGGGAATTTGGTGCTTAAAAATAATGTCTCGGGACAAAGCTTTTGGGAGAGTTTCGATTATCCTTGTGATACTTTCTTGCCAGGAATGAGAATAGGTTTTAACAGGATAACTGGGAAGAGATGGGTCTTATCTTCTTGGCAGAAGGAAAATGACCCCTCACCGGGAAATTTTTCTGTTGGAATATCGGAGCAACTTTCTCCTCAGTTTTTCATATGGAACGAATTTACTCCCTACTACAGAACCGGGGAGTGGAATGGACTGAAATTCATTGGATTGCCCTTTATAGATGCAGCAGCCTACGTAATTCAGTTTGTTTTTCAGCAAGACTTTCAAGAGGGAACCACATATTTCACCTTTCTTCCAAATACTTCATTCCTAACTTTCGGGGAGCTTCAGTCTACAGGATCTGTTCAAGTTGTGCAGTGGACCGATGGAGCTCCAGCTTGGGAAGTTTATTCTAAAATGGTACATCCACCATGTGATATATATAACACATGTGGACCTTCAGCAGTCTGCAGCAAGAATAACTCCCCAATTTGCAGCTGTTTAAGAGGGTTTGTGCCACAGTCTAGAGACGGATGGAGCAAAGGAAACTGGACAGGTGGTTGTGTGAGGCGAACTGAATTACTGTGTCAGCAAAAGGGAAATATCTCGTCTCCTGGGGTTGGACTGCAGGACAGATTTTTGAAGTTTAGCGGACTAAAACTGCCTGATCTTGCTGCTATTTTTCGCCTTGACAGTGCAAGTGAATGTGAAAGTTTGTGTTTAAACAATTGTTCTTGCACTGCTTATGCTTATGTGGCAGGAATTAGGTGTATGGTATGGTCTGGTGATCTTTTAGATATGCAGGATTATTCGAATTCTGGGGAAGATCTTTTCCTTCGGCTTGCCTACTCAGAGTTAGGTAACTATTACATTAATTTGTTCTACACTGACTTTAGATGTAATCCATCTAGTGCAGTGGTTTATTAAAATGTTTTTCAGTTTTTCCAGGTAAGCGGAACCTTAAAAGAACACTAATCATATGTTCTGCAGTATTTTCCTGTCTCTTTTTTGGGGTTGCTCTATTTTGTTTGCTCAAGCACAAGATTTATCAAATAGGTAACAAGGGAAAAAAATACTTGTGACAAATCAAATTACCTTAATGGTTATGTTAACACAGCTACACTACGGGCGTCTAGCTTGAACTTTAGGTTGTTTATTTGGTTTAACAGGACAGAAGAGGAAAGGAGCCAGAAGCTTTAGTCTGGGTGATTCATGCTACATTTCAAAAGACTACACAGTTGAAAGTTTCTGGGTTGGCAATTTAAAGAAAGAAGATCCAATTGAACTTCCGCTGATTGAATTTGAGGTAATTGCCACAGCAACAAACAACTTTAACGTAGAAAACAAACTCGGAGAAGGAGGATTTGGTCCAGTTTTCAAGGTAACTACACTTTTTGTTAAGCACTTAACCTAATATGTGATCAAATACACACAAATATGTGGTCTGATCATTCTACTTCTAATTGGCGGACTCTGCATAGGGAAAGCTAAGAGGTGGACCAGAAATAGCAGTGAAAAGACTTTCTAATCGAACGGGGCAAGGCATAGAGGAGTTCAAGAATGAAATCCTGTTGATATCAAAACTCCAGCACAGGAACCTTGTACGACTCCTCGGATGCTGCATTGAGGGGGAAGAACTACTTATAATTTATGAGTACATGCCAAACAGAAGCTTGGATAAATTTCTCTTTGGTATGGCTGCTCCTGTTTTCCTCTCTTTTAATTCTTTTCTCCATTTCTTAGAGTCAGAATAAAGCTTTCGCATTGCTAGATTTTCCTAAAACACAAATGCACCTCAATGACTGGAAATATAGTTGCCATCATGTACTTGTCTAACGAGTTGTTAAAGGTGATACTTTATTAACTGTTTGTACATTAATGATCAGATGCATCACAAAAAGAACTGCTAGATTGGCCTAAACGGTTCAACATCATTCAAGGTGTTGCTAGAGGGCTATTATATCTACACCGAGATTCCTGTTTGAACATTATCCACAGGGATTTGAAGGTAAGCAACATCCTGTTGGATGAGGAAATGAATCCAAAAATTTCAGACTTTGGTTTAGCAAGGACGTTTCAAAAGCAGCAGCAACTTGTGCATACTCACCGAGTAGCTGGAACATAGTAAGCAACCTTATGTCTCTACTTCTCATAAACATGTAATCAATATGCACAAGTAAAGATCTATTGGTATGCTCATCTTGCTACCCTGTACAATCCAACTTTGAAAAATTAAAAACATCTGTACGCGGTATCTATTTTACATTTCTGAAGGCACTAACAGTTTTTGGGCAACAAATGCAGTGGATACATGTCTCCTGAATATGCTTTGAGGGGGGTATTCTCGGAGAAATCTGATGTCTTCAGCTTCGGAGTCTTGTTATTAGAAATCATAAGTGGCAAGAAGAATTCAAGTTTCCATTACGTTGAAGAAAATCTCAACCTCCTTAACTATGTTAGCTCACTCTTTGTCTAATGTTGTCTTGATCAACTCCACTCATATTTATCTCTCGACCCTCACGACAATGCATATGACTATTGCAGGCATGGAAATTGTGGAGTGAACAAAGGGGATCAGACTTCATGGATGAGACATTGATCAACTCATTTTCTCCAGAAGAGATAACGCGATGCCTACACGTTGGCCTTCTCTGTGTTCAAGAACATCCTAGGGACCGTCCTACCATGGCTGACATAATTCTCATGCTAAACAGTGAAATGAAATGCTCAAGTCCTACACAACCCACATTTAAGTTTGAAACATACTTGGATCTTGATGGATCAGAAAAAGATAACAATAGATGTTCCATTAATGAGTTTAGTACATCTTCTTTGTCACAGGGACGATAGAACATGTTAATTATTATACACTCTAAAAGAAAATTGTTAGTCGTGTAAAATATTTTCTTCATTTGTAAATGCGTGAGGATCCTCAGAGATGTAAATCGTTTCAACCCCCATTTTTAACAAATCAATCTTGTACCTAATTTTGTTAGCACTATACGTTGTGTAATTATGCTGAGTATATATAAAACTAAAAAGTAGAATCGAGCTTAATTTCAAAGTAGTCTAATGTCCTATTAAGATCTAACAAGGTTAAAGATGCCCTTCATTTTTACCTTTCCTTTTTTATTAATATACCAGATCCCTATTTTCGTCTTTTCTTTATCAATAAAAACAAATTTGGAAGACTTTGCTTAATATTTAAAAAAGTTAAAAAAAAAATAAAATTTGATGCATTAAAACTAACGCGATGTACGGTATCCGGGAAAGGGCCCCACCACAAGGTATTGTACGCAGTCTTACCTTGCATTTCTGCGAGACTGATTTCAAGGCTTAAATCCATGACCTCGCCACATGACAGCAACTTTATCGGTTACTCCCCTTCTTAATATTTTAAAAAAAGTATTCTCATAAAATAACAATACATTTTGTTTGTTTAAAAAATGACAGATTATTCTATCATTTTAGCATATTTGGATGATTATGTTGTTGTTTAAAAGATAAACAAACCCACAAATTAAGGGATTATGTTTCTGGTTTCAAAAAAAAAAAAGATAAGAACGTACGGAATTGTTTGAGACTATTATTATTAGTATGATCATTGTCCAGCTGTATAGGTGTCTATTGAGGAATGTAAATCTTTTATCTTCCATGTTTTTTTTAAATATAAGTAACATAAATATCAACTTTTTTTTGGGAGTAATTACACTCTCTCCTACTTTTTTAATTACTTTACTCTATCCGTCTATTAATATACATTCTGTGTATATGTTGAAATTTTTGTAATATATTTAGGGAGTTGAAATATTTTGTAATATTTGAAACATAAGTTATGTGTTTGTGTAATTTTTAGTTTTTTTAATTAATTAATTCTATTAGGATTCTTCAAAATTTTCTTAAATGTATTCCCCCTTACATTATTCCTTATCCATGGGCTTTACAACTGCGCTAATAAGATTCCTTACATACAGTTCCAACTTCCCTATTTGGTCGTTAGATTGTTGATTAAAAAGTGCATGATTCAATCAAAATTAGCAAATTCACACTAATGATGTTAATTTGGTCATCCGGTTATAATCTTAGATTACCAAAACCTCTCCTCCCTCTCTTGATTCGCTTTTACTTGTTTGGATTTTCATTTTACTTTTACTTTTGACATATCAAGAAGACAAAAGAATTTTTCTTATTTCACCCTTCGCATTAATTGTTTATTTTCTAAATTATTTTCAAGACATATTACTCTAAATATCAATTAATAAGGGGTAGTACGAGAAACTATAATTTGTAATTTATATATTATTTTAAGGGAGGTAGAACTAAAAGATGAAATAACTAATACATGATAGTAATAGCCGAATAGCTAAACCTCACATAATTAATCCATGTATAGAAAACTAGTTTCTGTATTACTAATATTTGCATAATTCTAATTAACAACCAAACAGCCCCTATGAATGCAACTCATTTTCCTGTACTCTAATTAAGAAGAATCAATTTAGCTTGTTGCACCTTTCAAATTCTAGCCGTCGTTTCGTTTTTGCTTTTTACGTCATTATTATAATAAAGTCAATCAACGTAGCAAAAATAAAAAAGGGGGAGGTCCTTAATTGTGAATAAAGAAGAAGACGTGTAAGGTGTATATACTTAATACTACTATACTTATTACTAGTAGTATTAGTATTAATGCTAGAAAGAAGTGCATGACTTTTGAGAGTACCTACCTTCTTAGTTGGTCCAGACGTGAAGTATGATTTAAATACAGTGTGAACCAAACTTAAATGAATATCGACACGTCCCTGCAGCATAATGTAGAGCCTCTAGAATATTCATAAAATTAATATAAATGACAGACATATGTATATATATATATATGCATGGATCTATATATCTGATCTATTCTAAATTTGGAGCAAAAGAAATTATGGTTACTCAAGTTTCTGTAAAAGAAATTATATCATGTGTAGTTCTCGTAACCTCAATCCTTTTGGTGTTTCTACTGTTCTTGCCGAATATTTTACCCTAAGAAACCCGTTTGGTCTTAGATTTTTAAGTAGTTTTTGAATAAAACTTGATAGATACTGTTTGGACATACAATTTGTCGCTATTTGATAAATGTTTTTGATAAATAATTTAAATTTCCAAATACTAGAAAATACTAGTATTTGGGCCAAATTCCATAGCTGTGACCTTTAGAACTGAAATATGTTTTCTTAATATTATGGTCAAATTCATCGTGAAATTTCATCCAAAAATGACTTACTAAAAGTATTTGGGAATTTATAGCCAAACGCTATATAATTTTCTCTTTTATATTTGGGAGGTCCCCAAATTATTTTCTGTGGTATAAAATAAAAATGTTTTATATTAGAACAATAGCAAGGAGTACGAGAAATTATATTGTTTTCATTTCAATTAAATAGAACTATAGGTCCAACAGAAACCTGACCTGACCTTGATTCGACATACTACAGGGGTTGTTTGGTAGAGTGTATAAGATAATGTTGAATAAGGTTGTATTAATAGTGCAGGGATTAGTAATATTGATATTATTTTTTATGCAATGTTTGATTTGATGTATTAAAAATAATATATATTGTTATATTTTAAAAAAACTATTATTTGCTTACAAAAATATCCTCGACATATTATAACATTGTGTATTTTATTTTGTAAAAGTTTATTATTCTTGTTTTTTTAAAAATTAACAATATAACTAATTATTTACTTTAAAATTTTAAAATTCAATCATTCACTTACGAAAATTATTATTTTTTATTATCTTTTCTTTACTTTTTCATCATTTACTTGTTATTCCCACTTTGTGGTGTTTTTAAATTGGAGAGAGGTCCGTGTAACTTTTGGATGGGACAATAAAATCATTATTAACATAAAATTGGATTTTCTAGAGTGTGAAAACTAAATAGAAAAAATATTTTTATTTATGAATATCCTATTTACAAAATTAAAATTTGTATGCAATCATGCAATTTTTCTTGGATTTTGACCAATAAATATTTTTAAAGTTAAAGAAGTAGTTTTGTTTATAACTAAAATTATTTGGAGGGATATTATTATCTTGATAGATCAAAAAGATGTAACTCATATTGAATAAATTGAAAAAGATTTAGAAAAGAATTAAAGAAATTTGAGGTAATTTTTGTAAATAATAATAAAATTTGTAAACTAATTTATTTGAATAAATTTATTAGTACAAATTTAAAAAATAAAATTTAAAAAATAGAAAAAATATTTAAAAGAATTTGAAGGATATTTTTATCTTTGCGCATACTATTCTCATGGTATTAAAATCCATGTATTACTAATACCACCCTATGTAATGTATTAGTAATACACCCTATAACACCATGTAGGGTGTATAACTAATACATGATATTAGTAATACATTGATCCAAAATCCTACTAAACAAAATATTAAATAATACAACACTTAATACATGGATTATTTCTCCTAATACGTCCTATCAAACAACCCCTTAAAAGTTATCCAAGATACATGTATTCCCCTTCCATCTATTAACCAGAGAACATGGGCCTATATATATTTAGAGTTTGTTTGGAGGTTTACGGTTTTTGACGTTCATAATTTAGAATTTTTAATTTTAGTTAAAATTTTTGGCTTATATAAGTTGGGACTTTAAGTTTATGTCTTTTAACTTATTTTATTGTTTTGACATACAAACAAATGTTTAAAACATATTTTAGTCTTAATACCCAAATACTACTAAAGAGTTATACGCTATTTTAATTTAAAAGCACCTAAAATAAATCCAGTTAAGTGGACTCTAATTGCAAAATCACCAACGTAACTAAGCTCATCGGCTGATCATATTTTCTGTTGTCATGTTTGGGTATGTGCAATAAATATTAGGCAAATGGGACTTGTTCTTTGTGATAAATTTCTCTAGGTGTGCCCTTTTTGTTTTTAAAGTTTGATAGAGACTACTCATAAAGTAATATAGCTCAAGTCTCCTACCTAGTGCCAACCCAAAATTAAAGATGATAATTATTACGTGTAGCTTCTCACGTACTGACTATTCGTCTATTACTTTAAAAGCATGGACCTACCACGTAGTCTATAAGTAGTAAGTACTATATAGTGAGCAATCTGGAGTTGGTTTCTTTTTTCATCCTTTGTACAATTTGGAATCAAAATAAATCATGAAATAAAAAAATATCAAATAAGTCACCTATTTAATAAATTATCAAAATAAGATAAATATAATAAACTATTACGTTTTATATATTTTTTTTAATGATAAACTAACGGAAATAAATAGTAAACACTGTTTGTAAAAACGTAATAGTTTATTACGTTTTTCAAAAAAAAACAAAAAAAAATATGTTGGCACATCCATCTATGTCAAATCATGCAGTTTGTAATAATTTATTACGTTTTACAAACAGTGTTTATAAAACGCACTGTAATAATTTATTACGTTTTACAAAAAATATTTATACTTTATAATAAATTATTACAAATTACATCTGCCCGTGTCCCATCAATTTTACTTTCCCTCTTTTAAATGTAACTCTCACCTCACTCCACGCAGATCTTTCCAAGAGTACACCTTATAAATTAAAAAAAAAAAATAAAGAATGCGTAATTAAAAATTTCATTTTACCTTATAAAAAATAAGGTAAGGGGTGGGACGGTTAGCTGTATGGGATGGGGTGGAGGTTATATTTAAAAGAGGGAAAGTAAAATTAATAGGACATGGACAAGTATAGTTTGTAATAATTTATTACAAAGTACAAATATTTTTTGTAAAACATAATAAATTATTACGTTTTACAAACACTGTTTGTAAAACGTAATAAATTATTACAAACTACATGATTTGACATAGATGGATGTGACAATACACTGCTTTTTTTTTTATTTTTTGTAAAAAACGTAATAAGTTATTATGTTTTACAAACAGTATTTGTAAAACGTAATAATTTATTACGTTTTACAAGCAATGTTTACTATTCATTTTCGTTAGCTGACTATTAAAAAAAATATATAAAACGTAATAATTTATTACGTTTAGCCTATTATGATAACTTATTAAATAGGTGATCTATTTTGATTATTTTTTTTTATTTCGTGACTTATTTTGATTTCGAGCTACCTTTGTATGGCAGTGCTCTTTTTAATACTCCATATATGAAAATTTTTAAAGAAGCCACTCAACAAAATTGATGACTATAAATTAAAACCAAATCTTGAGGCTTTACGTTTTAAAAAAAAACACGCTCCGAAGGGGTAGTTGAGTTGGTTTGAGGGGCACTTTCCATAGCGGAGATCACGGATTCGATCCACCCCTAATGCTTTCTCAATCAAGCTCGTCGCACGGGATTTATCTAGTGCGGTTTACATCTTCTGTGTGATTTGTGAGTTATTGCACAGTGAGGAATTTACCCAGTGCGCACACAGTGCTCACCACAGAGTGCTCACCCGAAGAACAGAGGTTTTGCCAGAGGGTGTAGCGGCTGCGGGTTTCCTAAAGTTTCCAAAAAAAAAATAACACACAAAAATAATTATCTGTATGTTTATTTGAAGGATCTTTCCTTAAATTTTTGAGATGATAAGTTATTGATAATTTTTTTGGGCATATTTGAATTTTCCTAATAAATGTATATACATCCTAATTCATTGAACATCTTTACTGTGAGCATCCTTCTAATGAGCAATGTAGGTATTTAGAAAAGAATTAAGTCTTTTTATTTAATTAAATATATCAATTAAAACATTATTTTCTATCTGTATTATTTTTCATTCACACTTTTAATTTGAAAGAAAAAAAAAATCTAAATCGTCAAGTATCGAAGCGGCTGTTAAATTATTCACTTTTAGCTTTAAGGAACTTTTCCATGTCTTTTCATATTCTCATCAACTAATGATATTAATAATTACTTCCAAATAGCAATCAAAAATATATCTATGCGCTTTGAATTGTTTGATAAATAACATATCTTCAATCCATCAAAGACATATCTTAGATAGAAAAGCTTGGAGGTCGATGTGAAACATAGAATATTAGCAGATAGTCAAGTTATTTCTCTCTAATCTGTTGGAGAACATTATTGTTGCTATTCAGAGGCGGATCCAGGATTCGAAGTCTCCGAATGTCAAGTAGATTCGTTGATTAAATTAATCGGTGACTCCAAACGTTAGATCCAAGCCAACTTATGGACAAGAGGTTCATTGAATCTTCTTCGACAAAAGCTATATTATTTATACATAATTAATTTTTTTTATGTATATATGGTAAATATTGAACCTCTTCAACTAATTTGTGTGCTTACTTCCTTCGATTTGTCCTCACCCCCCACCCCGCTTCATTTTTTTACTTATTTTAAAAGAGAAAACAAAAACGTTCCAAAGTTACAATGTGTAGTGATTAATTTTAAACTTAATAAAAAAATAAATTGTCAACAAGTTTTGAACCCACGTCTATTGAGCAAAATTAACAACCCTTTACCACTTGAACTAAAGACGACTTTGGGTTTTTTAGTGACAAATTTATAATTTATATATATTTTGTATATTTATATTAACTTTATATATAGAGTTTTCGTCGAAATTTAAGGGTGGCGTGGCACCCCAGAACCCTTAATAGATCCGCCCCTGTTGCTATTATATATATTATTCTTTAATTTGATTAGTGTTGTTATTTTTTTTGTTTGGTTATCTCATTATTTTTGTTGTCAATACTTTTTCTTTTATTAAGATTTTCATTGTAGCTTCTCCGGTCATATATTTTTTGAATTTGCTTTAAAATATTTTTCTTGAGCCGAATGTCTATAAGAAATAGTCTCTCTACCTCACACAAGTTAAGGGTGAGATCACATATACTCTAAATTTCGTAGATTTCACTTGTGGGATCATAATAGATATATCGTTGTTGTTTCAAATTGTTCGATTTTATTTTAAAATTTTCTTGTATCAGCTTATTAAATAAACTATACTTTTTAGTGTAAATTTAAATTAATTTATAAGCCTAACCCCCCTCCATTTACTTGCCTTGTGCTTTAGCCGGCACTAATATTTTTATCTCTTTTTTCTTTTTTCTTAAAATATTAGTATGACTTCAATTTTTCTAAACCCTTCTGCATTATTTTTTGAGTAGAGTATTTTGGATTTCCTTAATTATTCAATCATATCTTTTGGAAACATGCAAACCTCTTTAATTTTCTTTTCTTCTTTAGTCATGTGGAGGTGGTTTATTTAACGAAGTAATCACTTTAGAGGCATGGGTTTATTTGGGCCTTATTTTTCTTTTTTGAAATCCCCAGGGAAATCTTGCCACAATTTCTACTATTCTAGCGAGCATTTTTGGGTAATCTATTTATGGTATAATAGCTCACAAACTTCATAAAAAGTATAAATTTTACTAGGCAAGCCTCATACAACTCGCAAATAGCTGATCGACAGATAAAGATTGAATTCGATTCTAGGTCTCCTACATATATGGGAGATCCACCTTCCAACCACTCAATCATGCCCGACATCTAGGCCTTATTTAACTTTATTTGTTCAAAAGAAATTTTACTGAAATCCACATATCTACATTTAATTTCTTTAGGTCTATTTAAGTATCAAAACGCGGTATCGTACATGATATTTCGAGTATAAAGTGTGTTTATAATTTTCTTTTCATACCAGCGTATATCCTAATGGCCATTGATTATGGAAAAAAAAAACTTTAACTATCCAGCAATTTTTTTAATAAAAGAATTATGTCCCTCTTTGTATTCCATTTTCTTATCGTCCTTATATACATTTTAATTTTTTCTGGATATCTGGATTTTATGTCTGTAAGTTTAGAGTATTGTTGCCTTAAAATTAGAGACTTGGAGGCAAGTTCCAGAAACTAAGCAGTAATTGATTGATTAGTCCACTTTTTACCAAAATAAATATAGAATTATATTCAACTGATTATGATGTTTTTCCTTTAGAAAAGTAGAAGTCATTTTCAAGTCTCAAAAGAGTAGGATTAAATTGCACTAAGAATGTGAAAATTGTAGATAGAGTTGGGCGTAACTGACCAATCGAAAAGCATTTCAAGAGTTGGGAAGGACCATGACTAAACTATATATTAAATTAAATTATTATATAAAATAAAGAACGCCAAATCGACATGGTTGTTAAACTAAGAATCAACCTCAATACTATTATAGGCCCTTTCTTCTATAAAAGAAAAAAAAAAAGAGAGAGAAAGAAAGATCAAACACTCCTCCTTTAATCTTAAAAAATTATACAGTATAAAAATTATAATGCCAACCACGATTGAAATGCCCCTTTTCAGTTATTCAGAAAGCAATGATAAAGCAAATAACCCTTTTTCTAATTTCTCTTTGTCTGTGTCTGGCTAACTCACATGGGAGGACAAATTAGAAAATAATATTCTGGGTGGTCAGTGGTGACTTTCTTCATTTTGCGAGCGTACACGTAGTCAGAATTCAAAATTTACATATTTGAAATTTTAATTTTTTAAATTTATTTCTAAAGAATCAAATGTGTATGAAAAAAAAAATTATTCAGGAAATCTAGTAAATACATGAATTAATAATTTATATATATTAAGTTAAATAAATATTTAAAAATAAATATAAATTTAAATTAATATTACTGAATTCAGTCTAATTCAATATATTTGGAAGGCTAGTTACGCCCATGCAAAGTACAAACATAAAGAGACAAGTTGATCACAATCTTCCGTGAGGGACGTGCTATGTGGGGCTTCTTCTATATGGAGTTACTGCTCCTCCTTTTAAATAAAATGGCCACTCCTAATTATAGGTTTTAATTTCCAGCAATTGGGTAAGCATGTAGGACTAATGTGAGCAAATTATCTGTAATTGTTGTCGAAATGGACAATTACAACTAGTGGCGGAGCTATATGGGCGGAAGGATGGTCAATTGAACTTTTTATATCAAATGATTATACTTGATAAAGAGAGAATTATGTTACATACATAGGTCAGAAACGATATATTATACTTATTATGAATGTTCTTGGAGAAATTTCTGATATCACCGAATATCCATAATCTATTAAAAATGTGAAGATTCTTAAAAAAATGATTTGAATTTTTTGTCCTTCATTCATTAAAAGACTCTCCTTTAGATAAAATTGTATTTCACTATTTTCTTTAATTTATTATTTAATTATTTTTATCATATTAACTAGACTCCAAGACAGAAAAATACTCCTAAAATAGGACTCTATTAAGGAAATACTTTTATAAATATTGAGATGCACGCTAAACTATCGAAGAACTCGATTTAGTTGTTGAAAAAATACGATTGATGCTCATCTAACTTGATTCGGTTGCATGTCAAGATTGATGAATGCTTAATTTTCTAACCCTCAGCTTCTTCACTGTTTTTAACAACATAATAGAATTCAACGTGTGTATATATATATATATATATATATATATATATATATCTATTTTGTTTTTCATTTAAGTAATTCTTTAGGGTCCAAATTTTGCTCAGACAAGAATTATTTTCAGCAAAACTGAAGTTTTGTGATCACTATTATATTATTTTGTTGTAGTTTAGAAATGTGATCACTGTTGTATTATTTTGTTGTAGTTTACAGGTCGTAGATGAATTTACAGGTGGTAATTAAATGTCGGTCGATTTTGAGAATTTTTTTAAATAAAGGTTAGGTTTAATTGTATTGCATTTAAATCTCTATTTTGAGAATTTTTTTTTGTATAAAGGTTAAGTTTAGTTGTATTATTTTGATATCTCTATTATCATATTATTTTGTTGTAGTTTACAAGTGGTAGATGAGTCTCAGACGGCTTTGAGAAAATTTTTGTGTAAAGGTTAGATTTAATTATATTGTTTTAATGTCTCTATCATCGTATTGTTTTGTTACAATTTACAGGTGGTAGATGTATATCGATCGGCTTTGACAAATTTTTGGATAAAGATTAGGTTTAATTAAATAAATTCTCCAAAAGATGTTGAATTTAATTTTTATATTTATCTTTATTATTTAAACAAATATCCTATTTAGTGTGACGTTTAAACTCAATAAAGTGAGGTACACGTGCGAGACGCGTACACCTAAACTAGTAAAATTTAAATGCACTACTAAATTTATTTTCCAAAATAGTGTTGGAATATCATATAGATATTAATGCATGGGAAACACACACGTAAATAAGGTTGTTCTTAATTAGCACTTCCTCTGTCCCATGCAAGTTGAGCATTTTTCATTTTACAAGTTGCTTAATGAATCACTAATGGAATGATCAATTTTTCAAGATAGTAATTTGTTTAAACTTACAAAGAGTATATTAATTGAATGAAATATCTTAATTAATTTTATCTTAATTTAGTAAATGATCAACTAATTTAGTACGTTAATATTTAATAACATGACCAATTAATATGATACGGAGGGAAGTAAATCATACATCTTTGGCATAGGATCACAAGTTCACGAGAATAGCGTGATAAAACAGTAATTTTCATAAATTATGTTTGATTAGGATTCTTGTTGGTCCAAAAATCATCCACTTTAGCTTGACTACTTGTTAATTAGAGAAACAAAAATTCGAGAAAAGGAATCTCGCTGTACTTTTACACGAGTAAAAACATTAAAATATTAAAAGTTAGGATCTGATGGCTGATCTTCTACCAACTGTAGACAAAATGCCCTATCATGCATAGAGTTTTCAATTACTGGCTATAAAATTAGTGCAACCTCCGTCTCATTTTATATTTTATATGTCGTTATTTTTTTTCTCCGTCCTACAAAGAATATGATGGTAATTATTTAGTGATATTATCTTATTTAATTTTTAGTGGGTCTCATTTTATAAGAAAAATAATTAAAAAGTAAACTTTAAGAGGGACAATTTTGTAAACTTTACAAAGTTATCTTTTATTTCTTAAACTTCGGGTTCGATCAAATAACGACACATAAAATGAAACGGAGGAAGTATAAAGTCACAAACACTTGGTAACAGGAATGATAGCTTAATTATACTGACTTTTAGCGTCTAAATCAAACTTAACCTAACACTGATCTGGCCTGTTTTGCAGGAAACTTTGCCATTTTGCAAAAATAAACTATGAAAGGAAAATATAACATTTAAAGCCAGTCAACTACCAAGTAGTAGTACTTTGCTTTCAGTCAATTATTAAGCTCTTTATGACCCTCTAACGGCTAACATTTGTTGTTATATAGCTAACTTCTTGGTGCTAGCAATCTCATTGATGTAAATGGACAATAGTTTATGAAAAGTAAAATTAAAGGGTATATATACGGCCTGTTTTTTTGAGTAATTGTTGTGGTTTAGGAAAATTGGACCGGACTTGGAAGTAGCACATTCTTAATTTCTTGAGTTAATAACTCAAATGGTTACTCAACTTTGAACTTTTATTTCAGAAAGTCACTAAAATTTCATCTTCACTTTCTAAGTAAAAATGTGAAAGTTGAGTGACTTTCTGAATAAAGGTGAAAGTTGAGTGACTTTCTGGGATAAAAATCCAAAGTTGAGTGACTTTCTGGAATAAAAGTTCAAAGTTGAGTGACCATTTGAGTTATTATACTTTCATACAATCACTATCTCCATTTATTTTTATTTGTCCATTTTTTCACTGACACAAAGATTAAAAAAATAGTAAATGATAAGGTTAATTTTAACATATTATAATAAATTTAATGCTTTAAAAAGTTAATTAGATAATGAATCGTATTTAATGTTAAGAGTAAAATAGTGAAATAGATAAATTATCTATTGGTTTTATAAATTGAAAAGATATGATTGGACATCCACAATAAAAAAAGATGGTCGATGAGTAAAAATACTAAATATGGTCAAACTAATCTGCTTTTTCTATGTAGATTCTTAATTATTTTTACGAAAAAGGCTTAAAAATATTCTTGAACTATCTGAAATAACTCAAAAATGTCCTTCATTAGATTTTTGGCTCAAAAATACCCCTCCATTTAATATTTGGCTCAAAAATACCCCTCCCTCTAACGGAATTCGGAAAAGGATAAAAAATACTCTTGAACTATCTGAAATGGGTCAAAAATACCCATCAGTTAAAAATTTGGCTCAAAAATACCCCTTCCTTAACGAAATTAAATTATTTTGATTATTTCGTTAATTTATATAAAGTTCATCATTTAATTTTTATTTCGTTAATTTCTTTAAGTGAAAATTTATATTTCATTAATTTTGTTAATTATATTTCATTAATTTCTTTAAAGATTAAAAAGATGTAAAGTGAAAATACCTTTTTAGAATAAATGTATGTTTATTTTTCAAATCAAATTCAACCAATTTATATTATAATTCAAATACTTTTTTCATTATCTTATTTTTTAAATTAAAATAATACTTTTATGTTAAAAAAATAAACTATTAGGGTTACAAAGTTAAAGTTAGGGTTTAATTCAATCAAAATAATTTAATTTCGTTAAGGGGAGGGGTATTTTTGAGCTAAATATTTAATAGAGGGGTATTTTTGACCAATTTCAGATAGTTCAGGGGTATTTTTGATCCTTTTCCAGATTTCGTTAGAGGGAGGGGTATTTTTGAGTCAAATATTTAACGGAGGGGTATTTTTGAGCCAAAAATCTAACGAGGGACATTTTTAAGCTATTTCAGATAGTTCAGGAGTATTTTTGAACCTTTTCGTTTGTTTTTAAGAAAGAGTCTTGATTATACCAGACATGAATAAAAGCTTTATCTATGGGAAATGGACCTAATCACTTAGACTAAGTACATACGATTAATACTGCTAGCAGTTTTTTAGAGTAGAAATTTGACTAATATAACAGTATTGACGAAGTTGTGAAGAGATGTTGTAAATCAACTGTGGTAAAAGACTGAATGATAAACGATAATAGAAAGGTAAATTGAATTGAAGTTGATTGATTGTGTGACTATCACATTAATTCCATCACTGTATAATACTATTTGTTATCCATACAATAAGGAGAAGTTGGAGTAAAAATTCTACACGAGAAACATGAGTACATACTGGGGGAGTCAGGATATTCACTAAGGGTTCATAAGTGAACATACGAACTAATCGAAGGAGGTTCAGCATCTAATATATCTACATAAAAAATAATTTTAACCATGCTTATATAATATAATTTTTCACCGAAAGGGGTTCGGATGAACCCTCTCGGCAAAAGGTAGATCTGCCTCTGAGTACATACATGACACGATCTATCGAAGCGGTATAGTGTTATATTGTTTGGTTGAGTCCATATTGCAGGTCGTGTTGAATGTGATATATTCGGTCGGATTTATCTCTGCCTATTTTTTAATTTGATTTTTATTTTTATTTATTATTTTTTATAAATAAAGAAAAGATAATTTATCAAATGTGACGAATAAATTCGAACAGAAGAAGTACATAGCATGTTCCACTGACGTTAATCGCTCCTCACTCCCATTATATGAAAGTGTGCATCTTTATCATATTATATTGTGTTACTTTGTATAGTATTGTATTGTTTTGATAGATTGTTAGTTTTTTGTTGAGGTCAAGGAAATAACAATCACGCTTATATAATGTTATACATCAACAAATTATGTAAACTTACTAGAAAAGTGGATGCCATGGTAGAGCAATTAAGGTAGGTAATAAACAAAATTATTAGATATTGAGCAAAGATAAAATGAGAGAAAAAAATAATGCTGCGTTCACACTAGATCGGTGATTATTTAGAATGAGATTGTTCGGTAGTACATAACGATAAATTTTACGATACTATACTATAAAATTTAAGTAACAATCAAAAAGAATATTATGTAGGTGTTTGCCCATGAGAATCAAATACGAATTGAAATTGGAGTTGGAGTTGAAATTGAAGTTGTATTTGATAATAGAAGTTATTTTTGAATTTTTATGAGCAATTTGGAGTGAAATAAGATGAAAATAAGTTTTACTTATTTTTCAAATTCTGAAATTTTCTAAAATTTTTCAACTAAAAATAAATAAATATTTTTCATGGTCAAACACTCCAACTATCTAAACTACACAAATATACATTATAATAAATAACTAACCATCCAAACAAGCTGAATTAGTGTTTTAGATCACAAGAAAATCCCCTCTTCTTTTTTTTTTTTGGTAATTAATTTAACGTTAGTCAAACATTTTCACATCAAATTAAGACTAATAGAGTACTAAGTAATATCTTTACCCAATAAATAATCTTCCAAATATGAGTAGTATAATTTTCACAATTTTCAACTTACTGACATGGTGAATTTGAAATAAGTTTTGTGACATTTCATTTTCAAAGGATGACTTTATAAGACCAAGAAAGAACCAACCATATAGAAGTTAGAAGGGGGTGCGTAGTGCGTACCAAAAAACCATCTTCCTTTCCTCTTCCTATCCTATCAAAAAACGAAGAACAAGTACACACCAACAAATGTCTCAAACGCCAAGACTCCCCAACTTCTCCTACTTGTCTTCCATAAACAACCTAAACAAAACACTCCTTTCTTAAAATTCCACAATGATAAACAACAACAAAGAATATTGCTTTCACCAATTCTGCTTCTTGCTTCTGATTTTTCAATTTCTTCGTCCAATTCTTGCTTTACCTACTGATACTATCACACCAACACAGCCTTTAACCAAAGATCAAACGTTAGTGTCCTCCGATCAACTCTTTGAATTAGGTTTTTTTACTCCGGGTGGTGCTAATTCAGACAAATGGTATGTTGGAATCTGGTACAAAGAGATTCAAGACAGGACTGCTGTTTGGGTTGCTAACAGAGCCAACCCCCTTTCAAGCTCAGCAAAATCAGTCCTGAAAATCACCGAAACTGGCACCCTTATACTTACCGATGGCCAAACGGGGAACTCCGTTTGGTCTTCAGAGCAAAAAACCCCGGCAACAAATGTTGTAGCCCAGCTCCTGGAATCAGGGAACTTTGTTGTTCGCCCTGAAAACGATGAAACCAAACAGAGTTACTTGTGGCAGAGCTTTGATTATCCGACAGATACATTGTTACCTGGGATGAGACTTGGATGGGATTCGAAAACTGGGCTGAACAGGAACATAACATCATGGAAGACACCAACTGATCCAGCTCCTGGAGACTACACTTTCAAGATCAACACCAGTGGATTACCAGAAATCTTCTTAACGAATAAACAAGAAATTATGTACCGCAGTGGCGCTTGGAATGGGATTAGATTCAGTGGGGTGCCTGAAATGAAGCCTACTGAGATCATAACATTCGAATTTCAGTTCAATTCCGATGAAATTTCTTACATGTTTGAGTTACACAACAAGACATTGTATTCCAGGTTGTTGGTGAATCATAATGGACTTCTTGAAAGATACACTTGGATTCCAACAAACAGTATATGGAATCGATTCTGGTATGCACCAAAAGACCAATGTGACAGTTACACAGAGTGTGGAGTATCTGGAATTTGCGATACAAATATTTCACCAATATGTAAATGTATGGTGGGATACAAGCCTAAAAATCAAATAGCGTGGGATTTGCGAGATGGATCAGATGGGTGTGTTCGTTTTCATAAATTGGATTGTGAAACTGATGAGTTTAATGTATTGAGGAACATGAAGTTGCCAGATACAACGTGGTCGTTTGTGGATAAAAATATGAATTCAGATGAATGTGAAAGTATGTGTAGGAAGAATTGTTCTTGTATGGCTTATACAAATTCGAATATTAGTGGAAGCGGGTCGGGTTGTGTGATATGGAGCTCCGAACTTATTGATATGCGGCAGTATGCGGCCGCGGAAGGTGGACAAGTTCTCTACGTTAGGGTGTCTTCTTCTGATGCAGGTATCAATCTTAATCTTTTACTATGATAAGATTAAATGATATTCTCATAAATTTGACATTACTTTTACTTAATGCCTCAAAATTGAAAAGTGTTTTTCTTAAATTCTATGTCAGTTCTTTTGAGTGGCTGTATAAGCTTCAGTTATTTTGGATGTTTCTAGCTTTGTTTGCAATTTTATGTTTAGGTGCAGTGGATTTTAACTTGGACAAAGATGGAATTGTATTGTTATGATAGATTGACGTCTAGAAGAAATTGTGTTATACTTAAAAAATAATTGTCCTAGTAAAAAGAAGTTGTACAATCAGTTTTATTGTTAGATAATACTCCTCTCAAGTTTTGGGTCACCAGGATGATTTTTGTGGACTCGGTTTACTTGTTCTTGGTGCGTCCTTCATCGCATTTTATTTGATACTTTTTGACTTACATGATATTTAAAGAAAAAAAGTAAATATTTCTTAAGTTTGTGGTCAAATAATTTTAAAATATTTATGTGATTGTAAATTATTTTATTAAGAGTAAAAAGAATCTAAAACTAAATTATTTTCAATTAAAATAAAATGCCATTCTTTTTTTAAAAGAAAATGATCCGAAGGGAGTAGTATTTTCGACAGAAGTAATATACAAAGGGTAAAATTTGGGAAGTATTTCCATGGCTGTAAATATGCAATTTAATAGTCTTTTCTTTTGTAGAGAATTGAAGAATAGTTAGTTGTCTTCAAATGTATATCCTTGAACCCCCTCTTAAATTCTCTTTCATTTCACCTACTTTGGAATCTAAAATTTTATATCAAAAAATTCATTTCTAATGCATAGTTGCTACTTGCAAGTTATCAAAACCACCTTTGAAAAATGAAGAGGTTAATTGGTCCCATAGATGATCAATAATAAGTGCATTAAATCCTGAAAAGGACTCATATTAAGCAACCTACTTTTAAAAGCTATTATACCAATATATTCTTTGTGGTATGCACGTTTTCCATATAATTTTCTTTTTTCTCTGCTTTGCGTATTTTACTTTGAAATCGAAAATAATTAGAAACCTAACCATATCTGACAACCCCATCTACAAATTGCTTTCAATAGGGACTTAATTTTATTTATCTACTATTTGGACTTTCTTTTTCTCATTTGATTAGATAGGGATGCTTTAAGTATTTGGAAAATGTGTTACACAGTCAAGGCTAAAGGTAATCAGTCACCTAATTCCACCTTCTCTCCAATCACGTACTCATTAATTTGAAGTTTAAACAAACGTTATCAGCTTATTGTCACAATATAGTTCGTAAAAATATGGCGGGTTTAAGAATTTACCAACACATAAAAATTAAAGTAATGAAAAAAAGATAATAGAAGGCGTAAAAGGAAAAACTTTTAGCCCCTTTTTATACATATTATACCTTGGGAAAATTTACCTAGTGTGAATGTACTCTTTTAAGAAAATAGTTTTGGATCAAAACAGTTCAAGATTCTCTTAAAATTTTTGGAGAAGTTTGCATGTTGAAATCCTATAATTATGCCTGCCCTTAAATTTCATGTAAATATCACGAGAAGTTTTTTTTTTTTTTTTTTAAAATGAGGGTGAAAAAGTAGGTTTAAGAGGGAAATAAAGGTAACAAAGTAATCAAAATGCGTATTTGCCTTTTCTTTTGTACTTTCCTCTTCAAGGCTTCCTTTTTCCCCTTTTCTGCTTTCATATTCCCTTTTGGATTCAAGAAACTTTTAATTATGGTGTTAAATAAAGTGTTCAAAATAAAGCTTGTTTAGCTCTAGATCATTTTCCGTTAAATGGTCCCACAAAATTTGGGTCCCTCAACGAGATATGCTCCTTTTTCAAATTACTCCATATTTCATAGTATTACTTCATCTCTATTGATTTCTCACACCATTACTATTCGATATACTCATTTAATACTGAGGGTAGCACAAAACAACATAATAAAATTTTTTATAAAACTGAACAAGTAAAATAAAACATATATTTTAGTTAGGGGCGAAAGTAAAAAAATGGTAAAAACTTACACGCGGTGGTGTCGAAGTAATTACCTGGTCGGTGTGGTGGGCCCACCTTACATAGTTTAGGCTCCATTCTCCAACATTACATGGCCGACTATCTTGACTTTTTTGGGCCAGCCCAGTTGCTTTTCCTTTGCTTTTTTTTTCTTATATAAATAACATAAATATCAATCTTTAAAACGTAATTACACTCTTTCCTATTTTTTAATTACTTTAATATCTCTCCTTATTAATATACATAATATAACCGCTATGTATATGTGGAATTTTTATAATATATTTAGGAAGTTGAGATTTTTTGTAATATTAAAGACATAAGTTATGCATTTTTTTATTGCGAGGGCCTTTGAGTTGGTGGTAGTTAATTCCAGCTTACCGAAGAAGGAGGAACATCTGATTACTTTCTGTAGTAGGGTTGCCAAGACCCAGATTGACTTTTTGCTGCTTAGGAAGGGCGATAGAGTTTTGTGCAAGGATTGTAAGGTCATTCCGAATGAGAATCTTACGACCCAAGATAGACTCCTGATGATGGATTTGGTTTTCAAGATGGGCACGAAAAGGAGGAGTGGAAAGGGTCGTCCTAGAGTTAGGTGGGGTGACCTGACTCTGGCAAGGGCTTTGGAGATAGGGGCGAAGTTGGTAGAGATGGGGGCTTGGGAGGCTCGGGAGGACGTGGATAGTATGTGGGAGAGGGCCGCTGGGTGTATTAAGGAAACTACTAGAGAGGTCCTGGGTGTCTCGAAGGGCAAGCCTGGCCAGCACCGGGGGATTGGTGGTGGAATGAAAAAGTGAAAAAGAAGGTGGAGACGAAGAAGGCGGCTTACGTGAAGCTGGCTGAGAGTAAGGATGAAGAGGAGAAGCGGGTGAGCAGGGAGGAGTACAAGGTAGTTAAGAAAGAGGCTAAGTTAGCAGTTACGACTACTAAGTCAGCAGCTTTTGAGAGATTGTATTTGGGATTAGAGGAGAGAGGTGGGAAAAAAGGTTGTTTAGGCTTGCCAAATCTAGGGAGTGTAAGGGGCGGGATTTGGACCAAGTGAAGTGCATTAAGGGGGAGGATGGTAGAGTTTTGGTGGAGGATGCTCTAATTCAGAAAAGATGGCAGTCGTATTTCCATAAGTTCTAGAACGATGTGGGGGACCGAGGTATTTTGTTAGGAAAGCTGGAGCATACTGAGGAGTGTCAGGATTTTGGATATTGTCGGCGTTTTAAGGTGGAGGAAGTCTGTGAGGCTATTCGCAAGATGCAGAGGGGCAGGGCTACGGGGCCTGATGAGATTCCGATGAATTTTTGGAAGTTTGCTAGCGGTGCAGGGTTGAGGTTTGTAACCCATTTGTTTAACAATATCTTCAAATCTGCTAAGATGCCCGAGGCGTGGAGATGGAGCACGATGATTCATGTCTATAAAAACAAAGGTGACATTTAGAGTTGTAACAATTACCGTGGTATTAAGTTGTTGAGTTACACGATGAAAGATTTAGGAGAGGGTAGTGGAGCGGAGGTTGAGGAAGTTAGTTCATATTTTAGAGAATCAATTTGGTTTTATGACCGGTCGCTCGACGACTGAGGCAATTCACCTTATGCGGAGGCTGGTTGAGCAGTATAGATAGAGGAAGAGGGATCTCCACATGGTGTTTATTGACCTGGAAAAGACGTTTGACAAGGTCCCCAGGGAGGTTTTGTGGAGATGCTTCGAGGCGAGGAAAATACCAGTGGCGTACATCCGTTCGATTAAGGACATATACGAGGGGGTGAAGACCCGGGTAAGAACCGCGGGAGGAGATTCCGAGCATTTTTCGATCTTGACAGGGCTGCATCAGGGATCGACTCTTAGCCCGTTCTTATTCACCTTGGTGATGGATATGTTGACAAGGAATATACAAGGGGAGGTCCCTTGGTGTTTGCTTTTTGCGGATGATGTAGTTTTGATTGATGAGTCGCGCCGAGGTGTTAATGAGAAGTTAGAGATTTGGAGACGGACCCTCGAATCTAAAGGATTCAAGTTGAGTAGGACCAAGACAGAGTACTTGGAGTGTAAGTTTAGTGACTCGAGGAGAGAGGACGAAACGATAGTGCAATTGGAATCGCAGGTGGTTTGTAAGAGGGATAGTTTTAAGTATCTTGGGTCTAAGATTCAGGGGAATGGAGAGATTGATGAGGATGTTTCTCACCGTATTGGGGCAGGTTGGATGAAATGGAGGCTCGCCTCAGGACTTTTATGCGATAAGAAGGTGCCTCTCAAACTTAAAGGTAAATTCTATAAAGCTGCGGTCTGGCCGACCATGTTGTATGGAGCGGAGTGTTGGCCTGTTAAGATTTCTCACGTCCAAAATTTGAAGGTGGCGGAAATGAGAATGTCATGTTGGATGTGTGGTTATACGAGGGCTGACAGGGTAAGGAATGACACTATTCGGGAAAAAATGGGTTTAGAGGGTTTTAAAAGGGGTAGGGGTAGATCGAGGAAATACTGGAGAGGCGTGATTAGAAGTGACATGGAGCAGTTGCAGCTTACTAAGGACATGACCCACGATAGGAAAGTTTGGAGAAAGAGTATTAAGGTAGAAGGCTAAGTAAGGTGGTTGAGACGTAGTCGGCAGATAAGAGAGGTTGGCGTAGCTTGGGTGCTAAGTCTAGGTTTGGGGAGGGGAGCCCTTGGTTTGTTAATGTACTTCATTTTTGTGGATGTTATTGCTCTGTTATTTTATCATGTGCCCTCAGTCGGTTGATTTACTTCATTTTTTTTCTTTTTTTGGTCTATGGTCCACTGTCTTGAGCCGGGGGTCTATCGGAAACAACCTCTCTACTTCTTCGGGGGTAGTGGTATGAACTGCGTACATCTTACCCTCCCCAGACCCCACTTTGTGGGAATATACTGGGTTTGTTGTTGTTGTTAGTTTTTTTTTTTTTTTTAAAATTAAATAAATCATATGTTTCCTAATGTAATACAGGACAATGATTGTATACCAATTCCTTAAACACGTTAGGAAAATGTCATAAACGTTTGAAAGAAGGTTTGGTGAGTAAAGATTGCTCATAGATTAGTTGAACTGTTATTAAGGGATTATGTATATAATAATTAGCAAATTGTATTTGACCAAGACAATGTCATGGATGTTGTTATTGGTTTTTTTGGACACAACTTTTAGGTGAAATAGATCATGTTTTTTAAATTAAAATTATAGAAACCTTTTTTTTTTGGTTGTTATCTACGCTCAAAATATTTAGTGACATCATTGGACTTTAAGTCTTTTCAATTCAAACTTTGCTATTCTTACCAAAAATGATTTTTAACAACATTGTTTGTAGCTCTAATTAAAAAAAACAAAAGAGTTAATACATAAAAGTGATCCTAAACTTGACACCAAATTATAACTTTGACCTTAAATTTTGACAGTACACAAATATGACCTTTAACTATTCAAAACTGTATAAATATGACCTCCAATCCTACGTGGCAAAACGCGTGTTCAACACGCAAAGCTGGATGCTTCCAGTTTAAAATCTGAAGGCATAATACATAAATATGACCTTAAACTTTGACAGTGCACAAATATGATCTTTAACTATTCAAAACTGCACAAATATGACCTTTAAATGACTTTCACTATTATTTTTTTCATTATTTTTGGCTCAAAGATGAAAATGACATCTCATTTCTTTTGTCATTGCGAAAAAAGAGCAATATTGAAGATTTATTAATTAGGCGGGTCCATATGAAAAAATCGAGCGGGTATGTATATATATTATAAAGCAGGGGACGAATTTAAGTTACATAATATATCTAAATATTATTTATTTAAATATTAAATTAAAGATGAAACTATACTAATAACAAAAATTATAGTTTTAATAAAACGTTATTAAATTAATGTTATTAAGGATAGTAGTAGTTGTATATTAAATTAGTGTTATCAAATTAACGTAATTAAAATTTTATTAAATTAACGTTATTCAATTAACGAGGGGTGGACCTACGTGGTTTCCATGGGGTTCACCCGAACCCCCTCGGTAAAAAAATTACGTTTTATATATATAAGATAGAAAATGTATATTTATGTACGTATATTAATGTTGAAACACATGAAACAAGGCACTTAGATCCCTGCTAGTGTAATAATAATAATAATAATAATAATAATAATAAAAATGTTGTCATTTTAACACAAAAAGTAAAACTTTGACAATGCACAAATATGACCTTTAACTATTCAAAACTGCACAAATATGACCTCTCTCCAAGTCAGTCCTTTTAACGACGTGACACCGTGTGATTGAATTACCTTTCCACGTAGGCGCGAGTGAGACTCACGCATGTGGTTGGAAAATCGGAGGTCATATTTGTTCAGGTTTTGAATAGTTAAAGGTCCTATTTGTGCACTATCAAAATTTAAGTTCAAAGTTATAATTTGGTGTCAAATTTTGGGTCATTTTTATATGTATTAACTCTAAAAAAAAAAAAAAAATGGGAATTCAGTGAGAGATATGTTTTCAGTTAGAATTAAAAAAGGTTATTTACACGAATAGCTGGGACTCTCTGCTTTTTCTAGCCCGTATACATAAAATATACGCTCATTATCTAGGTTGGATGAACGACTATTTAGGTTACGTCTTCAATAAAAATGTGATCTACTCTGGCACTGAACTCTTGAAAAAAATTAAGCATGATGTAATAACATTAACTTGAAAAGTTTTAATTTCAGTGCAAATTGGAGGTGTGGGATCTGGAAATAGTTCTGGCAAGACAAAAAAAGTTGCAATGGCTGCTGGGATTACAGTTGGTATAGCTCTTTTGCTAGTTGTATTTACCCTCTGCTTCTTATCAAAGAGAAGAAAATATCAAGGTTCAATCCGAACGAAGTCTGAAAATAGAGGTATTGGATGAATCTATGATGATAAATAAGATTGTCTAATATGAAATGCTTCATTTTCTAATGAATGCTACTTATGGTTTCAAACAAGGCACTAGTGAACGAAGTCAAGAGTTTCTAATGAATGCAGCTATTATTCCGAGTAAAAGAGAGTTCTCCGGTGAAACTTCCACGGAAGAGTTTGAATTGCCATTATTTGACTTCAGCACCCTAGCTATGGCAACAGAGAATTTTTCTGATGCGGCTAAGTTAGGCCAAGGTGGTTTTGGCTGTGTTTACAAGGTAAAAATCTCAGTTATATGTAAACCATAGCATAATGAAGAAGAGAAAATGATCGCTGAGCTCAATAGGATATGTTCTGTTGATCAGGCAATACTGGTTGAAGGTCAAGAAGTAGCAGTCAAAAGGCTCTCAAAGAATTCCGGCCAAGGAGTAGAGGAATTTAAGAATGAGCTAAGATTGATTGCCAGGCTACAACACAGAAATCTAGTCCGGCTTCTTGGCTGCTGTGTTGATATGGAAGAGAAGATGCTGATCTATGAATACTTGGAAAATAAAAGTTTGGATTCAATTCTGTTCAGTAAGTCTTTTTCGTTATACTGCTTTTATGAGTGGAGTGAAGTGAAGTGATTCACATCAGTAACGTGCTTATAATATATTTTGTGACTCACATTCAAATATTCTCCTCAGATAAACAGAAGAGCTCGCTGCTGGATTGGCAAAGGCGGTTCAATATTATTTGTGGGATTGCTCGGGGGCTTCTATACCTTCACCAAGATTCAAGATTTAGGATTATCCATAGAGACCTTAAAGCAAGCAATATTCTTCTTGATAAAGATTTGACCCCCAAAATATCCGATTTTGGCATGGCAAGAATTTTTGGCGGGGATGAGACTGAAGGAAATACAAAAAGAGTTGTTGGAACCTAGTAAGCACACTACTTAGTTTCTTTGCATCATTCGTAGAACCTTTAAAGCTGTTCCTAAATCTGTTTTTGTTTTGATGTAGTGGTTACATGTCTCCGGAATATGCAATGGATGGCCTCTTCTCTGTTAAGTCCGATGTTTTCAGCTTTGGGGTTTTGGTGTTAGAAATAGTAACTGGGAAGAAGAACAGGGGATTCTATAATCAAAACAACCATCTCAACCTTCTTGGACATGTAAGTTCACCGATTATATGTAGCTTCATTATTGCCAACACGTTTGTCATTTCTGATTAAGAAAGTTATTGATTCTGCAGGCGTGGAGGCTATGGAAAGATGGGACCAGCTTGGAGCTACTGGATCCATCTGTTGGAGAGCCGTTTTCTCTATCTGAAGTGATGAGATGCATACAAGTTGGACTGTTGTGCGTCCAGGAGCAAGCAGAAGACAGACCAAACATGGCTACTGCAGTTCTGATGTTAGGCAGTGAAAGCGCATCACTGCCTCAGCCTAAAAACCCAGGATTTTGCCTTGGAAGAAGAACTCTTGATTCAGATTCATATTCAACTAATTATGAAGAAACTTGCACTGTCAACCAAGTTACAGTTACCGCGATAGATGGCCGGTAGTTGATGGTATCACCCTCAAAAGTGTATATTATTATAAGAGGTTCACAGTTTTCTCTTGTATACTTCATCAAATTTTTGTTTCTGGGTAAGTCTTGTGAAAGCTAAAGAGTATAATTAGGTCTTTTTTTCTCATTACATACAATTACAAGTTAAAAGATCCGTCCTGGTTCATCATCAATGTAACAGTTCTTTCCTTTTCCATATCCTTGAAATTCATTGTAAATTACTGTCCCATCATTGATGTGATTCAGAAGGAATAGTTTTGTGCATTCGTCTTCTTCTTAAGTTTTATCACCCGGCTATTACATCCCTCATAATGTGTTATATGTCTTGTTACTTGAGAAGGTGCCAATGGCTCCTTGCTGATAATTCCTGACCAAAAATGTCAGAGCCAATACTCTTCTTGAGGTTCTTCCTTCCCCACATTTTTTATGAAGAGAGCAACATTTCCTACAAGACTTTACCGTATAATAACAGTGTGATGATCTCTTCCAAAACACACGGACATCAAACCTCTAATATAAGAAGAAGACCTCAAGAAGTAGTGACTTCAAGTGCTCAGCTAAAAGTACGGCATGATGATTTAATGAAGCAAATCTGACCTTTTTGATACGCAAGAGTGTACTAGAATTTGTCTAATGCCAATTTCCATATTTATAAGCTATGCCTCTTTCTCTATCATTCACATATTGTGAGACAAAACCCCTAGTACTTATGGGAACAAACAGAAAGAGCGGAAGACAATGAGAGAGAGCCATCGTGATATAGTTACTTCTTTTACTTTTTCTTCAATGTCTACATATGATCAGGTTCTGTTGGTATGCAGAGGTTGTATCTCCCCTTGATTTCAAATGTTATCATTTTCTGGTCCGTATTTAGCTTTGATGTCGGTCAGATGAATGCAGTTCTCGTCATCGAGCATTACTTCAACCTTACATGACATGTAAGTAGACAATGCAATATGATGCAGTTTAACTTCCTCTACACTGGTTTTACTTATTTTATTTAAATTGCATTTCTTTGTGTCAAATAAATGAGGCTTCAATCTTGAAGTTATATTCGGTATCCACTTAGCAGGGTTTTTGTACGGAGAATGAAATTATTACAGTTATCTACAAAGCCATTCCCCTGTCGCCAACTGGGGTCTCTCTTCCACCGATGAACCCATAGAAAGTAAAACAATTCTGTGAAGAAGTGCTGTCCGTTATAAAGGACTTCTACTAAGTAATGAGAAGGACATTATTGACATGAAAAAATTCATGCTTCATGTTTAAATTAGTTTAACTTAGAAATTTCGTTGAGTTCAATATAACAAACATAGATTGAGAACTGGTTCAATCCCAATTATTGTAACTCATCTCACTGAGTTATTACCTTTTGACCATTCTTTTAAGATTATGCAGGATTTGCAAAAGCACATTAATAATAGATTACATTCTTTTTCAAGGCAAACACTCATAATTACATAGGACGAAATCAGTAGCGTAAGTTACGTTTCTGTGATATACAATCAACTTTTCCTAAAGGGGTTGGAATGACTTTGCCCTCTGAAGTATGCATTAATGACAGTGTTATCTCTCAAATAAATCTTTAAACCAGGATTTAACTAAGGATATAGAACTCATTTTCTTAGAGGAAAATTTTATTTATGATACAGAGAACAAGAAAATAAACCATGAAAGTATTCCTGCGTTCTCTTCTGAATGGTTTAATTCCATAGGAGAGTGGATTTGCACAAATTAAATCGCGACCTGATCTTTCAGTTAATGCTGACACAATGCTAGTTACTTTTTTTGTCCTTCCTCTTAAGTATAAGGTTTGGAACTACAAAGGTCACGTTTTTCATCTTTTCCAGCTAAGAAATTTGTTTCAACTTGCCCTCAAGAACTCACCATTTAACTTCTCTCTTCCATTTTTATATTTTTTTTCGAAAAAGAAAAGTGTATTTCTCGTGGCCCTTTTAGTTTTTAGAGTGCTTGTTTTAGCTCATTTTGTGAGGATAATTTTCCATTTTTTCTACTGCTCAAGTTTCTCTTGCTCTTTTTTGTATCTTCATTTTAATTAACACCAATGGGTACCGTGCTTCCTTGGCTATTCACTCTCTGTCATCTCCTTATCTCCAAATCCTCGTATCCAAGTTACGGTGCTGCTAATGATTCCTTGTTCCCAAATCAAGCCCTCACCGACGGCATGAATTTGGTTTCGTCCAACAAAATATTTGAATTAGGATTCTTTGGTTCTCCTCCATTCATTGGAAAGAGGTACCTGGGATTGTGGTACAAGGACATAGGGTCCAGTACTGCAGTATGGATTGGCAATGTATTGGATCCACTTAGATGTGGAGTGCTTGTATTCAACCAAAGAGGATGCATTTTTCTCCAAGATTATATAGGAACAACCATATCGGTTTATAAGCCAAACCAGATTGTTCTCAGACCAGTTCTGAAGCTCCTGGATTCAGGTAATCTTGTGTTTGGAGATTCTAGAAATCTGACGGCTGGAGAGTACCTGTGGCAAAGCTTTGATCACCCTGTCGACACATTGTTACCAGGAATGAAGCTCGGTTGGGACCAAAAAACTGGTATCGACCGATCCATGAGGTCCTGGAGGACAAGTGTTGATCCAGCTCCAGGTGATTATTTGTTCAGGTTAGACTCAGGTGACTCAGGTCATTCACCCCAACTAGTTCTTGAGAAAAAACAGCGAACAGTTTCAAGGTGGGGTCCTTGGGATGGACAAAAATTCAGTGGCAGTGATGCGCTCATGGAAAACAATTACTTTAGACCAATGTTTAACTCTAATACTGATGCATTTTATTTCACATTCGAAGCCAAGTATGACTGGAGTTTGAAACTGACACTGAATCTAGAGGGAAAGATAGAGTTCCTGAGATGGAATAATGCTACCAAGCGCTGGGATATAGTGAATACACTGAATAAGGACATCTGTGACCAGTATAGGACTTGTGGGCCTTTTGGAGTTTGTATTGGCGAAGATCCACGCTGTTGGTGTCCCGATGGTTTCACGGCTGCATCACAAGATGACTGGAACAAGAAGGATTTTACGGAAGGATGTAGGAGAATCACCCCACTTAACTATACTGATAAAGACGTGTTTGTGAAGAATACTGGACTAAAGCTACCTGATAATGCAATTTACTGGGGAATGTTGCATCCCGAGGAGTGTGTAGAGAAGTGCTTGAAGGAAAGCTCGTGTATGGCTTATACTAACATCAATATAAACGGAAATGGCAGCAAGTGCCTCGTTTGGTTGGGGTGGTTACTTGATATGCGACGTTCACAGAAATCTGGTAATGATATTTTTATACGGATGGCAAACGGAAGAATAGGTGAACACGATTGCTTACTTGTGACACGATAACTGAGTCAATGCCTTAATTATAGAGTTAATTGGTGCATAAACGTTCTAATAATAGAATTCCCATTTTAGTACTTGTTAAGTGGTTCATGCAGATTTGTCATTCCTTTTTTTTATTTTCAAGTTGCACATGCACATGCACCTTCATCTCCATGATATCGAAAAATTAGATGTGTTTGAAGAATTTTACTGATTGTTGTCACATAACTGCTGCACAATTTAGCAAAGATTAAACCAACCTGCATGCATCTAGTTGTTCTCGTTGCAAAATCTTTTTAACATTGTATTTACTCAATAAGCAAGTACCTCTACATATTCGTATAAAGTTTTATCGGTTAAATGGAAACTAACACTTTTGACTTTCTTATGAACAGATGCACCTGTTTCCCGTTGGAGAAGGAAACCGAAATGGATAGTATTTGTTTCTATGATGTCAGTGCTGGCAATTGTTATCTTGGCTACATATATAAGATATCGATATTGAGTAAGGAGGATAGTGGTGCTAGGTAAAAAAGAATCACCTTGTGCTGGTTTTACATTACTGTTTTTATAGTTCTTCATTACAGCCGAGCTTAGTTTCACTCAAACACTATTCTAGGGAAAAAAACTCCTTTAACCATTGAGACGGCAAGAACAAGCAGAGACATTGTTCAAAATGCATCTTGTTGTGCCAAAACCCTTATTCTGCAATGAAAAAATAGTTTCGTATTGTCTGATTAATTTGTTTTCTCAAACGAATATCTGCATCTGAGCTCAGCCGGGAAATTCTCAAGGAGATTTTCTGCAGGGCACGAATGTTATTGCATATGATTTCAGTGTTCTAGCTGCAGCCACTAACAATTTCTCACTGGATAATAAGATAGGGCATGGTGGCTTTGGCAATGTTTATAAGGTTACTATTTCTTTTCAACAAGCATGAACATGCATATTTGCAGTAAACAGACAGCAGAATTAATATCCAAATGCTACATACTTAAATCTGTAGGGTGTGCTAGAGACCGGAGTAGAAATAGCAGTGAAGAAGCAGAACGTGACTTCCCGTCAAGGATTTATGGAGTTTGAGAATAAAGTCAAATTAATAGCAAAGCTACAGCATCGTAACCTAACCAAGTTGTTGGGATACTGCATTCATGGAACAGAAAAATCCTTAGTCTATGAGTTCATGGAGAATAATAGCCTAGACAAGGTCATATTTGGTATGACATCTTAAATAACAACTTTGCTTTACTATTGTCTCTGTTGTTTTGATATTGAAATAGACACAGAAGACAGAAATTAGGGACTATCTAAGTGAAAATTTAGTAACTATTTTCTGTACATGTCCAGATCCTGCAAGAAGGGTTACAGTAACATGGCCAACACGTTTTAACATTATCAAAGGAGTTGCAAAAGGATTAGCTTACATGCATCATGACTCAAGGTTGACAATAATTCACCGCGACTTAAAAGCTAGCAATGTCTTGCTAGACAGAGAGATGACACCCAAGATATCTCACTTAGGGCTGTCAAGGGTATTTGAAGACAATGTTGAAGAAAAGACTCAACATGTAATTGGAACACGGTTAGTACATAATCACTCATTATCATTAAGACTACATGTTTATACATATTTTGGAATTTTTACTGATAGTTTTATGTTGTGGCTGTAGTGGTTACATGCCTCCTGAATACTTAGAAAATGGATATTATTCAACAACATCGGATGTGTTCAGTTTTGGAATTTTGGCATTGGAGATTGTGAGTGGCGAAAGGAATTGGAATTATCGGCACCCGATCTATGATGTTGGTCTAGTAGGCTATGTAAGTATATCATCCCCTGGTTATGGTCACCACTTCACTTAAATTGGTTATATAGAAGTTTCGCTTTGTTCTAAAACTTTGTACGTGATTGATCTTTTGATGGGCAGGCTTGGAGAATATGGACTGAAGGGACGGCCATAGAACTACTGGATCCACTGATAGAAAAACCAGCTGATTGTAATGGAGTCTTAGGATGCATCCTTGTTGGGCTCTTGTGTTGTGAACGGCGCACCGAAGACAGACCTTCAATGGCTCAGGTGGTTTCCTTACTGAAGGAGAATGAAATGTCAAGGTTAAATTTTATGCCGCAGGAACCTTACTTCTAAGGAGTTGAGTCACAGTGGCAGGCGTCACAACAGCATGAATGGGGTAACTATTACTGCAATTACTGGTTGATCCTGACAATCTCAAAAGACTAACATACAGAGAACAAACTCTGTAAATGCGAGGTCTTTTTTTTTCTTTTTCTGATTACTAGTATAACGTGAAACTATGAACATGAAGTTCCTGCTGGCCAACAGCCCAAGAGGCTTAAGCTGAGCTTCCTATTTTGCGAGCTCGCAAGCAGGAATTTTAGGGCAATTAGTGTTGTTAAGGAAAGGATCATTAATCATCCTTTATAGAAGTAATAATGACCTCTTTTAACTTAGCATTTATATATCTTCTTGAGTTTAGGTGTTCACTGTTATGAACCAATTGTCCCACATTGGAAAAATAGAGAAATGCTAAGGCGATTATAAGCCAAATGGGTTCTCCCACCTATTAGACTAGTCTTTTGGGTTGGGCTCTTCCATTTGGTTTATAACATTGGTGCTCTCGTTGAGAATCTCATACGTTGGGCCGTGACTCGGAGTGGTCCTCTGGACCCAAGAGGGGTGCTAGCCTGTCACGGATGGAGGTGATGAAGAAAACTAGAGAGAGAGAGTTCTTTAGGAGAGAGACCCACAAGAAAATTAGAGAGAGAGACCCACCTCTATGGAGAGGATGAAGAAAACTAGAGAGAGAGAGTTCTTTAGGAGAGAGAGAGAATTAATTTTGTGGTAACACCTGTGGGTAACCTCCACGACGGACGGACTATTTATATTAATAACTCGGAGTATGTACAATTACACCGTCACATATTAATTAGGCTCCACAACGACGGATTATTTATATTAATAACTCGGAGTATGTACAATTACACCGTCACATATTAATTAGGCTCCACAACCTAAGAATTCTCCCACTTGGAGATTGATTTTGTCATCCAAGAATTACATTCTCAAAAATAAAATAAAATTCCTCCATCATCAATATATGTTCGCCACACCGCAACATCTGTAGACACAACTACAGAAAACCAACTAAGGTATTGCACAACCTTAGTTTACCAACATCAACATATTTTTTCAACATGTCTGTTGAATTCTTTTCACTCTCTATCTTTTTCAAACACATATCACCTTCTTCCACTGCCCCGCGAGTGAAATGGTACCGTCTTCTAATGTACTTTGTCTTTGAGTGATAGACCGGGTTCTTCACCAACTGTATGACACTCTGGCTATTTGTGTAAAGAATCTTCTTAAGCTGCTTCTTGCCCAGTTCTTCCAGATAATCTGCCAGCCATATCATCTCCTTTCCAGCTTCAGCTATTGCAACATACTTAGCCTCAGTAGATGAAAAAGCAACGCACTTCTAAAGCCTGGACATCCAATTCACTGCTGTGCCACATATGGTGTAAATGTATCCGAAAGTGATCATGCTTGAGTCCACACCTGTGGGTAACCTCCACGGCGGACGGGCTATTTATATTAATGACTCGGAGTATGAACAATTACACCGTCACATATTAATCAGGATCCACAACCTAACAATTCTCCCACTTGGAGACGGATTTTGTCATCCAAGAATTACATTCTCAAAAATAAAATAAAATTCCTCCATCATCAATATGTTTGCCACACCGCAACATCTGTAGACACAACTACAGAAAACCAACTAAGGTTTTGCACAACCTTAGTTTACCAACATCAACACATTTTTTCAATAGGTCTGCTGGATTCTTTTCACCCTCTATCTTTTTCAAACACATATCACCTTCTTCCACTACCCTGCGAGTGAAATGGTACCTTCTTCTAATGTACTTCGTCTTTGAGTGATAGACCGGGTTCTTCACCAACTGTATGACACTCTGGATATTTTGTAAAGAATCTTCTTAAGCTGCTTCTTGCCCAGTTCTTCCAGATAATCCGCCAGCCATATCATCTCCTTTCCAGCTTCAGCTATTGCAACATACTCAGCCTCAGTAGATGAAAGAGCAACGCACTTCTAAAGCCTGAACATCCAACTCACTGCTGTACCACATACGGTGTAAATGTATTCGGAAATGCTCATGCTTGAGTCCACATCCCCACCAAGATCAGCATCAACAAAAACTTGTAGAATCACTTCACCATTGCCAACACAAAGTAAAGTACTGGATGTACCTTTCAGATATCTTAGAATCCACTTCACAGCTTCCTAATGCTCTTTCCAGGGGTTTGCCATGTACCTAATAACAACTTTCACTGCATGTGCTATATCAGGTCTAGTGCAGACTATAGCATACATCAGACTCCCAACTGCAGAGGTATATGGAACAAGTGCCATGTGCTCCCGCTCCAGAGCTGTCTTTGGTGACTGCTCCTTTAACAATTTTGTGTGATTTGCCAATAGAGTAGTCCTAGGTTTAGCATAATTAACTCTAAATCTGGCCAGCACCTTCTCAACGTACTACTCTTGGGATAGATTCAAAGTGCCAGCAGATCTATCCCGAGAAATCCTCATCCCAAGAATCTGCTTTGTTGCATCTAAATCTTTCATCTCAAACTCAGAAAATAGACTTGCCTTTAGAGAGTTTATCTCCTTCATACTGGATCCTACAATCAACATATCATCCATATACAAGAGTAAAAATACATAAGAATCAGTGTATTTCTTGAAGTAGCAACATTGATCCTTTTCACTCCTGCGGAAGCCACTCTTGCTCATAAAGGAGTCAAACTTCTTGTACCACTGTCTAGGTGCTTGCTTCAACCCATACAAGCTCCTATTAAGCTTGCACACCATGTGTTCCTTGCCTGGAACTACAAACCCCTCTGGCTGCTGCATATAGATTTCCTTATCCAAATCTCCATGTAAAAACCAGTCTTTACATCCATTTGCTCAAGATGCAAATTCTCCGATGCAATAATACTCAATAAAATTTGGATAGTAGTTAATTTCACAACAGGAGAAAATATTTCAGCATAATCAATACCTTTCCTTTGTGAATATCCTTTAAGTACTAACCGGGCCTTAAACCTTCTTTTGCCATCTGGTTCTACCTTGATTCTGAACACCCACTTGTTCAACAAGGCTCTTTTCCCTGCAGGTAACTCAGTCAACATCCACATGTTATTTTTCTTAAGTGAGCTCATTTTATCATCCATGGCTTGCTCCCACTTGATTGAATCCTCCACCTGCAGGGCCTCAATAATAGACTCTGGTTCCCCTTTATCAGTCAACAACAGATAATATAATGATGGTGAATACCTATCTGGTGCTCTAATGGTCCTGGATGATCTCCTTGTAACCTGCTCAGGTGTCACTTGTTTCACCTCTGATTCCTCAACGACAGTCTCTGGAGTTTGTTGAGTATCTGCTGTAATATCTTTGGATGTACTCGTAGGCAAATCAAGCTCAACTCCCACTTACTTTTTAGTTTCTTGAAGCTTTTTCTCTCTGTCCTTGTACAAGACATTTTCATCAAATGTCACATCACAATGTCTTAGGATCTTCTTGTTCCTGTCATCCCAAAACCTGTACCCGAACATGTCAGAGCCATAACCTATAAAGTAGCACTTTATAGCTTTAGCATCAAGCTTATCTCTCTTCTCTGGATCAACATAAACATAAGCAATGCAACTAAAAGTTCTGAAGTGAGAATGCTTGAGTTCTTTTCCTGTCCATACTTCTTCAGAAATCTTGAACCCCAGAGGAACTGATGGTCCCCCATTGATCAAGTATGCAGCTGTGCTCATAGCATTTGCCCAAAACGTCTTAGGCAGCCCACAATGTATCCTCATGCTCCTTGTACGCTCATTCAATGTTCTGTTCATCCTTTCAGCAACTCTATTCCGCCTTGCCTTCTCGGGAACTGTCCTTATCAATCTGCTTCCCTCAGCTGCACAGAATTATTTGAATTCTGACTTGTCATATTCTCCTCCATTATCAGATCTCAGGCATTTGATTTTCAAGTTAGTCTGATTTTCAACTTCAGCTTTCCATCTCTTGAAAGTAGCAAACACATTTGACTATGTTTCAAGAAGTAAACCCATACCTTCCTACTGAAATCATCAATGAAGGTGACATAGGATCTGGATCCACCAAGTGATGAAACAAGAGATGGTCCCCAAAAGTCTGTATGGATCATTTCCAACCGTACTTTCTTCGGCTCTCTCACAGTCTTCGTGAGGCTTACTCATTTTGTTGTACCCATAACACAACCCTCACAAAGACCCATATCAACAGATTTCAGCCCCTCTAAATCTCTTTTTATAGCCAATATTTTCATTCCCTTAGCACTCATGTGTCCAAGTCTGTTGTGCCACAGAAATGAACCGAAAGCACCCTCAGGAACAACAACCATGTTTATACACCCTACAGTGGTGTACAAAGTTTTAGATTTTGTGCCACGTGCTACAACCATAGCACCCTTCACAATCTTCTACGAACCTTTCCCAAACTCTATTGTGTAGCCTGTGCTATCCAATTGACTAACAGAGATCAGATTCTTCTTGAGACCGGAAATATATCTGACATCCTCCAATGTCCACTGATTTCTTGCTAGAGTTTTTATGCAGACATCCCCCTTTTCTTCAATCGCCAATGACTTATTGTTAGCAAGATACACTTTTTCAAAGTTTTCAAACTTGAAGTTTTAGAACAATTCCTTGCTAGGAGATGAATGAAAAGATGCACTAGAATCCAATATCCAGGATTCAACCAGGCTATCTACACTAAGGATTAGAGCATCCCCAATGTCTTCTGCTAAATTAACAAAATCATTATCATCTCCAAATTTCTGATTCTTCTTCTTCTTGGGTTTCTTGCACTCTGTTCGAAAGTGTCCTTTCTCTCTATAATTCCAACATGTCACATTGGATTTTTGTGGAGATTTTTCACGATTCTTCAATTTTGATCTACCATATGTATTCTAACCCCTCGATTGGTCTCTCCTCCTTCGGTCAACACTGAGAGCATTACCAGATGACTCCTCAATTTCTCATTTGCGAATACTTTCGCTAAGAACAACATCTCGAATTTTATCAAGCTTCAGTTTCTCAGATCCACAGGAATTGCTAATCGTAGCAACAACAGTATCCCAAGACTCGGGTAGAGATGACATCAAAATTAGTGCTTTAATTTCATCTTCAAAATTAATATCCACAGAACACAGTTGACTAATAATAATATTGAACTTGTTTATATGATCAGCAACAAATCCATTCTTAGGCATCTGTAAATTGAACAATCTATGCATCAAATATACCTTGTTCATCATAGATGGCTTTTCGTACATATTTGATAGTATCTTCAACAGATCGGACGTGGTTTTCTCCTTGACGACGTTGAACGCCATGTTTCTTGACAAAGTCAACCGGATCAGTCCTAGAGCCTGCCGATCCTTGAACTTCCAATCCTCCTCCTTCATGGACTCCCACTTCACCTCGGTCAAGGGTTCGTGAAGATCTTTCTGATATAGATAGTCTTCGATCTGCATCTTTCAGAAACTGAAATCGGATCCATCAAACTTCTCGATTCCAAACTTCGATCTTTCCATCTTCAGTGATCGTGATGAATCTCCCAAGCTTTGATACCAGTTGTTAGGATCGATTAGCAGTTCACATACACTAAATCTATGGAGAGAATGAAGAAAACTAGAGAGAGTTCTTTAGGAGAGAGAGAGAATTAATTTTGTGGTAACATCCGTGGGTAACCTCCACGGTGGATGGACTATTTATATTAATGACTCGGAGTATGTACAATTATATAGAGAAATGAGAATAAAAGGTACAACCTAAAATTAGGAGGTTCAACCACATGAACATTAATATATAACAGTACGTTACATATTAATCAAGCTCCACAACCTAACACTGTGTGCCAGTAGTGGTGGCATGGACCCAAGAGGGGTGCCAGCCGTGACCAACGAGGGATCGATCCACGCGTGGAGCCACGACTCGAGTAGTGGCCTGTGCGCCAGGAGTGGTGGCCTGGACCTAAGAGGGGTGCCATCCGTGACCAACTGGGTTCAGCTTTGACCAACGAGGTCGTTGGTTCTCAAGCGGAGGCGATTGTTATGAACCAATTGTCCCACATTGGAAAAATAGAGAAATGCTAGAGGGATTATAAGCGAAATGGGTTCTCCCACATATTAGATTAGTCTTTTGGGGCTTATAATCCCCTTAGCATTTCTCTATTTTTCCAATGTGGGACAATTGGTTCATAACATTCACCAACATACCCAGTGACAGTCATTCGATTCATCACATCCAGATCATGAATGTTTGCAATCTCTCTCTATCTATATATATTGTGCAATGAGATATTGTTTTGCTAATTTGAAATATTTAAGGGTTATACAAATGTGTTCATTTCTTACCTCATATCCATAGTTATCTTGTTTATCCTAGTTTGCAATTTTCTCTCCATATCAAGCTCACAATCGAGAAGCTTCACGGCTTCATGCACTACAAGACACTGAAGTTTTTCTATATATTCCGCGTTTTTTATACGACACTAGAATGATTTATAATGAAAAGTCAAGACACACCAAATTTGGCAGTGTCACTATAATTTATGTTTTTTCTTTTGTTTGAAATGATACAATATACTTAATGAATTACTGGCACCCCATCAAAGTGGATCTTGAATTTTTGGCTAGTAATGGAGTTGATATTAGCACAAACTAAGTTGACAGTAACTTCGAAAGACATTAATTACTTTAATCACTCTAAGGAGCAATTGAGTAAACTTTTACTCCGGATATTCTAACTTGAGCAGTCATAAACACACGATAACAAATATCTATCCGACATTTAGATAATATTGTTAATGTAAAATTGCTGTCAATAATGTTGGTTGAAAATACAAAAATATTTTCAACACATGGAAACCAATGCAACTAGTAAAATCTACTTAAATAATTATGAAGTCCAAGTGGGAGATTAATTTAAAATATGCCACAGAAGCATCTGCATTTTTTAAAAAATTACTAATCTTGCCAGCTGAAAATCTGGATTTAAATCTGTACTTTCGTGTGCCTAGCTAGACTCAAAGTCAAGCTGTTGATTAAATTATTTTTTCCTAAACTTTTGAATAAACATAGATAGTTAAATAGAGCTAGCAATATATCTTTCATGAACTTATGTTTCTTCTATTCCAAAGAAAAGAAATGAGTAGCCTTCAAATTCTCTCTTTTTATTCTTTTCATTCTTTTTTGCAAAATGTTATTCCCACGAAGACTTTCTTTGTTGTTTTTCCAAACACTCTGAAGTTAACATTACCAGAAACACTTACATTCCAAATTCTCCAACCTATTCATCCATCCTAAAATCTGCTCAAAAAACCCAAGATGGTTGAATTCTTCGTATCCCTCTTAATTGCCTCCCCAAGAAAAGAATCGGAAATCAAGCCTGTTATTCTTTGTGCTAAAAAACTGGGTGTGCAAGTCAAGATCAAAAGTGGCGGCCACGACTATGAAGGCATATCTTTTCGCTCTGAATTCCCATTTGTCATGCTTGATTTAAGCAATCTTGATGATATCAAGATTGATTTAAAAGAAGGAACAGTTTGGGTTCAAGCAGGGGCCACCTTTGGTCAACTTTACTATGCAATTGCCAAGAAAAGTAGAGTTCATGGTATTGCAGGAGGTGTCTGTTTTAGTGTTGGAACTGGAGGGCTTATTAGTGGTGGAGGGTTTGGCACTGTGATGAGAAAATTTGGGCATGCGGCTGATAATGTTGTAGATGCTCGCGTAATGGATGTAAATGGAAATATTCTTGATAGGAAGAGAATGAAAGAAGATATGTTTTGGGCAATAAGAGGTGGTGGAGGAGCAAGTTTTGGTGTTATTTTAGCATGGAAACTCAAACTTGTTCCTGTTCCGGAGAAGGTTACTGTTTTCACTGTTTACAAGAAGTTAGAGAGTAACCAAAAGCTCCTCCAAAAATGGCAAAACACATCACATCAACTACCTGATGGTTTGTTCATCAGAGCAGTTATCCAAAATAATGAAACAGGAAATGACAAGTATGTTTTGATGTTTTCCAGGCACTATATCTTGGACCAGTTGATGAGTTAATTCCATTGCTCAAAGAAAAGTTCCCTGAGTTTCATCTAGAGAAAAAGGATTGCTTCCAGGAGCCTGCTTGGGACTGCAGCAACAGGCCTTGCATTAAAAAAGAATGTCGCAAATCTTCCTGGATTGGATCAATTTTGTATTTCTATGGCAGGAGGACAAATGAGTCGCTTGAAGTTCTTCTAGAAAAGAGTATTCCGACACAGAAGAATTATTTTAAAGCGACATCTGATTTTGTGAAGACTCTAGTTGCAGAATGTTAATGATGCAAGTGTATTTCACTTGATGCTTAAAATGACGGATTACGTCAACAATATATACACAAAGCTAGACACAAAAGGTCAAGAGCAGATCCCTAAGATCATGCTTCTACCTACCATAATTGAAATTTGAAAAATACTGCTATATCCTAGACATTTACTACCTGCCATATCTTGACATTTACTACGATATCTTGACACTCCCCCCTCGAGCCGGAGCATACATTTCATATGCTCCGAGCTTGCCGCAAATGTATTCAATCTGAGCTCCTCAAAGGGATTTAGTAAGAATATCTGCCAATTGGTAATTTGAACCAACGAAGCTGGTGGCAATCCACCCGGACTCGATCTTCTGCCTAATAAAATGACAATCCACCTCTATATGTTTTGTTCTTTCATGGAATACTGGATTTGAGGTAATATGTAGCGCAACCTGATTGTCACATATAAACTTCATTTGATTGAATTTAACACATTTTAACTCTTGGAGAAGTTGTTTCAACCAAGTAAGCTCGCATGTAGCAAGGTCCATAGCTCGATATTCAGCTTCTGCACTAGATCTGGCAACAACATCTTACTTCTTACTTTTCCAGGAAATTAAATTGCCTCTAATCATAACGCAATACCCAAAGTAGAGCGTCTGGAGAACCTGCCCAATCCGCATCAAAATATCCAACAAAGTCTGTGTGGCCTTTGTCTTCATATAACAATCCTTGTCCTGGAGCTTTTTTGATGTATCTGAGGATGCAAATCACTTCATCCCAATGATCTTTACATGGAGCTTGGAGAAATTGACTAACCACACTTACTGCAAATAAAATATTCGGGCGTGTAATAGTGAGATAGTTCAATTTACCGACCAATCTTCTATATCTACCAAGATCTTTCAATGTCTCCCCCTGTCCAGGGACGGGTTTGATGTTTGGATCCATAGGAGTGTCAATTGGTTTGCAATTTAACATGCATGACTCCTCTAATATGCCCAAAGCATATTTTCTTTGTGAGATGGCAATACTTGTTTTGGATTGTGCTACCTCAATTCCCAAAAAAATACTTCAACTTCCCCAAATCTTTGGTTTGAAAGTGACTGAACAAATGCTGCTTTAGCTTAGATATTCCTTCTGGATCATTTCCAGTTATGACAATGTCGTCAACATAAAAGACTAGAAAAATGTTCTTTGTTGGACCATTATGTCGATAGAAAATAGCGTGATCTACTTTGCTTTGAGACATCCCGAACTGTTGGACAATAGAACTAAATCTGCCAAACCATGCTCTCGAAGATTGCTTGAGGCTATATAAAGAGCGTTTGAGATGGCTAACTCAATCATGGCATCTCTCCACCCTGGTTATTGTAATGTTTCGCTAACATTCTTTGGTATAGGTACATTAGATAGGGTAGATACAAAGGTATAATATAATGGGGACAACCGATGCTAACTTAAACAGTTATATCTCTCTGGTTTTTGATTTTGGGTAGTGCGTATACCTTTGCGTATGGCGATTAGTGGGGTCACTGCATCTGATGAAGGTATGGCTGGAGTAGGTGACGAAGGAGCATGAGATGAGTCATCAGGAGCTACCAGTGCATCTGGACTAGGAGTAGTACTATCATTAGTATTGTTAAGAGGACGAGCACGTCTAGTGTATACTTGAAGAGGACGGGAAGGAGCGGTTTGGGGGTTGTCTGGAAGACTTTTTGTTGTAGATGAAGTATGGGTACGGGCAAAACTTGAGGAATTAAACTTCTACTTGTAGTGCTTGGTGTAAAATAGGGAGAAGTTGCAAAAAATGTCACATTTGCACTGATAAAATATTTATTCGATTTTGGATCATAGCACTTGTAACCTTTTTGGTGACGAGAGTATCCTAGAAAGACACACTTAATGGATTTTGGTTGGAGTTTGTCATTGCTATTACATTGATCATGGACAAAGCAAGTACATCCAAACACTCTCAAAGGTAGATGTTAAAGATTTTGACCACGAAAGAGAACTGAGTAAGGACTTTGTTGTTGCAACACAGTAGAGGGTATTCTATTTATCAAATAACAAGCAGTGAGGACAATATCCCCCCCCCCCCAAAACAAAGAGGAACGTGATGGTGTATGAGTAAAGTTCGAGTTGTCTCAATGAGATGTCTATTTTTACGTTCGGTGACTCCATTTTGTTGAGGAGTATATGCACAAGAAGTCTGATGAGTGATTCCCTTAGACAACATAAAACTGGCAAAGGGTGAAGATAAGTACTCCTTTGCATTATCACTGCGTAATACTTTAATTGAAATACAAAATTGATTATTTATTTCAGCATAGAATTTTTGAAAAATAGAGAATACTTCAAAATGATTTTTCATTAAAAATATCCATGTGCAACGAGAAAAATCATCAATAAAAGTAATGAAATATTGAAATCTTAAACTTGAAACAACACGACTAGGACCCATACATCTGAGTGAATAATGTCAAACATATGTGTGACCCTGTTATTGACTCTTTTGGGGAACGAAGTGGGACTATGTTTCCCAAGTTGACAAGACTCGCATTCAAATGAAGACAAAGTGGAAAGACTAGGAATTAATTCCTGAAGCTTTGCTAGACTCGAGTGACCAAAATGGTTATGGAGAAGATCAGATGAGGCAGCAGAAGTGAAGGCAACTGGTGGTGGTAATTTTGACATGTGATACAGTCCCTGTGTGACTCATATCCTGTTCCAATCGTCTTTCCCGTTCTCCGATCCTGTACAACAACAGATTCAACCAAAAAATTGACACTACAGTTCAGGTGTTTGGTTAATTTGCTAACAGAAATCAAATTAAATAGACATTCAGGAGCAAATAAAACTGAGTTTAAGAAAATAGAGGGAAGAAGTTGCACATCCCCTATTCCTTTTACTGCAGTTCGGGATCCATTAGCAAGGGTAACTGCGGTGAGGGTTGTAGAATGAATAAGATTTGAGAAAAGATTTTGATTAGAGAGATATGGTCAGATGCACCAAAATCCAATATCCATTGGCAGGAGAGTGAAGATCTGGTAAGACAAGCAAGGGAATCACCAGTTTGTGGAGGGCCAGATGAAGGCGATTGTCGTGTAGTCGCTTTATACTGCAAATAATCACTATAATCTACTCCAGACAAAGTAATGGAATTGGACAGTTGACCATCTGTGTCTTTACGGGTCTGAACCATGTGAGCTGTACTAGAATTGTTAGTACGTGGTGGTCGACCATGCAATTTCTAACAAGTTTGGCGAGTATGTCCTAGCTTGTTGCAATAGTTGCAAAAGGGTCTAGAGTTTTTAATGTTCCCCCTTTGCTGGAAATTTTGATCCTGTGGATTTGTATTTTTCACAGCTAATACAGATGTCTTGACGTTATTGGTATCATTTGTTTCTGAACCAATACGTGATTATAGAGCGGAAACATCGATTAAAGAAGGAATTGATGAACTTGCCAAAATTTGATCCCTTATAGGACTCAAATCAGATTGAAGTCCTTTCAACGCTAGAACCATAAAAAACTTATCTCTTTGTTGCTCCTGTGTGGTGACACTTTTAGAAAGTGGCATGAGAGAGTCAAATTGATCTTTTAAGGTTTCTATCTGTCCTAAATAACTTGCCATATCTTGATAGTTCTGCTGAAGTTGGACCAAGTCTGAGACAACCTTGTATATGCGTTGTATGTCATTTGTATACAGAGTCTTAGCTTTAGTCCAAACTTTATAAAAAGTTTTACAAGATTGAAATAGATTGAGTAATTTAGGATCAAAAGAGTTCCAGAAGAGATTGCATAATTGAGCATCAATTCAAGTCCACTTAGTCCTTTCACTAACAACAATATCACTAGTATTTTTAACTAAATGGTCCTCATATCCTTGTCCCAGAAACCACATCTCAACAGATGAAGACCATGGTGTGTAGTTATTACTACCTTCTAATTCATGGTAGTAATAACATGAGAACTTGAAATGGAGAAAAACATTGATTTGACATCACTTGATTCAATTTTCTCTGTGACATAGGTTACTAGAGATTCGCCTTTCTCTGCCATTATGGTTTGGACAGCAAAATGAAATACCAAGAAAAAGGTTAGTTAAAAGAACTCAAAATAGAGGAAGGAAAAGATCAAGGCTCCACTTGACGACTGCAAACCTGGTAGAAAATTTCTAGATCTGTATTGAAAATAACTTTGCAGGAAAAAGAAGAAGCAGCTGATATAGATCTGCTTTTGCTAGAAACTTTTCTGATTGCTGAAAATTAATGAGTGAGATGGATGGAAAAGAGAAAAGTAAAAAATGCCAGAAATGACTGCAATTAAGAGAGCTCTGATACCATGTTAATGATGCAAGTGTATTTCACTTGATGCTTAAAATGACATATTACATCTTCAATATATACACAAAGCTAGACACAAAAGTCAAGAGTAGATCCCTAAGATCATGCTTCTATCTACCATAATTGAAATCTGAAAAATGCTGCTATATCCTTGACATTTACTACCTGTCATATCTTGACATTTACTATCATATCTTGACACAGAAAAAGGGTGAAAAATGGTAAGAGAGGTTATTCTTGGAAGAAGAAAGACCCAAATGATAATGGAGCCATTAGGTGGAAAATTAGCTGAAATATCAGAATCTGAAACTCCATTCCCTCATAGAAAGGGGAATATGTATAATATTCAGTACTTGGTCAACTGAGGCGATAACAGTGAGAGTATATCAAGCCAGAAAATAGCATGGATGAGGAAACTTTACAGGTAAATGGAGCCATATGTGGCAACTTCTCCAAGAACTGCTTACCTGAATTTACAGGGATCTTGATTTTGGAACAAATGAAGAGGACTATGGCTATTTTAAGGCCAAAATATGGGGTGAAAAGTACTTCAAGAGAAATTTTGAGAGGTTGGCTAAAGTGAAGAGTAAGGTGGATCCCAATAATTTTTTCAGACATGAACAAAGTATTCCACCTTATCATACTGATAACTTAAGAAGACTAGATCCTATGTCAACTGGACTACATCAAGTTGTTTGAATTTTTATAAAGATCATTTGCTTTTTTCCCCTTTCGGATTCAATAAATGTATCAATATGTGAACTTCATCACATCTTAATTTGTAAAATAAATTTTTGAATATCTTGCATCTAAAAATGTTAAGGAATATGTAGCACTTTCTTATGAAGGGAGTTCCAAATGATTCCTCTGTTCACTACATGAAAATAGTTAATTATCGCTCTAAATATTTTTTAGGCATAATACATAAACATGCTCTTTTAACTTAACCTCAAATCACGTCTATGCCATCCAACTTTGGGTGTGCACAAGTAGATACTTAAGCTTATATAATGTTGAACAAGTAGCACGTCCTATGTGGCATAATACACATATGAAGGCATGTAGGACAAGAATTGTCCACGTAGGACGCCGCATAGGAAATGTGTCTACTTGTTCAACTTTATATAAGTTTAAGTGCCTACTTGTGCACACCCAAAGTTGGAGGTCATAGATGTGATTTAAGGCCAAGATAAAGGACATATTTTTGTATTATGCCTATTTTATATAACAAAATCACAGCTATTTATGAGCTTTCCGAGGACTCCAATGAGCATACATCGCGATTTGTATATCAAGACCAATGAATCAGAAGAGCTCTTCCCAACAAGTCTTGTGAAACATAATGGTACCAAAGGCAAATCCAAAAGTTTATTTATTTTGAATAAATTATTTATACATATTAATTGAATTTCTTAACACAAATACAAAATTTTATCCAATTGCTTTTTTACCTGGAAATCTAGTTTCATCCCTGAGTGGTACATGTAACCCAGATGTAATGTCGGTGGAGTGGTGCCTTTGACATAGGAAAATTGTTTTCTGTACATGTCAAGATCCTGCAAGAAGGGGAACAATACCATGGCCAATGCGCTTAAATATCATCAAAGGAATCACAAAAGGATTAGTTTACATGCTCCATGACTCGAGGTTGACAATAATCCACCGTGACTTAAAAGTTAGCAATGTCTTTCTAGACAGAGATATGACACCTAAGATATCTGACTTTGGGCTGGCAAGGGAATTCAAATACGATGTTGAAGTAAAGACTCGGCGTGTAGCTGGAACTCAGTAAGTAGATTAGCACTCGTTATCATTAACAATACAAATGTTTATGTATATATTTTAGAAATCTGATAGTTTTAGGTTGTGGCTGCAGTGGTTATATGCCTCCTGAATACATAGAAAATGGATATTATTCAACAAAATCAGATGTGTTCAGTTTTGGAGTTTTGGCATTGGAGATTGTGAGTGGCGAAAGGAATTCGACTTACCAGCATCCAATCTATGATATTGGTCTAGTAGGCTATGTAAGTATATTATCCTCTGGTTTTAATCACTACTTCACTTAAATTGGTTACATAGACGTTTCACCTTGAACTAAAACATTGTACATGATTGATCTTTTGATGGTCAGGCTTGGAGAATTTGGGAGGAAGGGAAGCCCATAGAACTGCTGGATCCAGAGATAGAAAAACAAGGTGATTTGAATGAAGTCTTAGGAGTCATCCATGTTGGGATCTTAGGTTGTCAACGGCTATCCCGACTATTTTGCGGAAATTTTGACTTTTGAAAGAGTCGCCACTTAATTTTGAAAAGGAATTAAGAAACCTTTATAAAACACTTTAAACGATCTAAAACAGAAAAATCGTTTAAGTTAAGAGATTCTGAGTAAGCGGTTCCTATTAACGTTTTAGGAAGGTGTTAGGCACCTAAAACGTCCGCTAACTTGCGGTTATCCGGACTGTTTGAAAATCGTCTTTTGATTAATTTTGAAAAGATTAATTTGTTGAAAAGTAGTTGATTAGAAAAAAAAGTTTTTTGCAAAATCAGTTTTTTAGCGACTTTAGTTAGGGCCTTAACTAAGGTTCGCAAAGGAGCACGTAAACAAGTAAACAACAGGAAAAGGGAAAGGGAAAGGAGAGAAGTAATGATTTAGGATTTAAGCCCAAATCATCGACCCTGTCCTAAACTAGTTGGGTTTTCAACCCATAACCTGTCCTAATTCTATGTTTTCAAGCCCCTTTTCGGCTCGAATTTCACTTCACCTGTATTAAATACAACTTTGGCTTCGAGGCCTAAATGAATAAATAAATAAATTAATAAAGACGACAATGAGTAAATGGAAAAAATGATAAATGAGACTTTTGGGTCTCGTAGAGGCTTCAAAGATGGAACTTTGATCTACTTCTTCTTTTGGCTCCTTGTATTTGTTTGCCACGTGATTGTCTTTTTAGGGATTTTGAGATCGGCTCATGAGGGATGGGCCTCAATGGCCCAAATTGATAATGCACCGACGGGAAAGAGTCCGTTTGGACTCCTTCGGGGCATAAAAATGGGAACCCAAGCTATCAGCAGAACCGTTACCAGCGGGAGATGATGTTGTCGACTCTGGAATTTCCAGTTGATCGACCAGCTTCCAAAGAGAAAAAGTGGACGAGAAGATTTTCACAAAAAAAAAACTTTTGTTTTCAGGAGTCCCAACAAAATTTTCAAACCCCAATTTTGGACTCTAGAATTCTTTGGCTCCCGAAAGAGAAAGAGAGAACCAAAAAAAAATTTCACTCTAATTTCTCGAAACCATTTCCCAAACCCTAGCCCCCCCCCCCCCCCCCTTTCCTTTTATAGAGAATAAAGTAGGGGTTATTTAGGGCTTCAAATGAGGATAATTTCGGCATTCTCCCCAAAGGGGAATTCAAAATTTGAACTTCCAAAAGCGTTTTCCGCCAACTAATTGAACTAATTTTGGAATCTTCTTGATGAAACCCAAAATTTTCCAACCAATGGAATTGAAGGAATGAAAATTTTCTCCCCCAACCAATGAGAATCGAGCAACTATGTACGATTTTGTACCATTCATCCCGAAATTTTTGGCCTCCAGCCATTGGAGCGGACACCTATACATTACTAGAGGATTCTCGGGCTGTTGAGGCCATACGCTGGGATGAGTCATGGTTACGGGTAGACTTCAGATCGTTGGGGGTTGATATCGTGTTGTTTGTTGTTGTTGATGGGTTTGACGGATTTAGGTCTGAGACGGGTCACGGATAGAGCATGGTCGTTGTACATTGAAGAGGGAAGAAGCCGATTGTACCTTGGTTATATTGTTTTTAAGGTTATTTGAGGGAAAATGAGATGACATGGGCCGGGGTTAGGAGTTATTGGGTTGAAGATTGGGCTGGCGGATATGTTATTGGTCTTGATGAGGGATTGGAGTTGTATTTGATTTTGGGCTGGGGAAGCTGATATTTAAATGGGCTGCTGGAGGGTTGTTTTTGGTGGGTTGAAATTGTGGAACGTTGCCCTAATTAAATTTAATTGGATTAAAATAATCCCACTTAGGAAAAGGTAATTTGAGGATTAAGATTATAATTTAGGCAACTTATTTAAATTCTAACTAAATTGAATCATCGGTCAATTGCATTACAATTGGGGCCTATTTGATTTCAATTAGAGTCAAATTTAATAAATTGACTAAATCAAATCGAAATTCGATATGAATTAACACCTTGTTTAATCCTGAGCTTCTTGATTCGATAAAATTGAATAAATATTTATCCAAATAAATTATTTTTGAGAATAAGTTATATTTAAATCAAGATTTTGATCATTACATTTATTTTCAAAGATTATCCTTAATTAAAATTTGATATTGATGAAAATGTTCATTTAAATGACATCGTTTCTACAATCTCGTATATGTAAATACGAAAAAGATATAATTATCACTTAAATAACAAATTTAGCCCAAATACATATTTTA
>NC_061112.1:132699835-132753073 GCF_002878395.1 Capsicum annuum | reverse complement strand
AATTAAACCGAAATTCGATACAAATTAATACCTCACTTGATCCCAAGATTCTTGATTTGATAAAATCAAGCACATATTTATCCAAATAAATTATTTTTGCGACTAAGTTATATTGAAATCAAGATTTTGATCATTACATTTATTTTCAAAGATTATCCTTAATTAAAATTTGATATTGATGAAAATGTTCATTTAAATGACATCGTTTCTACAATCTCGTATATGTAAATACGAAAAAGATATAATTATCACTTAAATAACAAATTTAGCCCAAATACATATTTTAAAATGCATTTATTTGGAAAAAATAATTGTTGCGATTTTATTTGAAAATCAAATAAACTTGAGATTAATCATAGTTGTGGAGGGCAAAAATTAGGCGTTAACAACTGCCCCCTCCCTTTGGGTAGGATGGATGCAAGTAATCCTGGGCAAAGGGAGGTTGACGTTCCTAAATTTTGTCCGAACACAAATTCGTATCTAAGAGATGTTGGTTTTCCACACGAGTTTCGTGGAGTTATGGCCGAACCTCGATATCAAATTTCCTACATATCTCAGATTACATGAGAATTCAAGCCACTTGTAGTTCATAAAGCTTGATTTTAGCATGATTTTCAAGAAAATTCACCAACTATCACGATTTTAGAGTTTTTCGTTAAAACGAGAAACTGGGGAATAAAGGGATTTGGGAGAAGTTGGAATGCAGTCGATTTTTCTACACAAAGCCCAACCTACATATCCCCAAGATTTCAGGAAATCAGACTGCTTGTAGTTTGACTCAATCGGTAGAAAAGATAGTCTTTTATTTCAGACCAGCTTTGGTTCAAAATGAGTGACAAGTTGATCGAGTTGCAGAAAAGAGGCTTGTAATCTCTTAACCATGAATGTGGGATCCTTCACATTCATAGGCAAGAACTTACCTGGACATAATTTCCAAAACTCTAAGTGTGTTGCCACCCGAATTTAAAAGAAAGAGAAGGTTACCCTCGGCATGAGTTTAGAAATATTCCGAAGATGAAGCTGAAACCAGAATATCCAAAAATTCCCACATGCCTTCTAATAGAAGTGTGGTTAGATGGTGGTGGTGATCATCATTTAACTCGCATCTAGAGAGTTTGACATCCCTCTCCAGACTATGTCCCATTTTGCTGCTGAGAAGAGTTTCACGTTGTGCTGCGTCTTTTTGGAGTCGTACGCATCTGTGGTTTTGGTTTGAGATTTTCATCCTCTCGGATGATCTCAACAATATCTCAAACGAAAATCATTAGTAACAAGCATAATTCATGAAAGAGGTGTGTAGTATTTTACCATATCTCTACGGGAAGTCATCTCTTCTTGTGCTTGCTTGGAAATAAATAACTTGCAATAACAGACACAACAACCCTCTTGGTTGTTGCATAATTAGCTCATTTGTCGAGAGAATATGTTTTCAAAGTAGGGTAGCCTTTTTGGACGCCGATGACACTTTGTGCGGAACGGTCCCGGCAATCGGTTAACCTGGTATTGATGAGGAAACCCTTTTTGGTCGCCTATATCACTTGTTGTATGTGGAATGATAATCTCTCCGGTTATAGCCGATGATCGATTTATAAATTTCCTTTAAATTATCAATCTTTGGATAATCTTGCACATTATTTGATATTGGATACGAGGCGACTTATAGATATCCTTTGAATTGCTAGATTTTAGGTAATTCTGCACATTATCTGACCTTGGATAAGACATAGCTTACAGATATGCCTCTAATCGCTAGCTTTTAGGTGTTTCTGCACATCATCCGACCTTGGATACAATGTGACTTATAGATATCACTCAAATTGCTAGTCCTTGGGTAATCCTACACATAATTGATCATGAATATGACGCGGCTTATAGAGAAACTTTGGACGTATCAATTCGATAATCTAGCATATTCTCCGGTAAGGATTTAGTTGTGACTTATGGATAACCTCCAAACTATCGACTTTTTGGGCGATCTTGCACACTATCCGGTTAGGATGTTGTTATGACTTACGGATGACCTATAGGCTATCAACTCATAGGTGATCTTGCACACTATCCTATTTCAAATAATATGACTTATAGATGACCCTCAAATTGTCAATTTCTAGGAAATCTTATGTATCATTCATCCTTAGATAGCGACTTAAAGGCGTCCCTTCAAATCGTATGCTCTTGATACATTCAGATGCTGATACATAAAATGATGAAATATCCTCGACGTCGGTATTTATGTCTCGCGTGTCAGCAGATATGAAATGCTGATGATATCCTCGACGCCAGCGTTTATGTCTTGCGCGTCAATAGATATATAAAATGGAATGATATCCTCGATGCTAGTGTTTATGTCTTTACATGTCAACAGATATAAAATACTGATGATATCCTCGACGCCAACATTTATGTCTTGTGTGTCAACAGATATAAAATACTGATGATATCCTCGACGCCAGCATTTATGTCTTGCGTGTCAACAGATATAAAATGGCCTTCTCGGCAATGCTATGAAGTGGCCCTCTAGGCAATGATATGAAATGGCCCTCTTGGCAATGATATGAATTGGCCCTCTTGGCGATGATATGAATGACCCTCTTGGCAATTTGAAAACAGTTTCACCTGAGTTTGTTTATCTGCGTCTTGCTTTCTACATGTACCTGTACTCAAGGTAGACGATTAGTAGACACAAAGTCGCTTTTGCTAGTGACTATTTTTTAGAAAAACTCTAAATACAATATTTGTAAATAAGACAAAACACTTTTGTTTGTTCTCTATGATCTCAAGAAGTGAGATGGACAATTCAACAAGTCCTCAATAAATAGGTATTAAACCCATTTTTAGGGCTACCCAAAAATACCGTTCTTGAGCATTAGTGCTCTGGTGTGGCTCACAATTTTCTCGAAGATTTTTGAAAGAGACTCTTATTTTTGTGTATTGGTCCCTGCATCCACAGAAAAATATTAGTTTGAGTGAAACTACTCCGTGTTGACCTTCTTCGATTCTCCGTTTGCTCCATGCCATCTTTTGGGTACTCCACCATGTTGGTACCTCCACCCTGGCTCCCTGCTCCTATAGAGGCCTAGGCAATCACTAAGTAAAAGATTTTGTAAAGATTTTTCAAAAGTAGTCTTATTTTTAGCAAATAGTTTCGAAAGTTTCTATAAAAGCTTTCGAAAATCTCTGTCAGTCATGTCATGTACTAGCTCAACGAACGTATTCCCCTTAGTTTTGACAATATCCGATGGAGGAGTTCCAGAACTCATCATCATTATTGGAGGGTTTTACAAATTATTTCGTCATAGCCGAAGATTTAGTTTACCTAGACTTTATCATAGGTGGTGATTCTCAAATCTCGACTTCGACCTCTAGTGCCGGGGAATTTGAAATATACTCTAGTATTTGGTGGAAATTTTGAGGCTTCCCTCAAAATTTCTGCCCCAGTTTAAAGTTGTTTGATATGATGCCAACTCGAGAGGATTCGAAGTCTTTATTGGTCTTTGTTCTCTTTGTTGGATGACGATCTTTCTTTTATTCCTTCTCAAAAATTCTGCCCCCAGTTTCTATTTCCTGGGGTTATATGACCGAGCCGTTAGGGCGCCTACGTATCCCGTTGAAGCAGGAATCAGGTCAAACATAGTTCAAGACTACGCTAAGGATATATAGAAAAATCTAATAGGTTGACCGAAGCTGACATAGACCACCTACGTATCTCATTCTTGAGAATTCAGGTCATCACGTAGTTCATACATAAAAGAAAAGGATAAATTTTCCTAAGGGGTTGACCGAAGCCGACATAGGCCACCTACGTATCTCATTCTTGAGAATTCAGGTCAAACGTAGTTCGTACATAAAGGGAAGGGGTTCTAGGCAATTATACATCATAAAATTGATACTATTATAAAGGCGATTACAAATAAGCCAAGAAACAAAAACTATAACATCTTTTATGAAGAATATCTCTTTACCGCATCAGAATTGATTGGTTTGGTCCATTTTTGACCATCCATATCACGTAGGATTAGGGCTCCTCCAAGTCGGGCTTGTTTTGATTTTCACATTCCTCTGACATTGAAAGGTTTTTAAATTATTGCTACCAAAATAAACCATATTAGATAATCATATTATAAAAAATAACTTTTTAAATAAAGGTAGGCCTTTTGGAAAATAAATAAAAACTATGGCTTATGACCCACACAAATGTGGGCCCATGCCTTTTTGAGAGTTATAAAATACGAAATAAAAATTTGAGACATAAAAGGGTGGATCACAGGGCCTCCTTCGGATCATCACCGATTTTAAAAACTATTAGTAATTGCCCTTTCATCTATCGTGATGGGCGACGAATTAGGAGCAGAGTGGAAGTCTAATTTTTTAAAGCCTCTCCTGGTGCAACCTTCTTCATTCCACCGGACTTTGGGAAATCATCTGGTAGAGCATTGGATCCTTCGAACAGATCTCCTATCCCATCCCCAAGACCATCATCATTTGACATCTTATGTACAGGAAATGACTGGTGCAAGAGCGGCAAGGGCCTACACAGACTCTCCTTTGAATTATCTTCGATCTCATCTTTCTTTCTTGGTTGGTACTCTATTCCATACTTAAAAGCTTTTTCTGGGACCATAACAGGCTTGATAATTCTTTCCAAATCTTTACTTAAGGTAGCCACAACTTTCTCTATCATTTCCACTCCTTCTGTCTTTTTGGAGCTTTGTGAATCCACATTAGCAATTGTCTCGCTAGATACCCATTCGCCTGCTATTTAGATCATGTTAACCGCAGCTCCCTCGTGATTAGGCAATGGGTTACTAGAAACATTTGGTATCGGTGCCTGAAGAGTGATGATCTTCTGGTCAATCAAATCCTGGATCTTATGTTTCAGATTGATGTAATCTTCAGTATTATGCCCGGGAGCTCCTGAATAATAAGCACGGACTTGATCGGTATAAAAGAATCGAGAATTGAGATTGGTATTCTTTGGTGGAATAGGCTGTAAATAACTGGCCTTTATCAATCTTCCAAAGAGATGGGTACGACTTTCAGCCAATTAAGTGAATTTGCTGGGAGGCTTCTTCTCGAGGCTTAAATGTGGGTAGTTATACTAATTTTGATTAGCAGGAGGAGGTACTTGATGATAGTTTGAAGGCACTTGGACATTTATTTGATTGTTTGGAAGAATAGCTTGAACATGAGATTGATAATTTGGTTGCGGAATTTGACACTGGGGTAAAATATTTAAAATTGGAGCTTGATATTAGAGAGGGACGTAGAATACAGGCTGAAAATTTGGTGACGGTGGTAAGGAAAGAATATTCCTAGGCTTGAATTTCCTCTTCAATTTATCAACAAAATCAGTAGAGATCGTAGTCACATCCTCTCTTTTCTTCTTTTAGAATGTAGAAGATTCAGATGATGTTAGGGTTTTGGCAATTTTTCATATTCGGATGCCTTCCTCTAACGATTCCCCAATCTTTACTAAATCTGCGAAAGTTGCTCGAACCGCCGATACCAACCTAGTATAATGTTCTCCCTCCTGAGCACGAGAGAACACAGACACCATTTCTTCCTCAGACATGGGAGGTTGTACTTTGGCAGTTTTTTTTCTCCAACGGAAGGCATAGTCTCAGAAACACTCATCATTCCTCTATTTGATCCGATCTAATGAATATCGATCAGGGACTATTTCAATGTTGAATGCAAACCTATTAAGGAAACTTTTGGCCAATGCCCTCCAACTAGTCCATTTTTTCAGTTCTTGAGACGTGAACCAATCTAAGGCTTCGTCACTTAAGCTCGGTTGAATAAGCGCATCAATAATGCCTCATTTTTCCCCACTCCCACTATTTTATCACTATACCTTCTCAAATGGGCCATTGAATTTTTGGTGCCATCAAACACTTCAAATTTAGGGACCTTATACCCTTCTGGTAGATCTACTCCAGGGTGAATACATAAATCATCGTAACCTAATCCATCGTTATTCCCCGCTCCATGAGATTCCTTGATCCTCATGATCTCTTTATTCATATCTAGCAACTTTATTTCATGCTCGATCCTCCACTCTTTCTCCTTCTCCTCGTAATGTTCTACCTCGGGATTAGGAAGGAAATTATAGATGTCAGGGGACATGATGACATGAGAAGGATTTCGAAAGGCGGATTGATTTTGTAGATGAAAGGAAGTTGGTTGGTGGGTGGGGAGAACGTTTCGGAAACTGAAAAAGTTTTGTAGAATTTGAGAGTAGCTTGGTGGGATCTGGGAGGGATTCTGCAGATTCAGAAATAAAGTTTGTGGGTTCGGAGATAGATTTAGCAGATTTGGTAGATCTGGGGATGGATTTTGTGGATTTACTAATGGGTTCTGGGGATTTGGGAATGAATTTTGTAGATTCGGAGAAGGATTTTGTGGGGTGAGGGCTGGATTTTGTGGATAGCAAGCATCTGGGTTATTTTCACGGTTGGTATTTTGGAAAAGTAGAGGGGTAGAGACGGACGATATATTATTAGCTGATCCTCAAGAAAAGGTGTACTAAGAGGAGGGATTTAGAGTGGAGTCCCGTGTCCTCCTGGAGCGGGAGCATTGACAGTGATGGCCAGGTTATCCAAATCTAGAGTACGATTTATTTCCTCCTGAAGCATTTCTAGCTTTCTTGCGAGTTCCGCAATCATCTCATTCTGTTCCGCTATTACATTGTCCCTGATGGGTAATGTATTTTCTTCGTCATTTTCAGTCATTATTGAATGATGGTCAGAGGATGGGATTTTGTGCGCTTTTGACCGGGTGAAGTAAGGATGTTCTGCCAGCTTATTTCAGCACGGAGTTATTTTCTATTATCTGTAAAGTAAAACAACTCAAAGGCAAATGTGTTAATTTCCACATGTAATAAGCAATACAAAATACTCGACAAGAAATAGCCACGTAGAGTTGTTTGTGTCATAGCCAAATCAATCCATAGGAGCATAGCATATAAATTTGCCTTTGATCCAAACAAACACAATAAGCACATAAGATAATTATATTACACAAAACATTATGATAATGCGTATCCTAACTGGGGTGACCCTTTAGCCAAGGGTTCAAGCCTAACAATTTTTGAAGAGAATATATGTTTCCCTAAAGTCAATCCATTATCCCTCAACTTATATAGACACGAAAAGGGCATAAATACTTACAAACGATAACAAAAGAGGGATACAATCTTTAGGGAAAAAGAAAAATAACATGAAAGAAGATAAGCTCCCACGCAGGGGATAGAAAATACTGATTCCTGAGTGCTTCTTCTATCAGCCTTTGCCTTCTCAGCTTCGTCTATTTCTTATGTTGGTGACGTTTGTAAACTGTGCCTTAGATGCAACCTCCCAAATCGATCAATTTCTTGCTTAACTTGCTTCAATTCTTCTTACAAAAGTAAGCAAATCAAGCTTTTCCCGACCCCCAAAGGATAATGGATTGAATTTAGACAAGCATGTATTTTTTTTCAACACATAAATATGATTCGTCTGTAATTGACTCGGGGTCAATAGACGCAGGGCAGGTTTTCTAATGGGACTAATACCCTGCTGGGATATTGGGTCATCCTAGGCTCATGCCTAAAACAAGGTTTTGGTTTCGTTCTATCCTCGATGCCTAAAGTGGGTTTGAACACTGGTTCTCAAGCGGAAAACTTGAGTTTGAAAATACGAACAGCGTCAGACAACTCACGTGCTAATAAGTCGTTCGTATTTCCAACACATTTTGGAATTGAACAATAAGGGCCGGGACATCCGCGAAACCCCAAAACGGTTTAAATAATGTAGGAATATGCCATGAGATGCGATAATTAAAATTTATAGAATCGAAACATATAAACACATAAACAGTTAATCAAAAGATGAAATCAAACATTTGGTTAGAACCTAGTTAAAAATCCCCAGCAGAGTCGCCATTTCTGTTTTGCGGAGAAATTTTGACTTTTGGAGAAGAGTCGCCACTTAATTTTGAAAAGGAATTAAGAAACCTTTAGAGAGTTACTTCAAACGATTCAAAACAAAAAAATCTTTTTAAGTTAGAGATTCTAGATAAGCGGTTCCTATTAACGTTTTAGGAAGGTGTTAGGCACCTAAAATGTCCGCTAACTTGCGGTTATCCGGGCTGTTTGAAAACATCTTTTGATTAACTTCTGAAAAGATTAATTTATTAAAATAGTGATTTGATTTTTTAAAAAAAAAGACTTGTGTAAAATAGATGTAGGCGACTTAGTAGGGATTTTAACTAAGTCTAAACAAAACTAATAAACAAATAAACACATAAAAGGGGAAGGGAAGAGAAAGTAAAGGATTTAGGCCATTGAGCCCAAATCAACGAAACCTGTCCTAGTCTAGTTGGGCTTCCAACCCATTTCACCTGTCCTGAACTATTTTTCGAGCCTTTGGCTCGAGTCTTGCTCCACCTATATTAAATATAACTTTGGCTTCGAGGCCGAAATGAATGAATAAATAAATGACTAAATGAATAAATAAAAAGAAGACTAATAAAAAGTGAAACTTTTCAAGTCTCTTAATGACCTCATCAATGAGTTTTGACCTATTTTCCTTCTTCGTCTATCTTTTAGCACCCGCACGCCATGTAGTGGACCTCGGGTTTAAACTTCGAACTTGACTCGAAGGGGTAGACCTCATTGGCCCATTACGAAATGCAAGAGGAGAGGAATCCATTTGGACTCGAGACATTTTTTTTGCATGCAAAGAAAAGATAAAGAAATTAATATACATTTAAGGCATAAAAGTGACATCTTTCAAAGCAAAAGAAAATATCAAGAACCTATTTTGAATGACAATGATAAGCACACTTGCACAAGAATGAGAGTCAACAAATAAAATGCAAAGCAAAGACACACACTTACATGCCTCATGATTTATGTTCATACAAGAATGAATAAAGGTAAAAGGAAGAAGGTCATATTCAATGAATTAATGCAAGAAACAAACAATGTAAGCTTACGAAAGTAAAGGGATGAAACAACAAGGAAAATACTCATGACTTCTAAAATTGAACTAACATAGATACTAATCCATATAACAAAAGAAAATAAAGGATAACTTTTCAAGCAAGAGAATCTTTAAATTTCAATTAAGGCAACATTAACGAAAATTCATACATCTAAATTACAACCAAAATTTTATGAAAAAAAACGTGTAATGACCTATGGTTAATATTTCTAAGACATCGTTGATTCTCCTTTGATATTATGAATCAATGAGAGACACAAATCAAGTCTTTACACTCACAAAGAGCACATATAACAATCCAAAGGGCGCAAGAAAATTAGAATAAAGTTTAGCATTTCTAAAAGTGAAATATTGTTTCACAATCATACTATGCATGACTCGAAAATATCTAAATAATTCAATTTAGCCACAAAAATTTGAAATTTCTCATCATTTTGACAAATTTGAAAACATGCGAAAAAGAGGAATAAACATCGTGGATAAAAAATAAAGCTAGTACTTCATCTTTTATATGAAGATTTTGGAGATCCCTTAAAATAATTAACAAGTAAATGAAAAATTCTTGATTTAATCAATTACTATTTTTATTAAGGCGAAACAAACAATAGTAACTATTTTTTTAACATAAAAGAAACAACTTTATAGCTAAAACAAACATATCCGTCAACAATAAATTTAAACAAGACATAAGTTTGTCTTTTGAGCAAAGATCAAAACTTTATACATGACAGTCAAAGAATAAAGTCAAAAGGCAAAACAATCAATATTAACCATTTTTTTCAACATAAAGAAAATAACTTTACATGCTAAAAACAAACATATCTACCAACAATGAGTTTAAACAAGACATGGATATGACTTTTCAAGTAAAGATCTAAACTTTATCCAAAATAATCAAAGAATAAGGTCAAAAGGCAAAACAATCAATATTAACTATTCTTTTCAGCATAAAGAAAATAACTTTACATGCTAAAAATAAACATATTCAACAATAATGAGTTTAAACAAGACATGATTATGTTTTTCAAGCAAAGATCTAAACTTTATCCAAAATAATCAAAGAATAAGGTGAAAAGGCGAAGCATTTAACAATAACTATTCTTTTCAACATAAAGAAAATAACTTTACATGCTAAAAACAAATATATCCAACAACAATGAGTTTAAACAAAGCATAAATACATATTTTAAGCAAAGATTAAAACTTTATCCAAAATAATCAAAGAATAAAGTAAAAAAAAAGACACATACAACTATTGTTAGCTCATTTTTATATCATGAACGTGAAAATAATTAGAATATCGATACCACAACGTCCTAGGGCCTTTAAGGTCATTTACAACATACAATCCCAGCAAACAAAATTATATCTACGAATTATGAAGAAAAAAAAAAGATGAAGAAGAAAACGATAATAAAAACTAAAAAAAAAAGATGTGTTTACCTTTTTGGGGGCAGCAAAACGAGACTATGAGTTTCATCGGAATCAACCACTACCAAAAAAACGTCGCCGGCAACTTGAAGTTTTTTATTAGCCGACCAACTCTATGAAACAAAAATTTTTACTAAATAAAAATAATTATTTTACTCAAAAAGGATTTTTTCACTTTTCTAGCCTTTTTTTTTTCTTTTTCCCCCTTTTCTACCAAAGTAGTGGTAGTGTTTATAGGAGAGAATGAGATTTTTTTTCTCTCTTCTACCAATGTGGGAGAAAAATATTTATAGGAAAGGATGAGGATTTATTTCTTGTCATCCACCAATGTGGGAGAAAAAATAATTAAGGGTGTTTTTGAAGTTTTAAAATTGAAGATAAGGTGAGGTGGAAGATAATGTGGGAGGAAATTGTACAATGTAGTACAACTTTTGAATTTCAAAATTGGAAAAAGACAAAGTTTGGGGGAATAGTACAATGTAGTATAATTTGAAATTATTTTTTGTGGAATTAGGTAGAAGTTATGAGAGTTTTTGGAAATTTTGAGGTTATTTAAAATATAACCCCAATTGGGATTTATAATTTAGCCATATTTATTTAATTTTGACCAAATTAGAAATCAATTGACGGATTGCATTACAATTATGGCCAATTTGATTTCAATTATGGTCAAATCTAATAGATTGACTAAATTAAATTGAAATTCGATGCGAATTAATACTTCCTTTAATCCCGGGCTTCTTGATTTTATAAAATCAAACACATATTTATCCGAATAAATTATTTTTTGAGAGTAAATCATATTTAAATCAAAACTTAAATCATTTGAATCTATAAGCCTTGATTAAAATCTGATATTTTATAAAATAAATATTTAAATAACAAAATTATAAAACCTCGTATAACTGAACAAGATGATATATAATTGCTACTTAAAATGACAAATTTATTCAAATAAATATTTCAAAAAATCCTTTTTATTTGGATGAAATAAATGTTTCAATTTTATCAAAGAACGAAGAAACTCAGGATTAAATTTTAGTCGTGGAGGGCAAAGATTAGGTGTCAACACTAACAAAGGCCTTCAATGATTCAGGTGGTTTCCTTACTGGAGGAGAATGAAATGTCAAGGTTAAATTGTGTTCCCCAGGAATCTGGGGCGGCTCAAGCATATTCGTGGCCTAAGGTAAAAATTAAACGGAGGCTTTAAAATTGTAAGAAAGTATAACTTTCTTTAAATGAACTCGATTTTCAAAATTATATAATCGATTTTTTCTAATTATTCTTTTTTAAGTAATAACATAATCAATGCATTTAATCTTTTTTGAGATATAGTACTCTAGATATATGAACTTCTTCTAATAATTCTTTCCTTTTATATGAAAAAATTATTTTTTCTATAACTAATTACTTTTAAAAAATTTATTTATATTACTGTAAAAATGAGATCCCTCAAATTTGGAGGCCTTAAGCGATCGCCAATTTTTTTACAAGGTAGAGCCGCCCCTGCCAGGAACCTTACTTCTTTAAGGAGGGAGTCACAGTAGAAAGGAGTCGCAAAAGTGTGAATGAACTAACTGTTACTGAATTAACCGGAAGATCATGAGGACCTAATACCAAGAGACAAACCAAGTGAGAAAGACTTCCTATTTTGGGAGCTTTCAAGTGGGAGTTCCAGATCAATTACTGTTGCTAGGAAATGGATCACCTTTTATAATTTAGAGTTTATGTTATTATGTTAAATTTTTGTGTGGCTTGATGCAATACAATTTAATACAATACATTGAAATTTTCTTTTTACATTCCTGTCTTTTGGTTGAAAGGGTACAATGTACTTTTAATGAATCACTATCAAACATGACTTGATTTTCTTGGTTATAAATATAGTTGATATCAATACAAACTACAACATCATTAAGTTTGATGGAGATATCACACCTAGAGTGATTGGGCTAAATTCACTCAGTTCATGTATATGTTAGTTTTTGGCTTTGAAATTTGAGAAATAACAGAAAAAGAGTTGGATAAAAATAAAATACGGCAATAGTATTGTCAAAGGGAATTTTTTTATTAATAACTCAAAACATATATTTATAGCTAAATTTCTAACTACACTTCAATTTAAATTGGGATAACTAATTCCTATTCAAATAATAAAAATAAAGGGACAACTTATTCCTAAGTCACATAGAACTCTAATAATTAAAAACTACTAAAAATATTTGTTCCTACTTTATTTCTGAGACATATCTTCAACACTCCTCCTTGGATCAGAAATTGTAGATTGCAGTCTCAACTTCAGCTAAATTTGACCTCTTGAATAAATCTGCCAATTCATCTTTGTTCTTGCATGGCTTGTGTGCATCTTCTGTTGGATTAAATAAAAAACTTTTGCCTCTCGTATCAACTGAAATTGTTTTGATTGCAACATTCCATTTTCCTTCTACAGGAGTATAGTCACAATTACCAATCTTGATTTTCTTATTTTTCAAAGGCAAAAACTCTGTAAAAAGAGTTTTGTCATATGTCATGTGGTTTGTACAACCATTGTCAATCATCCAAAAATCAGATTTCTTGGTTGAAGATGTTGCCACAAATAAGGATCTTCTTCTTCTTCTTTGGTGACTTGGGCTTTTGCTTCATATTTTTGAGATTTGTTTTTGCAAATCACAGCTTCATAGCCAAGTTGATTGCAAATCTTGCATTGTGCATCTGGTCTCTTCCAACATTTAAATGGAGGATGACCTATTTTGTCACAGTGCTGGCAAGGTGGGTAATTTTTTCTTGAATTATTACCCTTGCTTTGAATCTTGTGGTTGGCTGTCAAACTTTTTTTCAATCGTAATCTGATCTTGGATTAAGATGTCTTGGTTATTTCCACTTTTGCCCATGTAAAACTATAAAGAATGAGATTCGTAATCTCCATCCGTTTATTTTAGAGTCCGGAGTCTAAAAGACAAGTTTTTTTTAGTTAAAATTCCAAAAGGGCACACCAAAACTGAAAAATTTCAAAACGGACAAGGTGTGTTTACCTTGTCCATTAAAAAGTTAACGATTTTAATCCAAATGTTAAATGTAAGGTATAATGGTGAGGAAAAAGTTGGTGTTAGTCCACATGTTAAAGTGTAAGGTAAAATGATGAGTTTACCTTATAAGGTTAAATGATGAGTTTACCGTATCTATTTCACTGAAAAAGTTGATGGGAGTTCAAAATTTAATGATATCAATGTATTCCCTCCATACATATTTATTTATCCACTTTTCTACTTGAAAATATCCAATAATACCTGTTCAGTTCATAAAATCATTGAATAATTTATTTATTTTTACCTATTTATCCTTGGTATTAAATACGACACACCACTTATTATATTTTTCAAAGTAAGAAATTTATTATATCCAAAGGGTGATATAGTAAAATCAACCATCTATTTATTATTTCTTAGGGCATATGTCAAGTCAAAAGTAAACAAATACTTATACTGACTTTTTAATTTAGTACAGACTTTTTAATTGACATGAGGGACTTACCCGCAATGTCAACACAGACTTAGGGAGCTATTGCGCTATCGTACCTCTATTTTTGTTTGTGTCGTGACTTACCCTCCGTTCATAAGTATTCGTTCACTTTTGACTTTACATGTGCTCTAAGAAATAATAAATAATTGGTTGATTTTACTATATCACCCTTTGGATATAATAAATTTTTTACTTTGAAAAATATAATGAGTGGTGTATTGTATATAGTATCAAGGATAAATAGGTAAAACTGAATAAATTATTCATTGATTTTATGAACTAAACAGGTATTATTGGACATTTTCAAGTACAAAAGTAGATAAATAAAGATGTACGAAGGAAGTACGTTAATAACATTAAATTTTGAACTCCCATCAACTTTTTTCAGTGAAATAGATAAGGTAAACTCACCATTTTACCTTACACTTTAACATTTGGACTAACACCAATTTTTCAGTGAAATAGATAAGGTAAACTCACCATTTTATCTTACATTTAACATTTGGACTTACACCGTTAACTTTAACTTTTTAATGGACAAGGTAAACACACCGTTTTGAAATTTTTCAATTTCGGTGTGCCCTTTTGGAATTTTAACTAAAAAAACTTGCCTTTTAAGCTCCGGACTCGTTTATTTTACTTGTTCAATATTAACTTGATACATTTTTAAGAAACGATAAATAGAAAAACAATCCAACTCATTTTTGACTCACATAAAATATGAAAGGTTTGAATTTTGACTTATTTTTGTTCAACTCATTTTTGACCTTCCAAATTCATCCCAATGACCCAATCTATTCATTTGCCATTCTTTTTTTTTTACAAGCAAAGGGGGCTATGTCCTATCAGTTGAAGTAGGAAATATTTTCTTATAGCTACTAGTATAGTTCTATAAATGGTAAATGATTGTGGCGTAAACAGAAAACGCTAAATGCAAAAATGATTGTCTGAGTATACCCTTAATTAACCTCTATTTTTAGTTTACTAGCTCCATCAACTTTTGTTTAAACCGTAAATATGTATTAAAATATTCATTAAATATATCTAAGTATTTGACTGAATACGATGAAACTATTATAAAAATTTATTAACTTCAAACCTAGAAGATTGAATTAAGTATATTGATATTACTCCCCCTGTCTTATGTGACATGTTTCAAAATTTGAATTTCGGAAGTCAAATATCTAAATTTGACCCTGAACTTGGATGTAGAATCGTTAATTTTTTTTTAAAATAAAATTTATATATCCAAGAACTATGTTAGAAGTATTATAAGTCATAATAATTAATAATTTAAAATATTAAAAGACGTATGAAAAAATCACAATCCATAAAATTTGTTTGACTAGTGAAATTCAAAAAATGTCACATAAATTGAAACGGTGAAAACAACAAGAAATAACATATTTGTAGTGGTAGACTGATAGTGATGTGGCTCACAGTACTTACTTTCATACCAACATCCTAGTTAATGCAAGAATTAAATTAGTCAAAAGATTTGAACTTTCAATTTAATAAACTTAACGACACATAACCACTGATTCAATTCATGTCTTCATCCCTTACTTCAATTATGCTAGGACAATTTTGTTAGGTTCAGAATATAATGAGTAAATATCACAGAAAATGATACAAATGGTATCTTATGTTTGATAGGTCTGTGATTCTCTTTTAAATATACCCCTAAGCAGCTTGGTCTTTAAATATTTGAGTGACTTTTTATTGTTACAAAATAAAGTTGAGTGACTTGTTGCGATAATTACTTCCAGTTGAGTTTTTTTTTTAGTGATGGTTTTGAAAATTAACTCTGATTAATTATACAAAAACAAAACTAGAATAATGCAATAACACGGGGATCAAAACTCGTAATTTCCCTTGATTATAATTCAAACTCTGTACAACCGTTTAAATATATCAACTTGGTCCACAAGTTAGTACGAAAATGAACTGAAGAGAGTAGTAATAATCTTGATTTAAGTATATGGGGTCCCTATCCACCTAACTATCTGTAGCAAAATTTAGTGTCTTCGTCTGAGTTTAAGCTTTGAACAACCTAAACACAGAAGATTACCTGTTAGAAAGCATCAGTTATGTGTCAGAAGAAAGAGTCGTTGATAGTATTTGTTTCATTTCTTGTCCCATTTTGCACTTCCATAGATACTATTTCCTTCAACCAGTCTCTCAAAGATGGTGATTTGTTAATCTCTTCCGGGAAATCCTTTGTTTTGGGTTTCTTTGGGAATTCCCCTGGTAAACGTTACCTCGGAATTTGGTATAAAAATGTTCCTGAACAAACTGTTGTTTGGGTTGCCAACAGAGACAACCCTGTCAATGGCACATCTGGGATTCTAACCATCGACTCAACTGGGAATCTTGTTTTACTCGATGCGAAGACGAAGGTTTCAGCCTGGAGAACAAATGCTTCTTCAGCTAGGAAACGCGCAGACTCGTACACTGCTAAGCTGAGGGATTCAGGGAATTTGGTGTTGTTTCAAGACTCAAAAATGGATGTTATTAAATGGCAGAGCTTTGATTATCCTACCAATACTCTGCTTCCTTCAATGAAATATGGGATAGACAAGAGAACGGGTTTGAATCGGTTTCTAACATCATGGAAATCGTTGAACGATCCAGGTATGGGAGAGTATCGCTACACAATGGAGCTCAATGGAACACCACAAGTTTTCTTGTACAAGAACTCTAGCAGGATATGGCGGACAGGATCCTGGACCGGTCATGGTTGGAGTGGTGTACCAGAAATGAGCCAGCGATTCATCTTCAACCTCAGTTATGTGGACAACGATACCGAGGTTTCCTTGACATATGGCATACGTGACGCTTCAATAATCTCCAGAATGGTCCTGAATGAATCTGGGTTCTTGAACCGGCTAACCTGGCAAGAGAGTGAACAGAAATGGGTGCAATTTTGGTCTGCCCCTAAGGACCCTTGTGACAATTATGAACATTGTGGAGCATTTAGCAATTGCAATCTGTTCAATTTGGTTGAATTTGAATGCAGTTGTCTTCCAGGGTACAAGCCAAAGCTAAGCCGACAATGGTACTTGAGAGATGGCTCCCATGGATGCATGAGGAAGAAAGATAAGAAGGTGTGCAACAAGGGTGAGGGGTTTTTCACGTTAAGTCATGTGAAGATCCCTGATACGGGTGCAGCTCAGATGAACAAGAGCATGGGATTTAAGGAATGTGAAGAGTTGTGTCTGAAGAATTGCTCCTGCACAGCCTATGCAAGTGCAAATATTAGTGCAGGAGAAAGTGGATGCATCACTTGGTATGGTGAATTGAGAGACATAAAGCAATATGCAAATGGGGCCCAAGATTTCTATGTCAGGGTCTCTGCATCTGATTTAGGTAAATAGTTGACCTATATATTGTGTAAGGATTTAGGTAATTCCATGTTATGTGCAGAAGAAATGTGCAAGTTGATCATTTTTGGTTAGTAGTAATACACAGTTCTAATCCTGGTGTTCATTGGAAGTTCTCATTTTTTATTCTGTTCAGCTCAACGCTCCAAGAATTCAAATAGCCATAATAGGAAAAGAATGATAGTGATTCTAGTAGGGTCTGCTGCAGCAATAATTCTTGCAATCTCATCGGCATATTGTGTGGTGATCAACCAAAAAAGAAACGGTAAGGATATTATTCTTTATCATGCGTTAGTCTAATATTTTCAGTATTAGGACAGCAACAATAATGGTGAAACACTTATGCAACTTAGATCTCTCTATTGCCTTTTTATATCGCATAGCACAAACTATGACATAATTGCAAATTTCATTTGATCCTAATCGGTGTTTGCTGATGTACAGATAGGAATAGAAGTAACAGCTTAGCATCCTATGCGGGCATGGTTGAAAATAAACCTGCAGAAATCTCAATCTTTGATCTAAGCACAATAACTGATGCCACTGATAACTTCTCCGATGCTAATAAACTTGGTGAAGGAGGATTTGGTAGAGTATACAGGGTAAACTCCCTAATGCTATCAACTGTATGGCTGCAAATAGGTTTAATAATATTTGTTATACTAAGTTGTTTACTTTAAAAAAAAAAAAAGGAAGCTAATTTTACCAAATAATAATTTGGATTCGATATCAGGGCCACCTGACAGATGGACAAGTAATAGCTGTCAAAAGACTTTCAGTAACTTCAGGGCAAGGGACAGAGGAGTTTAAGAATGAAGTCACACTAATTGCAAGACTTCAGCACAGAAATTTGGTGAGGCTTTTAGGATGTTGTGTTCAACGAGGAGAGAAGATGTTGGTTTATGAATATATGCCAAACAAATCCTTGGACAGATTTATTTTTGGTAAGGAACATTTCCAGGGATGGAATTTCCTTCATTGACCTCCAGACTTTACATGCTTACTGATGATTAATGGGTACTGATTTAACATGTGTCTGTGTCCCCAAAAGATTTCTTATGCACGAGTTTTCAAACTGTGATCCAGATAAAACAGAAGGGTCTTTGTTGGATTGGGGAAAAAGGTTTGAAATCATCCATGGGATTGCACGAGGAGTATTATACCTTCACCAAGACTCTAGATTAAGAATTATTCATAGGGATCTAAAAGCAAGCAACATTTTACTTGATGCCTCCATGCAACCAAAAATATCAGACTTTGGAATGGCCAGAATATTTGGAGGTAACCAAAGTGAAGCAAACACAAATCGAGTTGTTGGAACATAGTAAGTATGTCAAGTTTTGTTTAAAAACATGTATAAGTTCTGTTAGATATGTGCATGTGATCTTTAAAATGATAAATCTTGATATTGCTTGTCTATTGCAGTGGTTATATGTCACCTGAATATGCAATGGTAGGGCACTTTTCAACAAAGTCTGATGTTTTCAGTTTCGGGGTTTTGTGTTTGGAGATTATCACTGGCAGAAAGAACAGCAGTCATAATGACCAAGAGAAATCTCAACATGTAGTTGGATATGTAAGTACAAACATATATATGTTGTTAAAATCAAGAAACCAGATTTATTACGTTACATCTGCCTTAGACATCAGCTGTGACACGGATGGAAGTACGGGAAATGATAATTTCAAAACAGTTTCTTTTGGTTTTTGTTCTTGAAGTGCTGAATAGACCGAAGATTTTGTAATTCAAAATTTCTATTTTTGGTGTTATAGTCGCCTTTTCTTATAGAGCAGGAATTGCTGGAAATGTTGATTTTGGTGTTCTATTGCAGGTTTGGGATTCTTGGAAGGATGAAAAGGCTTTAGATGTTGTTGATCCATTGTTAAGAGATTCATATGAAGCTTGTGAAGTTTTGAGATGCATCCACATTAGCCTTTTGTGTGTACAACCGTTTACAAATGACAGACCGACTATGTCAGAAGTGGTCTTCATGCTGTGCAACGAAACAAATCTTCCTTCCCCTAAACAACCTAACCTTATATTCAGATCAGAGAATCAAAATTCAGTTAACGAAATGTCTACTTCAACATTGTATGGTCGCTATCAATACCTATTTTGAAAGAACTACAATAATCCTTTTTCTCTACTTTGCTTTTGTTTTTGAGTTCCTTATTTACAATTAGCAGAGATTCCTTGGTGGGTGACACAATCCAAATTTAACATGACAGTCCATTCTTCATTGAAACTAGTGGGGTTGGGCTCTAATAGCACTGGACCCAAAACCTTTTACTTCTGATTCGGCATGTTACACACTTATAACAAGCTTCTAAAATCAACTTATTTTAGAAAGTACTTTTGTACGAAATAGTTTGTGTTTGACCAATAAATTTAAAAGATACTTTTGTACAGTTAGTATTTGACCAAACTTTCAAAAAGTGCTTCTAAGTATATGTTTTTCAAAAAGTACTTCTGAAAAAAAACAACCTTTTTAAAGCACTTATTTTTCGAACGCAATAATTCTTATTTTGCTTCAAGTGCATTTGTTTCGGGCAAATTAAAGAAACTTCTGGAAGTGAATGCCCTTGAATTCCTCAATAATTCTTTGCAGTAGTCTTTCCTTGTGAGAGAAGTTATAATATGTCTACAAGTAGATCTGCGATTTCGGCAGTTACCAATCAAGATGTTTTGTACTGCAAATGAAATTATTACAATATATATGCAGGCTAAGATGAATAGATCCTCATATCATATAGTTTATACCAAATATGAATAGAACAGATTTCTTAAACACATTTGCTTAGTAAGGAAAGATTTTAGTTAAAAAGGTTACCATTCATTCAATCCTATATCATGCTAGGAACAGTTATTACCATTCTCTGATTGCATGCGTAGGTAGTCTAACAGTGTTTACAATTCGGCTAACAAAGGAATTCTACTATTAATTATGTTATAGTTATTGTACATGTGGGATGTGCAATGATCCATGCTTCATGCTTAAATTAGTTCTGGATTAAGTTTGATACAATACTTAGTGACTTCGAAGAGGATTGAGGAATAAATTTAAAAAGGAAACGAGCTGCCTCATCTTCATTAAAACTTGGAAATTTGTCTGAGTTTAAAATAACAAACATAGATCGGTAACTGGTTCTGTCGCAATTGTTGCAACTTTTCTCCTTAATGTCTTTGCCTTCTTGATTTATTCTTAAGATTATGCATGATCTGCCTAAGCAAATACCTATTAGTCTATGCTCTCTTGCAAGGTGAATACTCAATGTTTATATAGGACCAAAGCGGATAGTGTCAGTTTCGTGTCTTATGTGACACACAGTTAACTTTTTCTAGAGGGGAAGGAATGACTTTTGGCCTCAGAAGTATGTATTAAAGACAGGGTTATCTCTCAAATAGATCTTGAAACCTTGGATCATGAAACTATGTTTTCTCAAAAGAGGTTTCTGTTTGAAGATTTGTCTGGAGTAAACTGGACCAGATGATATTTTACTCTTTTATTTTAGTGGAAAATTTTATTTATGTTGAGAGGTAACAAAAGTTGTAACCATAAAGGATATTCGAGTGTTCTCTAATCAAAGTTATTTGACAGTCGTTTTAATGTTTTATATGAATTTTCATAAATTAACTTTTCCTAGAGGCCTTTGGAGTATGCATTAATGATAGAGTTATCTCTCGAACTAAATTTTAAATAAGAGTTTAACTAAAGAGTTCTAAGGATTGTGTCAGCATTAACTGACAATCAGATTACAATTTAATTTGCGCAAATCCACTCTCCATATGAAATAAAACATTCACAGAATAGAACACCGAAATATCTTCAGGGTTTAATTTCTTGTTATCTCTATCATAAATGAAATTTACCTCTAAAAAAAATGAGTTCTATATCATCTTCATGGTTTATTACTTGTTAGCTCTATCATAAATAAAATTTTCCTCTAAAAAAATGAGTTCTATATCATCTTCATGGTTTGATTTCTTGTTAGCTCTATCATAAATAAAATTTTCCTCTAAAAAAATGAGTTCTACATCATCTTCATGGTTTGATTTCTTGTTAGCTCAATCATAAATAAAATTCTCCTCTAAAAAAATGAGTTCTACATCATCTTCATGGTTTAATTTCTTGTTAGCTCTATTATTAATAAAATTTTCCTCTAAAAAAATGAGTTCTATATCATCTTGCTCAATTTTTGAGAAAACAAAGTTTCATCCAAGACTCCTGAGTTACTCTTTTGTCCAACATCAGCTGAAAGCCTAAGCAAAAAGTTGGTCTTGAATTGAAAAATTGATTTCTTCCTGTTTGGGCAAGAAAGAAATGGCCGCTATGTTTTCTTGGCTATTGTTTATATCCATAGCCGCATTTGCAGGTGTCGTTCCTGCTACTGATACCATGTTTCCAAATCAAGCCCTCTATTACGGCCAGACTTTAGTTTCATCGAACCAAAGATTTGAATTAGGATTTTTTGGTCCTAATGCACTATTTGGAAACGTGTACCTGTTATTGTGGTACAAGCATGAAGGACCCAGTATAGTATGGGTTGGCAATAGAAGGAATCCAGTTGGACTTGGTGCAATGCTCAAAGTTGACAAAGAAGGATGCATTTTTCTCCAAAATCTTATAGGAACAACCGAATCGATTTATAAGCCAAACCAGATTGTTCCCAGACCAGTTCTGCAGCTCCTGGATTCAGGTAATCTTGTGTTTGGAGATTCTAGAAATCTGACGGCTGGAGAGTACCTGTGGCAAAGCTTTGATCACCCTGTTGACACATTGTTACCAGGAATGAAGCTCGGTTGGGACCAGAAAACTGGTATCAACCGATCCATGAGGTCCTGGAGGACAAGTGTTGATCCAGCTCCAGGTGATTATTTGTTCAGGTTAGACTCAGGTGACTCAGGTCAGTCACCCCAACTAGTTCTTGAGAAAAAACGGCGAAGAGTTTCAAGGTGGGGTCCTTGGGATGGACAAAAATTCAGTGGCAGTGATGCCCTCATGGAAAACAACTACTTTAAACCAATATTTAACTTCAATGCTGATTCATTTTATTTCACATTCGAAGCCAAGAACAACTGGAGTTTGAAACTGACACTGAATCTAGAGGGAAAGATAGAGTTCCTGAAATGGAATAATGCTACCAATCACTGGGATGTAGTCAAGACACTGAATAAGGACAAATGTGACCAGTATAGGGCTTGTGGGCCTTACGGAGTTTGTATTGGTGAAGATCCACGCTGTTGGTGTCCTGATGGTTTCACGGCTGCATCACAAGATGAGTGGAACAAGAAGGATTTTACCAAAGGATGTAGGAGAATCACCCCACTTAACTATACTGATAAAGACGTGTTTGTGAAGAATACTGGACTGAAGTTGCCTGATAATGTAACTTACTGGGGAATGTTGTATCCCGAGGAGTGTGTAGAGAAGTGCTTGAAGGAAAAATCGTGTATGGCTTATACTAACATCAATATAAACGGATATGGCAGCAAGTGCCTCGTTTGGTTGGGGGAGTTACTTGATATGAGACGTTCACAGAAATCTGGGAATGACATTTTTATACGGATGGCAAACGAAAAACTAGGTAAACATGATTGCTTACTTGTGACATGATAACTGAGTCAATGCCTTAATTATAGAGTTAATTGGTTCATAAACGTTAACTAATAGGATTCCCATTTTAGTACTTGATTAAGTGGTTCATGCAGATTTGTCATTCCTCTTTTTTTTTTTTTTCAAGATGCATATGCACCTTCATGATATCGAGATAATTACATGCGTTTGAATAATTTTACTGAAATGTTTTAATATAACTGCTACACAAACTGGCAAAAGATGAAACAAACCTGCATGCATCTAGTTGTTCTCATTTCAAAATCTTTAACGTCGTATTAACAGAATAAGTAAATGCCTCTACAAGTTCCTATAAAGTTTATCGCTTAAATGGCCAAAGTTGAAGCTAATTTTATGAGTACGAAACAACTAACACTTTTGACTTTCTTATGAACAGATGCACCTGTTTCCCATGGGAGAAGGATATGGGAATGGATAATACTTGCTTCTTTGATCTCAGTTATGGTACTTGTCTTGTTTATATATATAAGATTTCGAAATCGAGCAAGGAAGGCGGAGGTGCTAGGTAAAAAAGAATCACCTTGTGCTGCTTTCACTTCACTTTTTTCATAGTTCTTCATTAAAGCTGAAGCTTAGCTTCACTCAAACACTATTCCAGAGAAAAAACTCCTTTAACTCTTTAGACGGCAAGAATAAACAGACATTGTTTAAAATGCATGTTGTTATGCCAATACCCTATAGTCTGCAATGAAAAAAATAGTAGTTCCTTATACCCCCAATCTGCTAACTAGAGTAGTTCCTTTCGCATTAGCAAATACATGACCTTGTAAGCTAGCTTGCGTGCTACTTATATTAAGTTATGGTTCGCTTCCATTATTGTCCGATTAATTTGTTTTCTCAAACGAATATCTTCATCTGAGCAGATGACCCAGAAATCAATCAGCCAAGAAATTCTCTAGGAGCTTTGCTGCAGGGCACAGATGTCATTGCATATAATTTCAGTGATCTAGCTGCAGCAACTAACAATTTCTCGCTTGATAATAAGATAGGGCATGGTGGCTTTGGCAATGTTTTTAAGGTCATTATTCCTTTTCAACAAGAATGGAAGTGCATATTTACAGTAACTCAGACAGCAGAATTAGTCGGTTCAAGTGACAACATTTGTATTCTATTGTATTTATGTTAGAGCTGTTGATTTTGCTTTGTAGGGTGAACTAGAGAGTGGAGTACAAATAGCAGTGAAGAAGCAGGTCGTGACTTCGCGTCAAGGAGTTAAGGAGTTAGAGAACGAAGTCAAATTAATAGCAAACCTACAGCATCGTAACCTAACCAAATTGTTGGGATACTGCATTCATGGACAAGAGAAATTCCTAGTCTATGAGTTCATGGAGAATAATAGCCTAGACAAGTTCATATTTGGTACGTCATCTTAAATAACCACTGTGTTTTACTATTTTCAGTGTTATTTGGATATTGGAAAAACCGCAATAGACCGAAATTTGGGATTATTCGAGTACTGAAAAAGGTAACTGCTTTCTGTACATGTCCAGATCCTGCAAGAAGGGGTACAATACCATGGCCAATGCGCTTTAATATCATCAAAGGAATCGCAAAAGGACTAGTTTACATGCACCATGACTCAAGGTTGACGATAATCCACCGTGACTTAAAAGCTAGCAATGTCTTGCTAGACAGAGATATGACACCTAAGATATCTGACTTTGGGTTGGCAAGGGAATTCAAAGACGATGTTGAAGTAAAGACTCAGCGAGTAGCTGGAACTCAGTAAGTAGATTAGCACTCATTATCATTAACAATACGCATGTTTATGCATATTTTAGAACTTTTACTGATAGTTTTATGTTGTGGCTGTAGTGGTTATATGCCTCCTGAATACTTAGAAAATGGATATTATTCAACAAAAGCAGATGTGTTCAGTTTTGGAGTTTTGGTATTGGAGATTGTGAGTGGTGAAAGGAATTCGACTTATCAGCATCCAGTCTATGATATTGGTCTAGTAGGCTATGTAAGTATGTTATCCCCTGGTTTTAATCACTACTTCACTTAAATTGGTTACGTAGAAGTTTCACCTTGAGCTAAAACATTCTACATGATTGATGGTCAGGCTTGGAGAATTTGGGAGGAAGGGAAGGCCATAGAACTACTTGACCCAGAGATAGAAAAACCAGGAGATTTGAATGAAGTCTTAGGATGCATCCACGTTGGGATTCTGTGCTGTCAGCGGCTATCCCGACAAAGGCCTTCAATGGTTCAGGTGGTTTCCTTACTGGAGGAGAATGAAATGTCAAGGTTAAATTGTGTTCCCCAGGAACCTTACTTCTATAAGGAGGAGGGGAGTCACAGTAACAGGAGTCGCGAAAGTGTGAATGGGCTGACTATTACTGAATTAACTGGAAGATCATGATGACCTGATATCAAGAGACATATCAACAGAGAAAAACTTCCGATATTGGGAGCCTGCAAGCGGGAATTCCAGGGCAATTGGCGTTGCTTGGTAATGGATCATTATAAAGACACTGATGACCTTTTTCTAATTTAGCTTTTTTGTCTCTTGGCTTCATGCAATGCAATACAATAAATTAAAGTTTTTCTATTTATATTTCTGTCTTTGGAAACGACATTAGAATGATATAGAATGAAGTAAACTCTGCAGTCAAGAGACATCAATCACCAAATATGGCAGTGTCCTATAATTCATCCCTTCTGTTTATTTGCTTGAAATGATATAATATATGCAATGAATCACCATCAAATAGGATCTTGATTTTTCTGGTACAAATATTGTTGATATGAACAAAAATTATAACATAACATCTTTAAAATTGTTCGATAATATCACGCCCGGAGAACCCAACCCAAAAGATTAGTCTAATAGGTGGGAGAACTCATTTGGCTTATAATCCCCTTAGCATTTCTCTATTTTTCCATTGTGGGATCAATTAGTTCATAACAATCACCTCCACTTGAGAACCAACGACCTCGTTGGTCACGGCTGGCAGCCCTCTTAGGTCCAGGCCACCACTCCGAGTCGTGGCTCCATGCATGGATCGATCCTCGTTGGTCACGGCTGGCACCCCTCCGGGGTCCAGGCCACCACTACTGGTAGAGGCGGATCCAGAATTTTAAACTTGTGGGTTCCCAAGGGCTCCTTTCCTGCCACTAAGCTATCCCTTGGTTTAGTTATGGGTTCCCACCTATTAATATTTATAACTTTTGACGATTTTTTTATATAATTTTAAGCCCTACAGTAGCGGGTGTGGGTTCCCGGGAACCCACACCTTCTACTCTACATCCGCCACTGACTACTGGCACATAGGCCACCACTACGAGTCACGGCCCAACGCGCGGCTCCCCACACGTGGAACGATCCTCGTTGGTCACGGCTACGTCCAATTGGTCACGGCTGGCACCCCTCTGGGGTCCAGGCCACCTCTCCGAGTCACGGCCCAACGCATGGGACTCTCAATGAAAGCACCAATGTTATAAACCAAACGGGAGAGCCCAACCCTAAAGACTAGCCTGATAGGTGGGAGAATCCAACCAACGACCTCGTTGGTCACGGCTGAGCCCAGTTGATCACGGCTGGCACCCCTCTTAGGTCCAGGCCACCACTCCGAGTCGTGGCTTCACGCGTGGATCGATCCTCGTTTGTCACGACTATGCCCAGTTGGTCACGACTGGCACCCCTCTTGGATCAAGGCCACCACTACTAGTACACAGGCCACCACTACGAGTCACAGACCAACGCGCGGCTCCCTACAAGTGGATCTATCCTCGTTGGTCACGGCTATGCCCAGTTGGTCACGGCTACGCCCAGTTGGTCACAGCTGGCACGCCTCTTAGGTCCAGGCCACCACTCCTAGCGCGCAGGCCACCACTCCGAGTCACGGCCCAACGCATGGGACTCTCAATGAAAACACCAATGTTATAAACCAAACGGGAGAGTCCAACTCAAAAGACTAGTATAATAGGTGGGAGAACCCATTTCGCTTATAATCCCCTTAGCATTCGTCACGACCCAAATCAGGGCCTAGCCGTGACGAGCATTTCAAACCATTGAGGCCTGAAACACTCCTATCTGTCTGGTAATCATGCACCTAATTTATATGATCAAAGAAATGCGAAAAAAAACACAATAATTCGGAAACATGGTCATAAATATGAAAAGAGACAATAACGGGGAGATAATGTTCCCTCAACATCAATTATCCTCTGAACAACTGTCTGCAAAAATCTCTAACAAATGACTGAAACAATGTCTATCTGAAAACTGGGACAAGGCCCCCAGTAGACCCAAAAATTGAATATAAGATAAAAGGACTGCAGGACATAAGACCTTCCAAAACATAGAAGGCTCACCACTTGTCTCTACAGCTCTGTCTGAAAGTTCTATTGATTCTCTTGACCCCTAGACTGGGCCTCTGAACCTGAGAGGTTGGAGAGGGGAGGGGGTCAGCACAAAAGTACTGGCACGCAGAGTTATCAAAACAAAACATAATATTTTTACAAAGTATAGTTGAGAGCCATTATAAAGCAATTTCGTATCAAATCATTTGAAAGCACATGGGTGTAATGCAATAGTTTTTTTATCAACAATAATGAAATGCAACTGAGCTAGGTGGAATACCCTACATAATTTACACCAACTGTCAAACCTTGGTTGCCGCCGAGATTAGAGTATAAGTGAGGGAGAGACACACAAGACCACGAAGCATGGTGTCTCGACCCAAATCAAATATGGTAGTGCACAAGACCACAAAGCATGGCTACTAACCATAATCCCAATTTGGGATAATATAATATCAGGTACGCAAGACCACAAAGCATGGTACCAAGTTCCCGAGTCGGCAAACACGGTTTCCAGCGTAGAATCAATTGACTCATGCTTTCTTCGGGCAACCACCTACCTCATTTAAAATCAATGCATTCAAATTTCATCTTATTCAATCACATGTCGTAATCTGTAGGGTATCGTCATACCCGACTTGCAAGTCATCAATATCACATCCACATATGCATAATCATGTAAAAAAACAAGGTGTTTCATCATTTACAAGTGGTGAACAATATTTATTTCAAATTCATGCTCTCTTTTGTTGATCACAATAAAATATGGAGTATCGAAACATTATCATGGGAATTTGAAAATAATTTATCATTCATATTTATCAAAATTCCATGGAAAATCTCAAATCACATATGCATGGTTTCAACCACTGAAGTATATAGGCAAATAATTCCCATGACATAAAGAAAACGACTTAGAAATCGTATTGAAAGCAAGATATTAGCATTTGATTGAAAACCCCCATTTAAAAGCATGCATGTTCATAAAAACTACACCCATGAGATTTTTGGATAACCCCATGTACCTCTATTTTCAAGGATAATAGGTGTTTCTTGAAGCTTGCGGATTGATGAATCCAAATATGTAATTATTTTTGAAAACCTACGGTCAAATCTTGAACTATTTGGGTTTTTATTTTGAAACCCTAAGGAGAATCTTGAGCACTTTTGATGAAAGAATATGTATTTTGGGGTCCTTGGAACTAAATCTCGTGTTTTAGGGCTAAGTAAGGGTAGAAAAGGACCACTTTGTCCTCAACACGGAGAGTTTAAATCACTAGAATTCCTTACATAGGCGCCGCCCATCCCGTTGCCTATGTTCACATAGGCGCCGCCTAGGCTATCGCCTATGTTTACATAGGCGCTGCCTAGGCTATTGCCTATGTTTTCCGGTGGCCATGGGCGATTGGTTAGGCGACGCTTATCACTTTGAAGGGCCATAACTTTTTGCTCGGGTGTTGGATTTTTGACAAATTGGTATCGTTAGAAAGCTAACTCGAATACCTATCATTTGACACGTAGTAGGTTTCCTAATTCGACATATACAGAGAGTTATGGTCAATGGAAGCTGACACACTTTACAATCTAAAACTTAGTCGATCGAAATAGTTCCAACTCGTCCTTGAGTTGAAGGACCTCTATGGTCTAAATTCAAGCTTGAGCGGATTCACATGCTACCCAATAATTAACATGCCGTATTGGCATAGGATTTTATGACTTTGGGATTAGCAACGCATCAAAATCATGGTCTATATTGTAGCCCGAATTGCGGGGCGTTACAGCATCTCTCTATTTTTCCAATGTGGGACAATTGGTTCATAACAGATTGGGGCTAAAATCCCCTCAATTAAAGTATAAGAAGTGCATTAGTTTTTATATTTGCAAACATTGTGTCAACACAAAGTATGTTGAACAATCAATGAATTAATGAACAAGATGTATAAATTTAAACTAAACTAGGAATCTATAGAGATGCATATCCAACATTATTATTAGTAAAAATTACATATATAACGACATGTTTACTAGTATTTACTAAAAATTCTAATTATTTTTAAAATTTCATTAAGTCCCAACATTTAGCCTTTGAAGATACATATAAGTTAAGTTAGATACGCCATACAGATACATGTATTAGTTAAACTAATTAGCATGTTTTAAGAGATTAGTTAAATTAATTAGCATGTTTTAAGGGATGTAACAACTAAACAAGCATTAATATAGCAATTAACCTAACTAATTATGGTAAAACTAAATAATATCCCACGATATATGGTAATTAGTTTGTTTTTACACCATTTTAAACAAGAACCTTTCCATAATCAGTTTTCAGGTTGCAAAAAGTTCATATGTTCCACCAAAAAAAATTCATACGACCTCTTTTTTTTAATTTGTTGATTTTCTTTCATCAATTGCAAATTTTCAATGAAAGTTCATACGTTCCATAAAAAAAAAATCATAGGACCTCTTTTTTTTATTTGTTGATTTTCTTTCATCAATTGCAATGAATATTTCAGTGTTCTTATGTCATTCCGTCATTTGGATTAACGATATTATACCATAATCACCCAAACCCCTTTCGTTGCCGTTGTTTGATATGAAGGGGAACAAGATCATTACAGGTTGCAAAAATAGTGAAGTTTAAGGTTGGGCAAATCTACAAGGACAAGTGTGTTGTTATTTCAGTTATGGCATGGTATGCCATTGCGCATTCCTTGCAATTGATCTGACAAAAAAAATCTGTATCTTATTTATGCGAAAAAAGATCTGACAAAAAAAAATTGTATCTTGTTTAACGTTACAAAAATTTATATCTTGTTTAACGTTACAAAAGTAGTTATTTGTCTCTTGTTTATTCAATTATGCATTTACCGTAAAATTGATAATTCTATTTTTTGTTATTTTAGTAGGCTAAGATACATATTTGGTCTAACTAGATACATTTTTCCTTCATCTTGTATCTCTGGTTCGGGTTGTGTATATATATGTATCTCTTGGTGTTTTAGTTTTAGAGATATCCGCATACCAAAAATACTAATTAGTAGTGTTAAAGATACATATTGTAAACGATTGTACATATATGTATCTCTAGTTAATTTTTTCTGTACGATAAAATACATCTTAATTTTTTAACATATTGTCGTTGAAAATACATATAACTAGCATGAGATACATCTTACAAATTCTTTTACGTAAGTTTTCCTTAATATTATTCTCATTTTAAAAAAAAAAGGAAAGAACAATGTCGAATAGATACAAACAGACGCTAAATTTCATGTAATATTTTTAGTTGTTTTCGGCCTATGAACAAATAGATAAGTTACATCAAGAATCTCAATAAATACACTAATCAAATAACTCTTTTCTATCTTTATTGGTGATACACTTTATGTAAGGATAATGTAACATAGGTGTTCGAGTAAATGTTTATCTGTATATAGTTGTTTATTATTAGGACTTTACTTGAATGAGTGGTGCAGTTGTTTTAAATTAGGAGTCCTTAGCAGTAATGACTTTGGAGTCTTATCCTCCAAAACACTCTTTTATATATATATTGATGTAACAAAACACTCTTGTATATAAATTAGGTGTACATATATGTATCTCTTGTTATTCCACATTTTTAAACAAAAATTCTTTCATATTTTGTTTTCAGTTATAAACGATTCCTACGACCATTTTATTGTTTCTTATTGATTTTGTTTGAAGTAATTGCAATGAATATATCAGTGTTGTTACATCATTCCGGCGTTTGGATTAACGATATAACGTACAAGGGATAAATAATTGAATTAAAAAAAATTAAATTAAAATAAAATAAAATAATGCTAAACACATATAAATATAACATAGGCCTCATACACTATATGTATCTTTAAACTTACTAATATGTATCTTTAGTATGGTGATTTCACTAAAACTTAAAAACAAGAGATGCATATAAAACTTAAACAGATGACAATAGATACAAGATATTGAAAAAGTATCATGTATGTGCAAATATGTATCTAAGCCTGAAATTACCTAAATCTGAAATAACAAAAGATACATAAATTAACAATAACACAAAATCAGATATACAAAAGATTGAAATGTATCTGTTGTTTTACAAAATATGTATATTTGGTATAAATATTTGAATCAAAATAAAAAATAGTGTAAAATACATACAAAACAAACTCGTACACAATATATATTTTTAAGTTTACTAACATGTATCTTTAATATGTCTATTTCATTGAACTTAAAAAACAAGAGATACATATAAAAACAAAAATAGAGAACAACATATACAAGAAATTGCTCTGAAGGTCTCCATAGATCTTGAATTTTTGTTTTGAGATAATGATGCACAATTTTTTTCCTAGTAACTTGATGATTAGAGATTATTTCCAAGGTGAGTATAGTTAGATTTTTTCTTCCTCGACTAGATGAATGACTTTAAATCCGTTGGTCACCGTATCATTTTTTGTCGGAGGTTTCAATTGATTTTTACTTCGCGCAACAAAATATTTTTGGATTAGAAGGTTTACCTGAAGTACCAATAACGAAAAGTCAGCCAGAAATAATCTCACCGGGGACAATTTTCTTTGCCGAAATAGTAACTTTATCCATAACTTGAGCACAAAAAACATTATCATCTTTAACATGAAACTCCAAACAATCAATCGGGTGAGCTAAAGGAATATGATGTTATTTAATTTAATTTTTGAGAAAAAACATTGAAATAAAAAGAAGAGTGAAGATGAATTTAGGGGGAAAAATACCTTAATTAAATAATGTGAAGAAGAAGAAGAAGAGAAAATTATGGGATAAAATCATCACCAAAATTTTGGTGTTAATGTAACCATTAATCTAGTAAGAGTTGGTAAAGTTAAAATTGAAAAAAAAAAAAGTGTTTTAGGATGTATCTCAATTTTTAACCTAAATTAATAAAAGTTGGGATATTTATAATTTTTTCAAACCGAAGAGATTTTTAGTAATTTTCAAACTAAAGTTGTGCTTGTATGAAATTTTTCCTTGTTATATTACCTTATTTTCTCAAAGCGTCAACTGTGATCCAGACTCAGTTCAGTTCATCGTACGTATATAGCACTATATGAAAGGTATAGTAAAAACTTAGATTTTAATTCCACGTAGTAGCGTAAGTAAATCTTAAATTTTATAATAGTAAGATTAACCCAAATAGCAAAACTTAGATTTTCAAATTTAGATTTTCTATTAGTTAACTCAATCTACTAATGGTAAAACTTAAATTTTCTAAGTATAATTACTGCTCCATCCATTCACTTTTACTTATAACGTTTCGCATCATGAGAGTCAAATTAATTTGTCTAATCTTGAAGTAGATTAATTCAACATTTTAAATTAAGATGTTCCAAAACTATACTAAGAATATTATAAGTTGCAATCCTTCTCAAATTAATATAATGAAAAAATATATCTTAAATGACATTAATCAAAGTCCATACAATTTAACTCTAAAAAGATAAAACGTGACAAGTAAAAGAGAAAGAAGAAAATAAAATTGATAAGATAAGATAAAATATATCCCTACCGCAAACTGCAAGGAAAAAATCGACTAATGGTTTGGTGTTGGAAAAAAATCCAACTATAATTGATTTATTTTAGTTTTAACTAAAAAAGACATATCGGACCGAACCAACCTGATATTATATTTGTACGATTCTTAAAAATATTTACTATGACATAATTTACAAATATTTCTTAAACTTTTTCATTGTTTTTATCTTTCAACATATTATTTCAAGTTTAAACTAGAATTTAGAATGGTCCAATAAGTTTTATAGCTCATAGATATTAGTAACTCAAATAAAGCTCAAATTATTAACGATGCTAATAAACAATTCAATTAAACACTAAAAATGTCAATAATGTTTGATATTTATCCTTTAGTTTTATAGAAATATACGTAACCTAAATTTATTATTTTATTTAATATTTAGTGGTTTTTTTAGGAACACCTAAGAAAGCTCTATCTTGCTAGGACTAAAGAAATTTTTAAAGCACAAGTTAATTATATATTTATATGAAGACTTTATCAGAAAAAACCCAAAAAAAAATAAAAACAAAATCAAAAAATTCGAAAAAAACTCAGAAGTTGAAAGACCCAAATTTTATTTGTTTTATTAATTTATAGATTTAAAAATCCCGACATAAATGATTTAATTTAATATTTAAAAAATTCAAAAAAATCCGAACTAACCCGAACATGACACCCTTACCTAACGAATACTTTCTCAAGGGCAACATGGGCTAAATGAGGGAGTAATATCAAACAATTCGGCGGCGGGGGAAGGAGGGGACACTGGGTGAGATCTATCAGCAGCGAATTCCCCATACAAATAGAGGCACCTATCAAAAAGATACTTCGAAGGCTTCGAGATCGAGGTCTCATTAGCCGAAGAAGACCCTGGCCAATCCACGTGGCCTGCTTGACGAACGTCAGCGACGGAGACATCGTAAATTGGTCCGCGGGCATCGCTATAAATCCTCTGTCCTACTACAGGTGCTGCGACAACCTTTACCAAGTCCGAACGATTGTCGACCACCAGATCCGTTGGTCTGCAATATTCACCCCGGCCCACAAGCACAAATCCTCGACGCGGAGCTTCGTAACATGTTGACGAAGGCCCCCGAACTGAGGGTTCGGTCAGTAGAAGGAACGACTTTGTCTCCCCGGAAGAAGAATAGCCCTGCTCTCTAGCCGACTGATCCCGTTGATCATATAACTGGGAGGGAACGTGTCACATTAGAGGTGAACGATCAGAGGTGTCCTCTAATCACCACGACGAGGCTGGTCCCTCTTTCACTTTTGTCCCTATTGAATTAGGTGAAACCATAAAGAATGAGATTCACTGGATTCTGGAAATTAAGAAATCAAGCCACAAGAATTTATTATATGAGTCTTATTAGTATTTCTATAAGAGACTATTTTTATGATTTGAGTTTGTGACCTCCATGTCCTACGATAGTAACTTAACTAGTTAATCGAAGACTTCACATAATTAGTTCATTAAATAGAGGGCAAATGCAATATTGTACTAATCTGATAACGTAAAAGAAACTTTCTCAGGCAATTTTCAAATGTTTGTGTTTTTGAAAGTTGCGTCTTACAGTTAATTTGTCTTTCAATAAATTCAAAAGCTTAAATATATATTCACAATTAAATACAATATATCTGTTCAATAATACAAGAACTGTTTGCAGTATGGAGAACCAATTAAGAAACTGTCTTCACCTACAATAAAAGTGATCCTCTAGAGTTATCACAGTAAGGCACCTAACAATTTTTATGTCAAAAAGTCATCCAATTTTATTTGGTAACATAAAAATTACTGAATTAATAGTAATTATCTTTAAAAAAAAATTACTCAATTTTGTTTTTATAACAGGAAAGTCACTTAACTATTGACACCTACAAAGTCACTCATCAATCAATGATATTTTCGACAAATATTACTGACGTGAATATTTTTAAGCCAAAAACGCAGGTCACCTTAATGGTTAATTAACATAAATAGCTTTTCACTTTTAAAATTTGACCTAAAAAATTTCAGCAATATCTACGGAAAACAGCAGCAAATGTCTATAGTACAATATATGAGGCACGTGAACGTGTGTTCTTTTTGAAAAATTAGGTATTTTGTTTAGATATTTTATAAAATTGATATAATATTACATTCTAGCATACATGCTACAAAAAAACTGAATGATGCACTTGATTGAATATTGAGATATTTACCTTGAGTTATCATGCACCTATGTTCTAGAAATCTCTTTATGCTAAAAAAAATGATTACTTTTTGAGGTAATTATCATTGATTGAATGACTTGTGTTTTCTATGATTGAAGTAGTTACTTGAGTGACTGCATAAAAAATAATGCAAGATCAAACTCATTATTTTTTCTGATTATACTTCAAACTTTCTACAATCGTGTAATATATTTACTTGCATTGACGAATCTCTCACGTTACCAATTAACTATACACAAAGAAAGTCCAGCAAGATAGTACGAAAGTGAACACTATGATATAAAAGTTGTTACTGAGTGACTGTTTTGAGTAATGCAACAACACGGGGATCAAAAGTCATCATTTTCCCTTTATTATACTTCAAAATTTGTACAACCGTGTAATATATCTACTTGTATTCACGAATCTCCCACGTTATCAATTAATTATATACACAAACAAAGTCCAACAAGTAAGTAGGAAAGTGAAATCAAGAGAACAGTAATAATCTTGATTTAATTATATATGGGGTCCCTATCCAGCTAACCACCTAACTGTCTATGGCAGAATTTAATGTGTTTCATTTAGGGTCCAGAGTTTAAGCTTTGAACAACCTAGACACAGAAGATCACCTGTTAGAAAGCATCAGTTATGTGTCAGAAGAAGGAGTTGTTGATAGTATTTGTTTCATTTCTTGTCCCTTTTTGCACTTCCATAGATACCATTTCCTTCAACCAATCTCTCAAAGATGGTGATTTGTTAGTCTCTTCAGGGAAATCCTTTGTTTTGGGTTTTTTCGGGTATTCCCCTGATAAACGTTATGTCGGAATTTGGTACAAAAATGTTCCTGAACTAACTGTTGTTTGGGTTGCCAATAGAGACAACCCCATCAATGGCACATCTGGGATTCTCACCATCGACTCAACTGGGAATCTTGTTATACTCGATGCGAAGACGAATGTTTCAGTCTGGAGTACAAATGCTTCTTCAGCTAGGAAACGAGCAGATACTAATACTGCTAAGCTGGAGGATTCAGGGAATTTCGTGTTGTTTCAAGACTCAAAACTGGAGGTTATTGAATGGCAGAGCTTTGATTATCCTACCAATACTCTTCTTCCTTCAATGAAATATGGGATAAACAAGAGAACGGGTTTGAACAGGTTTCTGACATCATGGAAATCGTTGAACGATCCAGGCACCGGAGAGTATCGTTACACGATGGAGCTCAATGGGACACCTCAAGTTTTCTTGTACAAGAACTCTAGCAGGATATGGCGGACAGGATCCTGGACCGGTCATGGTTGGAGTGGTGTTCCAGAAATGAGCCCAAATTTCATCTTCAGCCTCAGTTATGTGGACAATGATACCGAGGTTTCCATGACATATGGCATACATGACACTTCAATAAGCTCAAGAATGGTCCTGAATGAATCAGGGATCGTGAACAGATTAACCTGGCAAGAGGGTGAGAAGAAGTGGGTGCAATTTTGGTTTGACCCCAAGGACCTTTGTGACAGTTATGAACATTGTGGAGCATTTAGCAATTGCAATCTGTTCAATTTGGGTGAATTTGAATGCAGTTGTCTTCCAGGGTATGAGCCAAAGCTAAGCCGACAATGGTACTTGAGAGATGGCTCCCATGGATGCTTGAGGAAGAAAGATGAAAAAGTGTGCAACAGTAGTGAGGGGTTTGCCATGATGAGTCATGTGAAGATCCCTGATACAGGTGCAGCTCAGATGAACAAGAGCATGGGATTGAAGGAATGTGAAGAGTTGTGTCTGAAGAACTGCTCCTGCACAGCTTATGCAAGTGCAAATATTAGTGCAGGAGAAAGTGGATGCATCACTTGGTATGGTGAGTTGACAGACATAAAGCAATTTACAGATGGGGCCCAAGATTTCTATATCAGAGTGTCTGCATCTGATTTAGGTAAGGAGGTTAACCAATATATTGTGTAAGGATTTAGGTAATTCCATATACGTGGAGAAGCAATGTGCAAGATGACCTTTTTTTGGTTAGTAGTAGTACACTCTGTCTAACCCTCGTGTTCACCGGAAATTCTCATTTTTTTGTTCTGTTCAGCTCAATTCTCCAAGAATTCAAATAGGCATAATAGGAAAAGAACGATAGAGATTCTAGTAGGGTCATCTGCAGCAATAATTCTTGCTCTCTCATTGGCATGTTGTTTGGTGATCAAAACAAGGAGAAACGGTAAGGATCTCATTCTTTATCATGCTTTGGTCAAATATTTTCAGTATCTGGACAACAACAATAATAATGAAGCAGATAAATCAAATTTAAATCTCTCTACTACCTTTCTATATCGCACAGCATAAACTAAGACATAACTGCAAATTGCATTTGATCCTAATCGGTGTTTGCTGATGTACAGAAAGGAAAAGAAGTGAAAGCTTAGCATCCTATGAGGGCATGGATGAAAGTAAACATGCGGAAATCTCAATCTTTGATCTAAGCACAATAACTAATGCCACTGATAAGTTCTCTGATGCTAACAAACTTGGTGAAGGAGGATTTGGTAGCGTATACAAGGTAACAACTCCCAAACATGATTGAATTCCTTGCAATCAACAGTATCTTTATAGGAGGCTGCAAATAGGTTTAACAATAGTAATTGTTATACCAAGCTGTTTACCAAGGAAAAAAAGAAGAAGCTAAATTTACAGAATAATAATCTGAACTCGATATCAGGGTCACCTGACAGATGGACAAGTAATAGCTGTCAAAAGACTTTCAGTAACTTCAGGACAAGGGACACAGGAGTTCAAGAACGAAGTCACACTAATTGCAAGACTTCAGCACAGAAATTTGGTGAGGCTTTTAGGATGTTGCGTTCAACAAGGAGAGAAGATGTTGGTTTATGAATATATGCCAAACAAATCTTTGGACAGTTTTATTTTTGGTATGAACCATTTCCAAGATCGGTTTTTCTTTCATTGCCCTCCAGTCTTTACATGCTTACTGATGATTAATGAATACTACTTTGACGCGTGTGTGTTCCTAAAAGGTTTCTTATGCAAGAACTTTCAAACTGTGATCCAGATAAAACAAAAGGATCTTTGTTGGACTGGGGAAAACGATTTGAAATCATCCATGGGATTGCACGAGGAATATTATACCTTCACCAAGACTCTAGATTAAGAATTATTCATAGGGATCTAAAAGCAAGCAATGTTTTACTCGATGCCTCCATGCAGCCAAAAATATCAGACTTTGGAATGGCCAGAATATTTGGAGGTGATCAAACTGAAGCAAACACAAATCGAGTTGTTGGAACATAGTATGTCAATTTGTGTATAAACATATGAGTTCTATTAGATATGTGCATGTATCTTTAAAATGATAAGGTTGATATTGCTTTTCTATTGCAGTGGTTATATGTCACCTGAATATGCAATGGTAGGGCACTTTTCAACAAAGTCTGATGTTTTCAGTTACGGGGTTTTGTGTTTGGAGATTATCACTGGAAGAAAGAACAACAGTCATAATGATCAGGAGAGATCTCAACATTTAGTTGGATATGTAAGTACTGACATATGTCTGCTGTTAAAATCGACAAATCACCTTTATTGCCTTACAGTTGCCTTAAGATAAGCTGTGCCACGAGTGGAAGTACTGCTAATAATAATTTCAAAACAATTCTTTTTTTTGTTCTTAAAGTGCTTATAGACTGAAGATTTTGTAATTCAGATTTTTGTATTTTTGATGTTATAGTTTCTCTTATAGAGCAGGAATAGCTGGAAATGTTGATTTTGGTGCATTATGATGTTTCTTTTTCAGGTTTGGGATTCTTGGAAGGATGAAAGGGCTTTAGATGTTGTTGATCCATTGTTCGGTGACTCATATGAAGCTAGTGAAGTTTTGAGATGCATCCACATTGGCCTTTTGTGCGTACAATCGTTTGCAAATGACAGACCAACTATGTCAGAAGTGGTCTTCATGCTGTGCAACAAAACAAATCTTCCATACCCTAAAGAACCTGGCCTTATATTCAGATCAGAGAATTATAGTTCGGTTAAAAACTCTTCATCAGCAAGTATAGGAACATCTGTTAACGACTTGTCTATTACAAAAGTTTATGGTCGCTAGAGATTATGCCAAGCTATCCAATACCTATTTTGAAAGAAATCTTGTGCTATTTTGATAAAGCCTGCTGATACAATATGGTGTAGCTTTACTCATTTATGGATGATGTACCCAAATAAACTCATTTATGGATGATATATACTAATACAACCCAACTTGGTTTAAGGCCAAGGGTTTGCATGATCAAAATAAACTTAGGAGTTAGGATGAGATTCTACATCATGGAACAGGGTGGGGAGTTGGCCCGACCTAAAGGGTGAAAGCTACACAAATTTAAATTTTTGGTAATTAACAAATATAATATATGCAAACAGTATAGGAAAAATACATCAAAGTTTGTGCAAATTAAAGGACAAAATATGTGAAATAACAGATTTCACAATCTATTATATGTACATATATATATAATACTATTTATGTTACCTGATGATTTAGAGCAACAACATATTATATATATATTATAGCCAAATACTTGAAAAGCATCAAGGAAATGACGTACAAAACAGATAGACTAAGGTGTGACACTATTTTCTTGGACTCTCCAAAACACAGATGCACTCATGTCGGGTCCTCCAAAAATGCACTACTTTTGGAGGATCCGGCAGGCACCTTGCATCGTTTTTTAAGAGTCCGAGCAACATAACATGTGCACAAAACATTCTTAGGGTGTACAGTGTAGATAACCCTGGGTGAGATGAGGTGTTAGCTTCATGAAACATTAACCCTTTGTGGGTTGGTTTTATTGTGAATGTCAAGGGAGTCAATTACCCATGTATAGGCTTACATTTGATTCCAGAATTAAACTGAAAATGTCCAATTCTTCACATACCAGGTTTTAAGCTTTGCAGATGATTTTCTCTTGTTTGCTATTCTGTTAAGAAGTTGCATGATTGCTTCCTCCTTTTTTCTATCGCATCTGGGCTACAAGCTAATCCATCCAAAAGTGCTGCTTATTTGGAGGAGCATATTAAAACTGAAATCTTGCAGATACTTGATTGTTCTTACCGATAGCTTCCTTTTAAATATTTAGGGTCCCTATAGACACAAAGAAGCTAACCATGACACAATGGCAACCCCTCATTGAGAAGATAGTGTTGGGTTCAAAGTGTGAATGGAAAATGGAGAGAAAAATGAAGGGAAGGAGACACTGATTTGGAAAGTGTACTCCCAAAATTGGAAAGTTCATTAAGTCTCTCACATTGGTGGGAGAAGAAAACTTTGGAGTGTTTATAATAACGAACACTTGCTCCACATGATAAGTGAGGCAAGAAAATAGAGATGCCTCGCGCCGTTGTCGTTGTCTCTCGGCTATGCAATAAATTTTTTTTTTCTTTTTCTTTTTCCTGCAGTGTTTCAAACCTCCATTTATACATGCATGCAGAATTCAAAATAGTGTTTCGAACTGATGCAATACTTCATCGAACTGGTGCCACTGTTTCGTGAACTGGTATGCCTGTTCAGGAAAAGACATGTTCTTTGGATGAACGGACATGAATTTCCAGAAAAAGAGACACCATTTAATTGAACCAATGCCACCTTTTCAAAGAGGCATGTTATGGATATATAAACCTGCTTTCATTCATAGGTTTAGATATGAGAAATTTTCAGAATACAAAATTCTTCCTGACTTCAAAATTACGCTGGGTGATCAATAAAAACGTTCTGTGCGTTCGAAGATATTCCAGTTGTTTGAGGTACCGCTACAATTGGTTAGTTTGGCCATTTTATCTTGGGAGGAAAATTCTGCAACCTCGGTACAGTGAGGGGAATTATTTCCTTAAGGAAAGTCCGTGAATTCAGGCGACTTGGCCATTTCTATTTTCATCTTTATTTCTAAAATTCAAATACACCTCTTAGAAAGATCACTTGATCTTGTGTTGAGCATATTTACTGCACTTCATTGTGTTCTTGTTTTTAAACATAGAACTAAAGTTAAAGTTGTTGTTCCACATATACAGATTTTGCGTACCCGTAGAAGGAAATAACAGATAGTAGTTAAAATATCCTCTTGGGCTGAAAAAAAGAAGCAGCTTTCCTTTGCTGGAAGATTTCAACTGGTACAGATAGTGTTATTTGGGATTCGAGCATATTAGGCCCAATTATTCACTTTACTGTTGAAAGTTATGAAATTGACTGACGCCTATTATAGAACGCCAGAAGCTACATGTGGTCTTGTGTTATTGAAGGCTTTGTTTGCTTGGGATAGGATGTCTCTACCTAATCTGTTGGAGTCCCAATCTTACTAATATGCAGATATTGAACAAAGCGGCTATTGCAAAGATATACTGGGACAGTTGGCTCATAAAAAGGATACCTAATCTGTTGATGGTCTCAATGTTACTCATGCATACTACGTCAAAGGACAGAGGATAGGTAATATGACCGACCATACCTCAGCAATCAAGTTGGATGATAAGAAAGATCCTGGGAGCTAGATCCATAATCAGTCAAGTCATAAACCTCTAAAAGAGCAGAAGGATTTAATCAAGCAAATTTATCTGCAGCTACTTGATGATTTCCCAGAGGTAGAGTGGAAATGTTTGATGTTTCATAATGCTGCTAGACCTAAGCCATATTCACAATATCGTTGCAGTGTCGAGGGAAGCTACTGGAACTGGATGTTTATAGACTTGCTAAGTTGGGGATTTCAGTGAATACAACCTGCGGACTTTTCTGAAGCCAACTCTGAAACAAGTGATCATTCATTTGGCGAATGAAAGTTCTCTACGGATTTACGGGCCAGACTTCTAACCTTAATATAGATACAACCTACTGTCCACTCTACAAGGATACAACATTTCAACTGGTTCATTAAATTGTCTTCGAAAGGTGTGGCAAGAGACAATACAAACCTTGCTAGGGAAGTTGTTTGCATATGCAATATCAGAGCCACTGGTGATCTGAGAGACCGGTTACAGAAGCTTTACTTTTAGTTTTAGTAGCTCTTTACTTTAACTGTGATGCCATATACAGGAGCTAAGTTAATAGCCTTATGTAGGACAAAGAGATGTTTTGCAATGAGAATAGCTAGCTGAGGATAGCTATGCTATGTGCTGTAATTTCTTCACTTGGTGTAATGAAAATGTTTACTTACCAAAAAAGGAATGATGTGAAAACATTGCCTGCTAGCAGTGTGCCTTCCCTGCCCTTGAAACTCTGAAAATAACTTCTAGAGATGTGGAGACACAAGTTCATGCAACTATGCATTAGAAACTATAGTGCTGTCAGTTGTGTTAGCCTGTAAGGGCAGTTAATGGAAGCCCATCGACTTTCAGAAAAGTTTGATATTCGTCACAGTTCATGTTTTCTTTAACAGTCTATGCTGTGTTCATCAATGCTCTAACAACAACAAAGGATAATCCTGCTAGCCACAATAATCAAATTTTCAGTTTTTTATTGATTTAGAGGATAGCAATTTGGTTGTGGAATTTGTCAATAATGAGGTATTTAACTATTATTAGTCTGTTAAGTTGTTTTTCAAAAAATTATGGATACAAAAATACAAACGTGTAAGTAATCTTTTGAAAGATTTTAAATTTGGATAATTTTGATTCATAACAAGATCATGAGCTAACTATGTATCAAATACAACAATGATATTATGATCATCAGACAAGAGCACTGTTGTCTCAATATTTCTGTGATGAGGAGCTGTCAACGTAAGATCAACTAGTTCGATGAAATCTATCAAAACATAATGCGTTGAATCATAGAAGATTGCTTCATACTTTGGGAAGTAATGACAACTACATACATTTGAGCAACAGATAACACTAATGCACAATCATATCAGACAACTAACGAACATCAGGTGCTGTAATTGTCACCTCATTGATCGAAGATGATGTGATTTCTGTAATAATCGAGTCTGAGTTAGGGGTAATGAAGGGCTGCTTCGGGGAGGGAACCGTTGCTTCAATACGTAGCATGTACAGAATTGTTGACATGGTTGGTCTGTCTGCTGCATTGAGTTGCAAACACAATAGTCCTACTAGAATGCAACGCAGTGCTTCCTCACTGGAACAAGAATCAACTATTGATGAATCTACCAGCTCAAACGCCTTACCATCATTCCACAACTCCCAGGCCTGAAGCAGCAGTTTGTTTAACAAATAACTTCGATTGTCAAGTCAATGATAGATTCAATGTTTGTATCTTAAAACTTACCCGTCTTATCAAATTTGGAGGGGAATCACTAGTATAAGAGACCGTGTTCTTTGTGCCACTAATGATCTCCAATAATATAACACCAAAGCTAAAGACATCAGATTTTATGGAGAAGAGACCAGCTCGAGCATATTCAGGTGACATATAGGCACTGCATAGGAAAGGACAATAATGAGTATTCAGAGTATTTGTAAATGGTAAGGATGTGATGGGAAGTCCCTTTTAGTATTTGCTTGCTTACTATGTTCTAACGACTCGATTAGTCTTATCTTCATTTTGATTTCCACTAAATATTCTAGCAGTACCAAAATCTGATATCTTGGGGTTCATATCTTCATCTAAAAGAATGTTGCTAGCTTTCAGATCACGGTGTATTATTCTTAATCTTGAGTCCTGATGAAGATAGAGTATCCCTCTGGCTATTCCAATAATGATTTCATACCGCTTTTTCCAATCAAGCAACGACTTCCTGCTCTCATCTAGGTTGTTCAAACCAAATTTATCTAGTAAGCACCATTTAGGAGGAAAGGGTAAACACAAAATCAGATAATAAGTTATCATACCGAATATGAAATAGTCTAGACTTTTGTTTGGCATATATTCGTAGATCAACATTTTCTCCTCGTCTTCTACACAGCAGCCAAGGAACCTAACAAGATTTCTATGTTGAAGTTTAGCAATGAGAAGGGCCTCAGTTTTGAACTCACTGATACCTTGCTGTGATTGAGTTGATAGCCTTTTCACAGCTATTTTCTGCCCATCTAGCAATTGACCCTGGAAATTTCAATGCAATTAATCACACCTTTAAACACAAGTATGGAGAAGATTTAAATTTAAACCAGTACGCTACCTGGTCACCTCAAGAGGGACTTTTCCCCATTTTCTTTGGGAGTGAGCAGATTGATGCAGTTATTCAGGTTATCAATACATTTTCTTATGCAGTAACAATACCTTAAAAACAGACCCGAAACCTCCTTCTCCAACCTTATTGTGAGGGGAAAAATTGTCCGTCACAGCTTTCAGCTCACGTAATTTAAAGAACTTCAGTTCAACGGCACATTTCTTTTGTTGTCCTTTATTACTGGAAGTTCCAGGTTTTGACAAATCAGTTGCTGACTCAAAAAGTAAAATTTCTCTGAACTTTTTCTTTCCCAAAATCCCTGAAGTAACGCAGTATAAATAGGAAATTTATAGATGAGTTTAGAAGAAGCGGAACACTAGCATTTTTAAATTTTATCTACGCATGATTCTGAGAATATAGTTTCCTTTCCATGACTAATTAAATCAAAAGGTTACATTTTGATTGACCTCTTTCAGTCATGCCATGTAGAAGTGAAACTTAAGTTATTCAACCTGCTACTAGCAAAAATAAGAACGTGACACGAAAACAACTTAGTTTCCAGCAGAAAATTAATGCATCACGAAGGATTAGGATTGTTAACAAGCAAACACTATGTTCATAAAGCACAGAGATAACTGCTAGAAAGAAAAGAATGTACCTTTTTCCTTGAGCTTTGTTCTCCATAGAAAATAACAGCATGTACCACAGAGAAAAATTGCAGAAGTGATGGATGCTGCTAGTCCTACCAGTAGTGGTTTCTTCTTTCCTAAACAAAAAGGAAGATCAAGAAAGGAGGAAAATAATATAAATTTGGTTGAAACGGAGCATATTAGAAATGAGATGCCGCTTGGAAGCACCTAACCTTTGTTGGAGCGCTCAGAAAGCTTAATGTTGAACACTACTTGACGTGAATTATTAGGTATTCTTGACAGATCGATCAGATCGCCATTCCATAATAAGCACTCTCCACTAGTGCTGTAAGAATAAGCATTGCATGAGCAGTCAGATGAACATATATATTCACAGATCTGATCATTTCCTACTTGCATTGATTCAGATGATGCAGGAAGTTTTTACATTTTGCATACAGACATAACCTTTGTTATTGTTGTCACACTGCAGCGGAATTTTCCTCACACACCCACCCGAATAGTCATTAATATCCCAATCTAACTTTAACTTCGGTTCATAACCTTGTAAACATTCACAGGGTGGATCGGCATTCATGTCGCAAATTCCAAAAGCACCACAATGATTTATTCGGTCACAATTATCAGTAGGTCCAGACCACACTACCTGCCAATTTTGATGGTCTTTAGACCAGAACCATTGCTTCATCGACCCATTAAATTCTAGGACAATTCGAGAAATGTCAAATTCACCAAAGACATTGTAAGTAATGTATTTACCATCTTCAGCTGCATTATAACTGAAGTTGAATAAATTCTTATAACGATTTTGTTGTGCTAGAATAGCAAACCCTCCTTCATTCCACGGCTCAGACCTCCACCATTGCTCCTGGAGGTTACGCTGAACAACTAACTCTCCATTTTGATTCGGTCCTAATTGCAAAGAGTAGCTTCCTGAAGCCGGATCATTCAAATTCCTCCAAGAAGTAAGTTTCTGGAGTGTGTTCGTGGTCTTATCAAATCCAATCATCGCACCAGGCAACCATTTATCTGTAGGATAATCAAAGCTCTGCCACTGTGTGTCAATGCCATTTGTCAAACAGAGATTTCCAGAATCAAGAAGTACTGCCCTATTGGCATATGCTGAGGCTGCGGATAAATTAGAATTCCAAACTCTTTGTGTACGTGCATCCAAGAGTTGTAGATTTCCATCGGACAACTCTAAATGAGAATTATTGAACGGAGGACGAATGGGGTTGTCCCTATTTGCTATCCAAACCACGGTTTTGGTCTTTATATTTGAATACCATATACCAATAAAGAGCTTATCAGAAGCACCTGCAGGACTGAAAAAACCCAGTTCAAATTTCCCTTGTTTGGATACTAAAGTATGTCCTAATGAAAAGGAAAGGAGCTGGCCAGGTATCAAGGTGTCTGAAAGAGTATTGTTGCAGCTAACTAAATGGAAACAAGAAAGCAAGAGAACTAATTCAACCAACAACATCTTCACTCCCAAACACCAGTTTTGAAAGAGTTTTTTCTCATTATTAAGTAAAGACGTAGTAAGAAAGTTCCTAGGTGATGGGCAATGAGACTTTGGAGGCAGTCTGATAGAAGACTAACAATAATAACCAGTAAATACAATCAAAGTTACCACTTAATCATATACCTTAGTCCAAATCTTTGAAATTTCTAATAAAGGAAAATATCCAATTGATGAAAAAGATATTAAATTGGTAGTAATGCAATCCTTCCACATAAAAAGACAACATCTTTGACCAACTAATTATAATTCCAGTCATTCCCACTGGATTTACTTGCTTCAGTAAAAGTCCAAAAGGCCACTGGTAACAAATTTCCTGTTTCTAAACCTTGCTAATCGTCAATGGAGCACTTATCCCTGTGAATGAAATGGAATATAGTCTTGATCAATTTTACTGATTCTTAAATTGAAAGTCATATTTCTAGCTACTTCAATGTTTTAGTTCTTTGGAGGTTTGGGTAAAAATGAACGGGGAAAGATGTAAAATGAATGTGATACATCCAATCCGATCCAATTCATCAAACACCACATTCTGTATCTAAAAAGAATGAACGCTATGCTACTACTTAATTGCCAGTTAAGTTAGATGATGGAGTAACACAATTCTTAGGATAGTTAAACACTCAAAAAGGCGAGTCTTGGAGTAACTTGTAAAGTTGTTGTCATGTGATCAAAAAGTCACGAGTTCAAGCCTTAGAAACAACCACTGACAAAAATGTAGGTTGTATACAATACACCCTAGTGGTGAAGCCTTTCCGACCCTGCACATAGCGGGCACTTTAGCACACCGAGCTTTTTTTTATCTTTTTTTTTTTTTTTTTTAAGTAAAACACTCAAGACATGTTAGTTGACAAGAATATATTGAATCTCAAATTTCATTTTGTGTGAAAAATCAGTTTAATCAATACTAATATGCTTTAATCCCAATTAGTTGGAAATAGGGTTATTAACCCTACCGATTCTTTGTAATGTTCACAATATATTTAGTTGACTGTCAATCTATTGCAGTCATCTGCCATTCCACATACATATCAATCAAACAAACCAATTACTATTTCAGAGGTGACAAAATGTAAAAGGGAAAAGAGAATTCTAGAAAGTGGTTGAAAATATACAATGAGATAAACGTGAATTCGGAACTAAAATAAGCCACAAAATAAAAAATACGATTAAAACAGATCACCTATTTAATTAGTAATCAAAATAGTCTAAATGTAATAAATTATTACATTTAATATATTTTTATTAACGATCAACTGATGAAAATGAATAGTAAACACTTTTTGTAAAACGTAATAATTTATTATATTTTACAAAAAAAAAATAATGTGTTATCACATCCATCTTTATATCAAATCATATAGTTTGTAATAAATTATTACGTTTTATAAATAGCGTTTACACTCTACAATAAATTATTACAACTTACATGTGCTTATATCACATCACATTTACTTTTCTCCCTTTTTAATCTAACCCCACGCCACTCCACGTAGCTACCCTCACACCCGATTCAATTTACAAAACAATTTTCAATGGACAATATTCTAAAATTTTAGTGGATGATCCACTGCAAAAAGCACCATTATGTATAAAGTAATTCACCTTAATTAGATTTAGAATGACAATAATTATATATATTTACAAATCACGTGCATTTTATGTTTTGCAAATTGTAATAAGTGATAATAATGCAATATAAATTAAATTTTATTTATTTATTTATTCTGTTTGGCTTTCTAATAGACATCAAAAAAGAACATATCATATTCAAGATGATATACAATTATATTATTACTTTTATATGGAATGAAAAATACAAGTCCTTCAAATAGGATGGCGACGATAACAACAACAATATATTTAGTGTAATCATATAAGTGAAGTCTAGGAAGGGTATAAATACAAACTATGAAAGGTAGAGGGGTTGTTTCCGATAAACCTTAATATTTCCCACAACAATCTATTAAAGAAAACCATACTTCAGTCGAACTTTTATCATCCGATTCAATTTACAAAATAGTGTAAGGGGTTGGGGTGGGGTGCAAGGGGTAGCTACGTGGGGTGGGATGGTGTTAAATTAAAAAGAGGGAAAGTAAATGTGATGTGACATAGGCAGGTGTAAGTTGTAATAATTTATAACTGAGTGCAAACACTGTTTGTAAATTATAATAAATTATTACGTTTTACAAACAGTGTTTGTATAAAGATGGATGTGACAACACACTGCTCTCTTTTTTATTTTTTATGAAAAATATAATAAATTATTACATTTTACAAACACTGCTTGTAAAATGTAATAATTTATTACGTTTTATAAAAAGTGTTTATTATTTATTTTCCTCATTTGAACGTTAATGAAATATATAAAACGTAATAATTTATTACGTTTAACTTATTTTGATAACTAATTAAATAATAATTAGGTTATTTATTTTGATCACTTCTTTTATTTTGTGGGTTATTTTAGTTTCGAGTTGGATAAACGTTGAGGGACCAGTTCCTCCTATGGCCGGTAAGTGATTATTGGAGATCGACTTTCTGAATACATCCATTGACGCAGAAAGTAAACATAACTAAAACCAGGGTGCTTTGCCAAATATATTACGGATTTTAATTTGTCACTATCGATGTAACTGGTGGCAACTATTTCTACGATATTTATTTAAATAATAAAGATAAATATAATAATTAAATTTAATATCTTTTAAAGATATAAAGATGGATATTTAAAAGATGGATAATTTATTTACTAAATTTAATCTTTATCAAAAATATTTTTTGAAAGTGGATCGACATCCATCTACCATCGGTAAATTGCAACGAAATAATACAATGATAAAGACATCAAAATAATACAAGTAAATTTAATTTTACACACAAAAATTTTCTCAAAGTCGTCCGACACTCATCCACCACCTATAAACAATAATAAAATAATACAATAATAGAGATATCAAAATAATACAACTAAACCTACCTTTACATAAAAAAAATCCTCAAAGTCGAGCAACATTTATCTATCACCTGTAAACTGCAAAAAAATAATACGATAAAAGTTGCATCAAAACAATACAGTTAAACTTAAATTTTACACACAAAAATTTCTCAAAGTCGATCTAGATTCATCTACGAACTGTAAACTACCACAAAATAACAAACTAATAGAGATATTACGATAATAGAATTAAACCTAACCTTTACCTAAAAAAAATTTTCAAAGCCGACCCACATTCATCCAGCATCTGTAAATTAAAATTAAAAAATAAGATAATAAAGATATCAAAATAATACAATTAAACTTAACCTTTATACAAGAAATTCTTTTAAGTCAACCGACATTCATCTACGATCTTAAACTATAAAAAAAAAAAAATAGTGATCACAATAAGAAAATCGATTTGTTTGCTAGTTTAACATATATCTTAATATTTATAGAAAAATTTTCTTAATAAAGTCTTATTCTAGGAGTATTTTTTAATTGAACAGTAGAAAGAAAAATATTAATTAATTCTCCTACCATATATTTAGGACTACCATATATTTTAGAAAATCTAGTAGAAAGATAAATATTAATTAATTCTCTAACCATATATTTTAGGAGTTCAATATGTTTTAGAAAGTCTAGTTAATATAATTAAAAATAATAAAGTAATAAATTAAAAAAATAGTGAAAAGATAGTTTTGTGTATTAAAGAGTCTTTTAATGAAGGGTAAAAAGTTCAAATCACTTTTCTAAAGGTCTTCACACTTTTAATATACTAGTTTAGGTGTACGTGCCTCGCGCGCACCTCACTTTAATGAGTTCAAAAGTTACACTAAATAAAAAAATTATTTAAATAATAAAGATGAATACAATAATTAAATTCAATATCTTTTGACTATGTAAAGATGGATACCAAATCTTTATCAAAAAAATTCTCAAAGCCGATCGACATTCATCTACCTCATGTAAATTACAACAAAATAATAAACTAATGAAGATATTAAGACAATACAATTAAATCTAAACTTTACCTAAAAAAAATTGCTCAAAGCTGACCGACATTCATCTACCACCTATAAATTAAAATAAAATAATACAATAATAAAGAAATCAAAACAATATAATTAAATTTAAGATTTATATAAGAAACCCCTCAAAATCAACTGATATTCATTTATGACCAGTAAACTACAACAAAACAATACAATAGTAATCACAAAACTTCGATTTTGATGAAAATAATTCTTGTCTAAGCAAAATTTTAACTCTAATGAAGGACTTGAACCAAAATAAAGAATACACACACACACACACACACACATATATATATATATATATATTATATTGACAAAAAATGTGAAGAAGTTGAGGGATAGAAAATTAAAAATCCGTCAATCTAGACATGCAACCGAATCAAGTTAGATGAGCATCAATCATATTCTCCCAATAGGTAAATTGATTTCTTCTCTAGTGTAACGTGAATCTCAATATTTATAGAAGTATTACCTGAATATAGTCCTATTTTAGGAGTATTTTTTAATTGATCAATGCAAAGGAAAATATTAATTGATTTTCTTTCTATATATTTTAGGGGCAAAATGACCTTTTGGATCCCTGTACTATGTCGGTTTTGTAAATTAGACACTTCTAATTACATGTTTATCATCTGGACCCTTGAACCCATTGAAAAGCAACATTTTACACCATTTAAACGTTGACCTTGCCTATATGGCATTGAAATGGTGACTAGGACAAAGAAAGTGTAGCCACTCGCCTGGGGGTGCGAGTGGGGGGGTCAATTGTTGGCCAATTTTACATTAAAATAATATTAAAATAAAAATAAAAAAGGGTCCTTTTTCTCCTTTCATCTTTTTAAATTTATAAACATATTTAAATTTTTTTAAAAAATATTAAAAGTATTTTTAAAAAATTTAAAATAATTTAAAAATATTTTTAAAAATTTAAAAATAATTTGAAAATATTTTTAAAAATTAAAAAATATATATTTTTTCCCTCCCCACCCCACCCCTACCCCACCCCCATACCCTACCCAGCCTTATCCCACCCCACCCCCACCCCCATCCCCATCCACCCCCTCCCAACACTCTTCCAGCCCCTCCCACCACCTTCACTTTTTATTTTTTATTTTAATTTTTTCTTAATTCAATTCTTTTTATTTATTTTTTTGAATAAAAATTTAAATTTGAAATCTTTTTTTTTGGATTAAAATTTAAATTTTGAATTGAAAGTGAGTGATAGTGAATATAGAAAAAAATTAGTGAATTTCGCTTGAAAAAAATTAAAATTTTTGTGAAATTTTTAAAGATATTCAAGTTTAAAAATCGAAAATTTATTATGTTTGTATATATGAATTTATAGTTAAAAAATTAAATTAGTTGGAGAAGAATTTTAATTATTTCGAATGAATTTGATGTTTAATTTGTGAGCAAAAATAAAAATATTATTATTCAAATTTTTTTATATTTATAATTTTTTATTATTTAATTAAATTAATTTTAATATTTAATTTGTTATTAGCATTTTAAAAATGACTTGAAATTTAATGTAATACTTTTTTTATTTTTTTATATGATCAAATGACGTGGCAGATGAGGCGGGCATGGAGTTGACGTGGGGAGAGTGTGTTACACTCACCAAAAAAGAGTTTAAAATAATGTTTTTTAGTGGGTTCAGGGTTCCAGATGACAAACATGTAAGTAGAAGTATTCAACTTACAAAATCGACATAGTACAAGGGTCTAGAAGGTCATTTATATACTTTAGAAGTCTAGTTAATATAATAAATAATTAAATAATAAATTGAATAAAATAGCAAAAAGATAATTTTGTGTAAAGGAGAGTCTTTTAATGAAGGACAAAAAGTTTAAATCATTTTTCTAAGGGGTTTCACACTATTAATATATTATAGATATAGATTATAGATTATAGATATAGTTATAGATATAGATTATAGATTATAGATTATAGATTATAGATTATAGATTTCTAGTAGAATTTTATATTTATTAATTTTGAGTACAATTAATATATACAACTCTAAGTAAAGATATTTTAATCTTTTGGAAAAACAGAGAAAAGAACATATGGTCTTTTACAAATGGAAAAATTATAAAACGTAGCATACTTAAGATTATAATTAAAATAAATAGCAACACTTTTGTAAAATTATAGTTTATAGCAAGACTAGCATTATTTTACTCATTAACTAAGCAAGTGCATGTTTTACTCTCACGACTTTACACCTTCCTATTTTCACTCCACTATTCTCCCCCTCAAATATAGTCATATCTTTTATCCTTTTTTTTCATCTTATTTTTTTATGATTTTATTTTATTTGTCTTTTTTTATTTTCACTTTATTTTCTCTCTTCTATTTCTCTTCTTTTTTTCTTTTTTTTTTCTTCTTTCTTTTTTTTTCTTTTTCATATTTGAACATAATTATCTTCATAATCGTCAAGATTTCAATATAAAACATCATTACTGTATTTCACTCTCTTATATCTCTACCTTTTTTTTCTTGTTAGTTTTTTTTCATCTTATATTTTTATCATTTTATTTTTTATTTTTATTTATTTTTCTTTTCACTTTATTTTCTCTTTTTTTTTCCTTTCTCATATCCTTTTTTTCTTTTGCTATTTTCGTTTTGTTCTTTTTTTTTCTATTTGATTTTTTTTTCACACTTCTATTTCTCTTTCTTCTTTTTTTTCTTTTTCACTTCTCTTTTTTTTTCTTATTTTTTTATTCTTCTATCTCTAACTTTTATTTTGAAAAGAAAAATATGTATATCACATACACATATTCAAAAAAACATACAAAATACATAGCCATACAGATTTGGATATGTATTTTAGTACAAAATATACATATGTATTTACAAAATATACATATGTATTTACAAAATACATATCATATTCATATTAAACAGTAACAA
>NC_061112.1:132682149-132696835 GCF_002878395.1 Capsicum annuum | reverse complement strand
ATCATAAATTAATAACTGCTATGGCTGAGAGGTGGAGGCCAGAGACTCATACTTTCCATCTACCATTTGGAGAGGTCACCATCACTCTACAGGACGTGGAGGTTTTATTTGGATTGCGCACTGACGGAGATGCAGTTGCATATGGTGATGAAATGGATCGCAATTTAGATTGGCGTACTATGTTGCGAGATTTCACGGGCTTGGAGGTTGTACCGGCGGCCATGAATGGACATGATCGTATTTCTATTGCTACGGTTGTGAATTATCTTCGCCAGCAGCTTCTATTTCATCCCCTTACTGACAAGACTCCCGAGGATAGGGTTCAGAGCATCACTAGACTATACATGTTGTTGCTTATGGGAGGGATTCTTTTTACAAATACATCTGGCGGTCTTTTGAGCTTGCGCTACTTATATTTTCTTAGGGACCTCGACAGGATAGGGGATTATAGCTGGGGCAGTGCAGTTCTAGCATACTTATATTGGTCTCTTTGTCGGCCATCTATGGGCACGAATCAGCTACAAGGATTTGTTCCTCTCGTTCAGGTAACCTTTCTTATTATCTAAATTCACATGTCAGCTTTATCTAGGACTGGTCTATTTTTGACACTGCAAAATATAGACCAAGTTTCATCATCAATCATATTTTTTCCATATATAATTGGAGATATTTATCTATATGCATAATTGGCTTGCCTTGTATGTTTTTCCCAAGTATATATATATATATATACACTCTTGATTTGCATTTTATTGATTTTTTCTATTCGACTAAGTAGATCTAATATGTAGATATGGTAGCTCATTATATCAATGGAATCTGTCGAAAGTAATCTATATTTTTGAAGAGTTTACATTATGTGCACCGATAACGTAAAAGGATATTTGCACAATCAGATCATTTGAAATAAATCTATTACTTTCTCTGTTTCATTTTATGAATATTGTTACTGGTCAAGTTTACCCCAAAATGGAAAAAAATAGAAGTACATTTTATGTTATTTGAGTTCAAGGACTTTTGGAACAATCTTTTACCCCTATGGCCATCATAGCCTTGACCCCTATGAAATAAATATGCTAGCTATTATAAGCTATCTTCAATTTGTTTGATGGCTTAATATATCTAGAGATATTTGAAGTTGGTGAAAAATTCTTGTGGTATAGTTAATAAAAATTAGTTTAGATGTCTAAATAAAAAATTAGATGCCTCCAAATATATTCAATCGATGTATAATAAATGTTTATAAATGTATATGTATTTATTTGATTGTTAGACTTATGCAGTGTAGTCGAGTCTGTGTATCCCCTAGTCCCCTTCCTGTGTGCCTAATATTCAAGAACAAAGAAGAGGGTTCATATGGAGATGGTTATTACTTTTTAGATTTAGACTTTGTTCCAACAATTATTGTATAAATTAAATGGAAACTTTCAAAGTTTGACTAAGAAATGGATGTAACTATTAGATTTGGACTTGGGAGATGATTCGACCATTCATGCCTTAGCCGAATATGGCGATTGCTGAGGACGAGCCTGTGCTACCTTATGGTAGAAAATGGACACGAGGGTTTCGACGAAATTCAGAGGCACATCATGCTCTAGTTCCAATGAGAGATCAACTTGATCACATGACGGAGGAGCAGGTATGTTTTCCTTGTGTTATATTGGATTGTTTGACGTGTGCGGTCTTATTTATATTGAAATGTGCCATTTGGGGCCACTTTGTATATTAAAAGAACTGATATGTTTGTTTTGTATCTTGTTTTGTACACCAGAAACTCTCTCTTATGCAACTTGCAGATTAATATACTCTTCTTTTTTCACAAAAGAATGTTACTTTGCATCATTTCCCAGTATGTATGCAACTATTTTAGTAAACCAAATTAAGCATAATGTTCTTATAAATGTGATATAGCTTGGTATTTCTGTATGTATCAAACTTGTAAATAAGGTCAATTTTCATTCTACTTATTCTTTGTGGTGTCTTAATTTACTTTAATTATATAAAATAATTGTCCTGCTATAATATTTAGTGGATTTTTACTTTGTTAAATATTGTGAATTTTATTTTTTCAATATATAATATGTGGAAATAAAGCTCCAAAGCAGGAGCAGCCTTCAAAAGTGGGCGGAATTTTACTCTTTTTTAGGAGCTGCAGCATTGTGAATAAATATTGACACTTTTGTATTTCATTGTAATTTTATTGTAGTTTGTGTGGACACCTTATGACTATATTCTCGACAATTTACCTCCCTGTTGTAAGGCTGGTAGACGAATATGGCGGACATGATCAGAGATGTTATGTATAGATATTATAAAGTGTCACGCAGCAGATCGAGTGATGCGACAATTTAGTCGTCCGCAGCATGTTCCATTGTTTCCTAGTTGGGATCCATACCATTATAAGCATGATGAAAGAAGTAGAGTCGATCAAAATTTTCTAGCTCTAGTAGATAGTAATGTTGATCATTGGAATAATCAGTTGCATAGGGTTGAAGAGACACATGCAAATGCAGACTTGGCTACATATCGAGAGAGGTTTCAGCATCATGGACATTTGCTATTGTGCAACCCTACTCGCAGAGTTTCCAAGCACGTGGCGATGGCGCCTTCACACTTGGAGATGACCAGAGGGCTCCAACATTTATATCAGGAGTCGTTAAAGTGGAAGTTGGACCCCTCACACCATGGTTGTGGTACATATCTTAGTCAGTTTATTGAGGATATTTTTGACCAGGATGGTCAGGTCCTTGACGGGCCTGTTTTTCCCGACGTTGAGTTTGTACAGCCACCTACGGATCCTGGACGAGGGGGACGTGGATGTAGACGTGGACATGGATGTAGACGTGGACGTGGAGGTGATCCCCCTGTGCGGAGGGGTGGACGAGGATGAGGTCGTATTCCCTTTCCATTACTTCCTCCTGTTGAGCCAGAGCCTGAGATACATAAGGCGGTAGATACAAAGCCCCACCCAGTAGTACATGTTGAGCATATTTCAGATATAAATACAACTCAGATATCATCATTTGATCCATCGCCGTCTACTCCAGCTTGTTCATCCATGCCACAGCCGCAGCACTTCTCTAAATATATTGCACCATCTTGGGTTGATGAAGAGGTTTGCGAATCATATGATGACATGCATTATCGAGATGTGGCTACGCCTTTACGTTTGAGTTTTGGTTCGATAGAATTTTGAGATATGTCGGTAAGTATTAACAATAACTTATTTAACTTTTTTCTCTACAAGCTTTTATCCTTATAGTACAGTTTACTGCTCGATTCAATGTCGAGATTGTGAAGAATTTTCTATACACTCTCATTAGGTCCGGCAGTTAAAGTGATTGGATGATAATAGAATTGGAGAATATTTACGGTGTCTGAAATTTGATTATGCTCAGAAAAGATTTTTGCAGAAAGGACCGTATTAGTTGTGTAATCTTTTGAGGGGATGTGTGCGCGCGCACGAGTGTCTTCATGTGATATTGCGCAGATGATATAGATGTCTTTGTTAAATGGGTAGACTTCATGTGATATTGAGCAAATGATATAGATGCCTTTGTTAAATGGGTAGACTAAGGAGTCGTTTGATATTTAGAATTAAGGTAGACAGATGAACAGTTTGAAGTTTGAACCCTTTTGATCAAGCAAGATGCACAACCAAAGTGACAAATAAACTTCTTAATATGCTTTGTCTTGGCTTGGAGCACGCTCCTGTTAAGGCACTAAATCCCATATGATTATCTTTGTAAACAAAAGATCTTGTCATTTCATGATAGAATGGCCTATTGCTAAATGTTTCAACTTATTTCCTGATTGTTTCAAGGAAACATGTAGTTAGGGAACAAATTGTTATTCTACGGTTTGGATGGTATGCCTAAATGATGTGTTAATGGAAATTTCAGTTGCACTTCTTTATACGATTTGTTTACTTTTCACCTGTTAGATAAACTGTCTTGAAGTTCTTTCTAAGCCAGTAATATATTTGGGTTATCAGTCTCAGGATCTATTAGGCACATCTTTGTCAGTACCAATTGGGGCCCTGAGGCAGCTGCGCACTCTCAGCCAAATGAGGCTGATGATATGGAAGAACAGGTAAATATTAACTAAATACAGTTATAAATTTACAGAAATGTTTATTAAATGTAGCTATTAATTTTATTATTCATTAGATACTCCATTTTAGTCTTCGTTCCATGTCCGACTACATATCTGAGTTAACGGCGCCTTGTACTTCTCAATCGGTCATTGATCTTTCCGTTGACATACAGGTCAATAATTACAACACTAAATTTAAAATTACTTATTATATTTATAATCAATTAATAGTTGTTCATCATGTATTTTTTTTGGTTCTTGAGGTAGCACATTCTGTTATACCGGATGCATCTCATGCACCAAATGACGTTACGAAGGAGACACAGGTTATCATTACATCATGTCATAATTATTTATTATGAACTTAATTTATATTACATACTTATGTGTAAGTATTTTTTACAGGATCCGTTATGTAAGAACAATCATAAAAAAAAAAGCATTGTGCTGATCCGGTAGCTGTTATTACGAGAAAGCATCACAACGACGGGGATGATGATGCTCGTGGAGGACTAAGACTATACACGTCGATATGATTTAGGGTTTGTGGCACATAGTAATGTTACACATTTAATATAATAAAATACTTCTTTGTAAATATATTTTGTGAATGTATTAATCTTTTAAATTTTATTTTGCAAAAAAGAACGATTTGAAATCACGTGTCGTAAACTAATTTTGTATGAGTTTTACATTTATTTTTATTGTTACATAACTCACTTAAAATGTGAGTTTTACAAAAAAAGGAAGGATTGCAATTTGAGTTTTATATCTTTATTTTTTTGTGTGTTTTAATTTTTTTTTATCAATTTGATAATTCAACTTTATACTATATCTGCAACTACAATTATTTTTTTGTAATTGTATAACTCACTTAAAATATGAGTTTTACAAAAAAAGGACAAGTCATTGTTTTTACAAGTTTTATATTTTTTTTGATTGATTGACAACTCAACTTTGTACAATATCTGCATCTACAATTACTTTTTGAAACGTGAGTTTTACCAAAAAAAAAAAAAAAAAAGAGGACAACTCATTTTTTTGTGAGTTTTATATCTTTTTGACCGATTGGACAATTCAACTTTGTACTATGTCTGCAACTATAATTATTTTTTTGTAATTGCATAACTCACTTAAATGTGAGTTTTACCAAAAAAAAAAAAGAGGACAACTCACTTTTTTGTGTGTTTTATATCTTTATGACCGATTTAACAATTCAACTTTGTACTATATCTGCATCTACAGTTACTTTTTCTAATTGCATGACTCACTTAAAATGTGAGTTTTACAAGTTTTTTTTTTTTCACTTGCTGACATTTTTAACTTTTTCATTTTGAATATGAAGATAGGTCTTAAAAAATATTTACCACAAACATTAAATTTTGGAGTGCCTTATTGTTGTATAAATCAAACTAAAATATTTCATCTCCCATAAACTACTTGTGTCATTTATTGATATGAAACTACATGATACAATAACATGTAAAATAAATTATAATAAAAACTGCGATTGTCATCATCCCCTTGAAGTACTAGCACCACCAAAGATATTTTCTGCTCCATGTGCATTAGCATTACGTTCTCTCGAAGGACAATTGTGCTTATCATGTCCTGTTTGTTTGCAAGTAGAACATTTACAAGAAAGACTACTTTGTGAAACATCCATTTCATTGAGAATACGTGTGGTTGATTTGACCTTTATTTTGCGTAAAAAAGATTTATTTGCAATTATGGAGAACGGACTTTCTGGCCAATAGTCCTCGTCACCAAGTGGATTCAACTGTTTCGAGTAAGCCCGCTTGTAGCACAACATAAAAAATTCTGATGCAATATAATCCCACGCAGGATTGGCAACAAATTCAAACACCCTAATTGCATGAGAACATGAAAATTGATTTGATTGTCATTTACCACACGTACATGTTCTTTGCGTTTCATTAACAATTTGCTTATTACCAACCTTTCCATGATGCGAGTTGAATGTCCTGATTTCAAATATGTTATCCACCATAAAATAATTTTAGATACTGTGCATCGACGCCTTTTTTCTATAATCCTCAAACTTTTTGAACGGATTTGACATCCATTTTTGTTTGTCACCGAGAAGTTGTTTTGCAAACTTTGATCTCTGTACAAAACGATCCACAATCATATTGTAAGACATTTTGACCATTGCAGTCACTAGAAGTCCCCTAGTGGACTTCAACAAGCCATTGAATGACTCAGAGCTATTTGTTGTAAGCATGCCCCATCTCCTGCCCTCATCTCTGTGCATGGTCCATTTTTCTAATTCGATATTCATCAACCACTCATATGCTGGCAAGTGTGTCTCCTTTATCAACTCCATTTGTAACAAAAAAAATTTCTCCTGCGTAGCAATTGCAGCTGCCCATAGTAGATTGTTTAGTCGGACACTTTTGAATGCCCTCTGATAATTAGCCTTTAAGTGCCTTAAACAGTAACGGTGATAGGCAAATGAAGCTTGCCAATGACGCTCTGTGGAGACACTTCCAAGTATGCCATGATGTCTGTCAGATATTAAGGTAATACCTTGACGACCACACATAACATGCAGATGCAAATCGTGCAAGAATTTGGTCCATGTATCAAGGCTCTCATTCGCTACTATAGCAAAAGCTAATGGAAATATGGATCCATTGCCGTCTGTACCTACAAAAATTAATAATTTAATATCATACTTACCATATACATGTGTTCCGTCTATTGATATCATCAGTTGACAATAACGAAAACCGTCAACACATGGCTTAAATATCCAAAACACATAATTGAAAATACGTTCATCAACTTTCTCACGTTGTTCGAATCTCCATTCGTCAATAAAGCCTGGATTGAAATGTTTCATAGCAGCCATGAACCTTGGCAATTCATGAAATGAGCCCTCCCAATTTTCGTAGACTAGTTTAAAGGCACGCTTTCATCGAAGGTACGCCTTGCGACGGCTTATTATTTTGCGGTATTTATTGAGAACCGATGTTTGACAATCTTTGATAGGATAGCTATGAATAATTAAGCATAATGGTTACAAACAAAATAAAGTACTGATTTGTATCGTTAGATAATTGTAAAAAATAATACCTTGGTGTCTTTTCAATATACGGCACAAGAGCAGTTGCAATCATATTTATATCCAAATTAAAGTGACCTCCGCGACAGTCACCCATATTACATGTGTGCTTTCCGATGTATTTTTCAATTTTTCATAAGTTATTACTACTATCCTTAGTAGCACAAAGGTTGAATGAACAACCTTGATCTGTACGCTTACAACAAATTCTAAACACTTCTTTTCCCGATTAACAACAAGGAACTCCTTACCTTCTTTAATATAATAAAGCCTAACCGCTTTTTGCAGATCTTTTTTTGATTTGAACAACATCTTACTAGCAAGATAAAAATTATCACTTAGAAAATTTGACGGTTCACGCCACACATTTACAGAATTGAAAGCATCTTCATGCATATTCATAAACACATCTGATCTTTCTTGAAAATGATCAAGAAATGAAACTTCATTATAATAAAAATGAGGCCTATTTATTGGTACTGATACTAAAACCAACTGTGAAATTGATTCTTGTTGAGGACAAGAACTCATAGACATGGTTCTTTGTTCAGAATTAGACCTCACATCATTATCACTCGATGATGACTCATAGGGGCATTCACCTCCCTCGGCATTATTAGGCTCGCTATCATCACCCTGTGACAATTCACCATAATTTGGTTGATCACCATTTTCAGTATCATCTGTGATAATATGTTCACCTTGCTTGACATTATTCCTATATATCAAATGATAAAATAATTTTAGTACATTCAAAAAGCATGAATAATAATTACATGAAATTAGCAATATAAATAATAACATGAAATTAACAAACATAACTTATTAGCAATGATATTTTAGACCTACCGATAATAATCGATAATATCCAAGCTTAGTGACAAATGAACATTTGCAGATGTTCCAGCATTGTGCATCCATCCAAGTTGAGATGATTGACCATAATTATAGTCATTTACAAATAAATCAACATTATTCGTGTCACGCAGAGTTAACCCCCTAAATAAAATATAACATATGACATAAGAAATATACAAAAAATTATTAAAAATATAAAATATTAATAATAACACAAATTAAGAAAAATTACCGATCACTTTCATCCAAAGTTTCATTCAAATCGGGTATTGAGAATTGTGTTGGCATGCTACTCGGCATGATGTATTGGGGAGCATTCATGTCAAAAAAAGTATTCAAATGAACATTTGCAGATGTTCCAGCATTGTGCATCCATCCAAGTTGAGATGATTGACCATAATTATAGTCATTTACAAATAAATCAACATTATTCGTGTCACGCAGAGTTAACCCCCTAAATAAAATATAACATATGACATAAGAAATATACAAAAAATTATTAAAAATATAAAATATTAATAATAACACAAATTAAGAAAAATTACCGATCACTTTCATCCAAAGTTTCATTCAAATCAGGTATTGAGAATTGTGTTGGCATGCTACTCGGCATGATGTATTGGGGAGCATTCATGTCAAAAAAAGTATTATACTGAGTTAAATAAGCATTGACATCACTTGTTGGATCATCAAATTGTGTATGCACATTTGTCTGTATCGGAGAATGCACAAGATGATTTTTACTCTCCTTCTTAACATAAACTTGAAGAATGTTCAGTTTTATTTGACTAGCATAGTCACAAGGAGCCCTCAGAAATTCAGTCAACGACTCATCATCACTAATAATCCATTCTCCATAATTTATCATTCCTTGAGATGAGAAGGAATTTGGATATTGTCCGACTATAAATAAATCAAAATTATTATTTTTTATTTTCATTCTTCTAAAAATTGATTCTACAAATTCTCTATAACCAATTGAAATTGGATACTTCGCGTTGGACTTGGGGGACATACTATAATATATTGTATTTCCCTCGTGAATAATTTCGCCATCCCAAAAAAGTGCAACTTTAACACGTTCAGAATTCATTCTCTAAAATTTGATAAACTTTTGAAAAGATAAATTGAGGTTGAAGATGATTGAAAACAAAAAGAATTGAAGTTGAAGAAGAAGAAGAAGAAGAATTTGAAAATCGTATACAAAAAATGAATGTATACGCCTGTTTAAATAGAAGAATTTAAAAAGCATATAACTCAATTTTTTTGTGAGTTATGATAAAATAGATGCATAACTCACAAAAAAAGTGAGTTATGTTAAATAAAATTTTGAAAATGTTTTTCATTGTTTAAATAACTCAAAATTTATCTGAGTTATGTTAAAATAAAAGGCATAACTCACCATTTTTGTGAGTTATGTTATAATAAAATGCATAACTCACAAAAATCGCGAGTTACGTTAAAAAATAGGAATACATAACTCACAAAAAATTAAATGCATAACTCACAATTTTTGCGAGTTATGTTATAATAAAATGCATAACTCACAAAAATCATGAGTTATGTTAAAAAATAAGAATACATAACTCACAAAAATTGTGAGTTATGTTAAATAAAATGCATAACTCACAATTTTTGTGAGTTATATAAGAATGAATAACTCACAAAAATTGTGAGTTATGCACTTTTCAAAAAAATTTAACATCGTGAGCTGGGTTTCGTTAAAATTTTTTTACATAATTCACCTTTTTTATGAGTTAAGCAGACTTTGATATTTTTTTAAATATATGACATAGTTTAAAGTTTTTTTTAGTTTGATGACATATTTTGATTTCAAGTTCTCGTGACCCGAAGAGAAAAGTAAAAGGATAAAAGGATATATACATCAGATTTATTTGTACGAGATTCTTCAAATTACAGATGAATATTAGCTGAAACGTGTAAGGATATTCTTAGGTGGAGCATTTCTATTGGACATAGTACTTTAGGGCTCAAAATGAAGCATATACCTTTTAAAATAAAAAAAAAAGATTCCATCCAACTCTATTGAGAGTGGATGCCTTTGATTACGATCAAAAGATTAGAAAAAGAAGGAAGGCCTCTCTGCACCTACTAAGAATAGGGGACACACGCCATTCTATGGTAAAGTAGGATCTCTAATTAGCTCACATACAGAAACTTTAGGACGTATAATAGGATTTCTAATTAACTCATAAAAATTTTAGGAGGTATAAGACCTCAAGGGACACCAAAAGTATAAAAGCTATACATGTCTCTTTCCATAGAAAAAGAATTCATTTTTATAATCATTCTACGGAATGAAAGGCCCATTCTATTCATATTAACCTCTCCTCTGGCTTCTCTCGTCAAATTGTGATGGTGAGTGATCCATATAATATTATCACATTGCAAGCCTCAATTTGCCAGGCAGTAAGTTACTTTATCATATTGAAGCTTACCTATTGACTAACGGAGTACCTTTGTTACCTATAAATAGTAGTGTTCACATACTTGTAAGGAAATTTTATGATTCTGAACAATACCAAGAATTTATATACTGGTGCTCCAAGTTTTCTTTATTTTACTAAGTCTTGACTTTCAAACAATCTTTCACATAAATCATCTCCAGATCTAAATGAAATATCAAGCAACTAAGCTCTTCTGTTCCATTAATTTATTTTTACTTCATTAATGTTCTTAGTTATATTTGAAAGCATATTTAAACTGCTAATATTTAATCGTCGAGTTAAATAGATACACGTGTTCTTGACCTTATAACAAATTCACTTGTACCATTTTTCCGATAAAAAAAACCGACCCTGAGAATTGTTATAAGCAGTGAAAGATCAGGACGATATGCTAGTCAAAGAAGAAAGAATTCTTATATTTTCTCGTCCTATTTTGCATTTTTCTGGATACCATATCCTTTAACCATACTCTCACGAGGATGTGTAGGAGATATAATCAAGTAAATAAACATATGTTATCTCTAGCAATTAGCTATTAAATTAGAAGGTTACATACTTCAACATGATTCTTCAGGGAAATTCCTTTTATACTCGTTCCGGAAAACAAATGTTTCTTCAACTATATGAAAAGATCAGATGCCTACACTGCTAAGCTGTGGGTAATCTCAAGGTTTGTTATATTAGTATAATTTAGTGCATTCAATCATAGAAGATAGAATTAGTGACAACTTGATACATCTATGTATCATCAGTCATCAGCTGACTAACGACCATCAAGTGTTGTAATAGTCACCTCATTGATCGAAGATGTTGTTATTTCAATAGTACCCGAGTCTGTGGTAGGGGTAAGTAGTGGCTGCTTCGGGGAGGGAATCATTGCTTCATTGCTTAGCAATTAGCATGAACAAAATTGATGACATAGTTGGTCTTTCTGCTGCATTGACTTGCAAACACAACAGTCCTACTTGAATACAGCGTAATGCTATCTCTCTGGGACAAGAATAGACTATTGATGGATATACCATGTCTGCATTTTATAACTTTACTAGTGTCAAATTTGGAGGGGAATCACCATTATAATAGATTTTGTTTTTTTCACTAATGACCACCAATAATATGATGCAAAGCTAAGGACGTCGGATTTTAATGAGAAGAGACTAGCTAGAGCATATTCAGGTGACATGTAGGCACTGCAAATAAAAGGTAGTCATATTATGAATACCCCAAGTATTGGTAAATGGGAATTAGGATATAATGGAAAAAGCCCTTTCAGTATTTGCTTGCTTACTATGTTCCAACAACTCAGAGAGTTTTAGCTTTATTTTGATTTCCACTAAATATCCTAGCTGTATCAAAATCTGATATCTTGGGGTCCATATCTTCATCTAAAAGAATGTTGCTAGCTTTCACTCTTATTCTTGAGTTCTGATGAAGATAGAGAAATACTATTCCAATGATAATTTCATGCCGCTATTCTAATCAAGCAACAGCCTCTGCTCTCGTCTAAGTAGTTTGATTATCATATTTAACCAATAAGCACACATTTGACTAGAGAAAGGGTTAGCACAAAAATCTGAAAATAAGTGATCATACCAAATATGAAATTAATATATATATATATTCGTAGATCAGCATTTTCTCTTCATTTTTTATGCAGCAGACAAGGAACCTAACAAGATTTCTGTGTTGGAGTTTTGCAATGATGATCGGTTTTGAACTCACTTATACCTTGCCTTGATTAATACATAGCCTTTTCACAGCTATTTGCTACCCATCGGGCAATTGACCCTAGAAATTGCAAACTACTAATACTAATTTGTCAAACCTTCAAAACACTAGTACAACAAAGCTTATTGATTAAAATCAGGATAAATCTGGCCAATTCCTTTTACTTTAGATATATACCTCACACGCATGTTTAACAACAATATATGTGATTTGAAATTATATTTACTAATTGACACGGGATGCACGTGCGGCGCATGAGATACAACACGCAGAAACAATTTTATTGAATATAATTGAGACCTTTAATTAAGATTTGACTTTAGACACCGATTTCGTTGAGTTATCCCTGGTTGGAGGTGTTCAGGTTGTCAATATATTTTCTAATGTAGTAATAATACCTTAAAAACAGGCCCAAAACCTCCTCCAAGGAGAAACATTGTTTGATGCAACTTTCAGGTCATGTAATTCAAAGAACTTCAATTCAATGTCACCTTTTTCTTTTTTTATCAAAAGTTCCAAGTCTTGGAAAGTTAGTTGCTGACTCAAAAAGCCACATACATTTCCCTGAAGATATATAAGATTGCCCAATAACATAAGAGAAAGGTAAGACTTGAATTATACATAAAAGGACAAGAAAAGAAAGGCAACTAACTTGAATCTGAGTCTGTTCGAGAAATACTAGATTCACCAAAGACGTTGCAAGTAATATATTCACTCTGTTTAGTTGAATCATAACTGAAGCTGAATAAACCCTTGGAATAATTTTGTGGAGCTAAAAAAGAAAATTGTCCTTCATACAAAGGCCCAGACCTCCTTTGTTCCAGGAGGTTACGTAGTAGGACTATTTCACCATTTTGATACGGGCCTAATTGCAAAGAGTAATATCCTGAAGCCGGATCATTCAGATTCCTCCAAGAAGTAAGTTCTAGAGCGTGTTCTTGGTCTTATCAAATCCAGTCCTCGCACCAGGAAGTCATGTATTTGTTGGAACCACTGTATTTCAATGCCACTTGTCAAAATGAAATTTCCAGAATCAAGAAGTACTGCCCTATTGACCTATGCTGAAGCTGTGGATAAGTTGGTGTCCCAGTGCATCCATGAGTTGTAGATTTCCATCGGACGCCAATATATGAGAATTGTTGAATGAAGAGCGGATGGGGTTGTTCCTATTTGCTATCAAAACCACGGTTTTGGTTTTTATGTTTGAAAACCATATACCGATATTGAGCTTATCAGAAGACGGAAGAAACTCAATTCAAATTTCCCTTGTTTGGATACTAAAGTAAATGTTGCAGAAAAGGAAAGGAATTGGCCAGGCAAGAAAGTGTCTGAAGGACCACTATTGCAGCTAACTAAATGCAAACAAGAAAGCAAGAGAACTAAATCAATCAACACCTTCATTTTGAAGAGCATTCAAGTGTCCATAACTATATCAATGTGATCATCTCAGAGAAGGAGGAGGAAAAAGAAAATCAGTGTTTGAATATTCTATCAAACCAGTAATACAATCAAAATTTCCCAACTAATCAAACATCAAATATTTGAAAATTCTGCAAAAGAAAAATATCCAATTGATGGAAATGACATGAAATTGGTAGTATTTCAACCATTCCACATAAAGATAGCCACTTTGACAAACTAATCGTTCCCACTTCCTGATACTTGCTTTAATGCTTTAATAAAAGTCCAACAAATGGATGGAGATTGTGCTATATCTAATTTCCTACACAGATTGATTCTTTGAACTTCTGCTTTACTCTATCTGATAAGAACCCAAAGGAGTTCCTTTTCTATTGGTTTTATTTCGTATCTGACTCCTGTCCCATTCAAGAAAGCTTTTCCTGGCAGCTGCTTATAGCCAATGGAGCAATTTTCTCTGCAAATGAAAGCGAATAGGCATAATATTTCTCCTGAATTTTACATGTTCTACTAATTCTTAAATTGAAGGATCTCTAGCTACTTCAATGTTTAAGTTCTTTGGAGTTTGAGTAAAAATGAAGGGGAAAGATCTAAATTTGATTGACTTACTCTACTAGCTCCTTGCATCAACGTAAAACATCCAATTCAAGTCATCGAAAACCAGATACCTAAAAAGAATGAATACAGTGATACTATACTAGCAATTCATTACATGCTGATACTATACCGTGATACTATAATAGCACAATTCTTAATCTATATCTATATATATCTCTACTAGTTTAGGTGTACGCGCGAAGCACGGTATCTCATTTTAATGAAATTCAAATGTTACACTAAATAGAATATTTATTTAAATTGATAAAGATGAGTATAATATGGAGAATTTATTTGATTAAACCTAACATTTTATCAAAAAATTCTCAAAGCCGATCGATATTCATCTATCACCTATAAACTACAACAAAATAATACGATGATAAAGATATATAAAAACAATGCAATTAAATCTAACCTTTATAAAAAAAAT
>NC_061112.1:132673109-132679149 GCF_002878395.1 Capsicum annuum | reverse complement strand
ATAATCATAGCCATATCAAAGTCCCAAATATATCATTTGTGTAGACACGTGATTTTTGATATTCCCTAAATTTTAACTTGTCTATCAATATTAAATATTTATATTTATATTTAATCATATATTATTTTTATTTTTATTCTAATTTAAAAAAATAATATAAAAATTAAAAATATATGTTTCTTTTATAAATTTTAATAAATAAATTAATAATTTTAATATTATTTTATTATATTTATATATATATTTGTCTATTTATAAATTATTATTATATTTTTTAAATATAAAATTAATTATTATTACATTTGTTATTATTATTATTTTATTTATTATTATTATCTTTATTTATTACTATTATTATTATTTTCTATATAAAATAAAAAGTAAATAATAATTGAATTTTTTTTTTTTTTTTTAAATAACTCTCCCTTATCTATTGTTAAAACTACTCCCCCCTTTAAAAGATAATTGTTCCCCCCTTTTTCAAATCCCTCTATTTAAGAATATTTACACTGTTCTACATACTTGAAAAGCTATATCATCACACTATCAGATAAACAGAGAAAAAAACACAGACAGAAACTAAGAGAAAAACACAAAAGGAAAAACTTTGAAGAAGAGGGAATCAGAGTGAATATGTACACAGAGTAAAAAATCAATGGAGTGTGAAAGAAAAATAGGAAAAGAGGGAAATTGAGAGCGAGAGATCTCGAGAGTTGAATGGGATTAAAAAAAAAAAAAAAGGGTATTTTTCAAAATTTCCGGCGAGAAACTCGCCGGAAACTCCCTCTAAAACCGACCAAACCTGCCGGAAACCATCATTAATAACTCCGACCAACCCAGACCCTCACTGTTGCCCAAAATATGAGGTAGACCCGTCGGAAAAGTCCAGATTCGACAACAACCAACCACAAACGGTGGTGTCCAGCCGCCACCGATCTCTCCTTCCCTACGCCGATCTTCTCCTTCCCTCTTTCCCATGCGCCGGCGCTGTCCCCTTCTTCCCTTTCCCCGTTTCTGCTCGCCGGCAAAACGACGACGTTGCCATCCCACTTCTCCTTCTCCCGACGCCGATCGGCGAATTGACGAACTCCTCTCGTTCAGTTTCGTCAAAAGCATCCAGTAACAACCCAAATTTTTTTTCTTTTTTTATGATTTTTTTTTCTAGTAGGTATATATATTTATATATTGTTTATTTAATTTTTGTTTAAATTATTGAATGCAAATCATTAAATTATTTTCTCCTTTACGACGAATTAAATTGTAATACATTTGATTCATGTTATTTGATGTATTATTCTATTACAATTTTATTGAAATAATTAAATATAAAAAAGTTAGATGAAATAAGAATGAAAATTGAATAGGCAGAATTATTTCAAGTTTATAAGTGATAAAATCATTGTTTTAACGCTAGGGAAATTTAGTCGCGCTTAAAATGTTTGTCTCGTTTAAGAATGCTCATACGCATCTTTCTGAGATATTTAAAATTCAAGGATGCAATAATGTACCTTGGCAAATATTTTTCTAAAATTAACTTGACAAATATTTTTAAACTTTCACCGATTTATTTAATATGAAATAATAGACAAGTTTTAGAATAATAAAATGAGCGATTTTAGGCCTTACCATAATTTATCAAAGTAGATTAAATCAAGGTAATTCAATTAAAGCGATCGTGCTAGAACCACGGGATTCGAGGGGTGCCTCACACCTTTCCCTCGGTTAGCAAAATTCCTTACCCAGTCTTCTGTTTTCGCAGACCATAATAAAGAGTCATTTCCTTTTGATTAGGGATTCAATAAGGTGACTTGGAACACCTTAATTCAATTTCAAGTGGGGACTCTAAAAATAATAAAAATTAATCCCTATTCAATACCGTCACTTTAATTGAAAAACTCCTTCGACCTCGATTCTCGAGCGAAAAGGGGGTGTGACATCTCTGGCGACTTTGCTGAGGAATAATATGAATTTGAGTTTTTTATATTGACTTATATTTGCTTTAATTATTGTTGATATTGTGTTTGTTGGCCTTATGTGCTACTTGTCGCTTATTTAACGCTTTGATATTGATTGAACTGTATTATATATTGTCTTCTCTTGTGCACCCCCTCTGAGTCTCTGAAATAGGATAGAAGGAACGCAGTACATGCATCCTACTTTCTTTTTTGAGATAGCCGGAGTGTCAAGGCACCTGGTGAAGGATATAGTCACACATGTTAGGCGGGGTTCGGATCGACAATGAAGGCGGTGTTGCTTTGCTACTGACCAAGTTGTCCCTCCCCGGCTCGAGTGTTCGCTCGGGTAAGCCAGTCTAGATACTTATCCCTATTAGGTTTAAACTTAGAAGAACTGAAAACTCAAAATCTGGTTATCCCTATTAGGTGCCGCTTTATTTGCATCATATGCATTTGACTTAGTGGGACTCGGCACAGGGGTCGGATCTGTGTAGGATAGGTGACCTACTTTATAAAGACCAACATGTGCATCCTATGTGCTCTTTAACATTTGTTTGGAAGGTTGTTTGTTTGTTGACCGGCTTTAGGCAACTTTTAAAATGTAAGAGATTAAATTATCGTCACATTTAGTGAATCATTTTTGAAAGAAAAATTTTATTTTTAAAAGAAAGGAAAATTTTAGTAACATAGTTTTACGATTTTCACTTTTTAATGGGATATGTAGGAAGTCCTATCCGGGATACGACTTTGGATTTGAAAAAAATAAAATAAAAAAATAATATATTTATTCACAAATTTATCGAAGGTTATTTTTGAAAAAAAAATAATAATGATAAAAAAATGATTATTTTCATGAATATTATTATCTTTATTTTACTTTTCATTTTTATTTTCAAAATTAATGTTAACATAAAAATCATAATAGCCTGAACCTTTAGGGGACGTGAGCTGAATTTTTGTAAAATAATAAAATATGTAAACATATATTTTTTAACAGTCCTGAACCTTTAGGGGTCGTGAGACTGAAATTTTTATGCAACTTCATACATAAAATAATTATTTTTCTTTTCTTATTTTCTAAGTCATTTTATTTTAATTCCCTTTTGTTCTTTTAAGTGAACTTAGGGGGTGTTGTCTCCAAACATATAGTTGAAATCATCTAGAGGTCTGTTATTGCAAAATTTTTGATAGAGTCAATTTAAATAAGTGTTTCTCCTAAAAATATTATCAGTCACGTTTCTATCACGAGTTAAGTTAAAAATTCTTTTAAAAAATTAATGAATTAAGTCCTGCATAAGTCTAGACATTTATTAATCTCATGTCCTTGTCAATAGGTATAAAATGTCTCCTCCTGTTCGCGGAAAACGACCAAAGAGAAAAAGGGATGGGAGTATACCGCTTCAGGTTGTGGATTGTACCCCTTTGCAGCTTTGGTTGTGGTGGAACGAAATGGATACATTCGATTATGATGAGATACATAAGTATTTGGGTTTTTGACGAGTATTATGTCAATCAAGCCTAATAGGTAGGTGATTGATGCATTACTAAACTTTTGCGACCCGAAGAACAATGTGTTTCACTTTTTGAATTTTGAGTTGACTCCGATTTTAAAGGAGATAGCGGCCTATGTTGGATATGGGGATATGCATCGAAAGAAACTTATAGCCCCAAAACTCATTTCGATAAACAGATTCTGCAAGCTTATGAACATATGAAACTCAAAAGAAGAATCAATGAAAAAAGTTTGGGTTTCCTTGCAGTTTTTGTATGACAGATATGGAAGGCAAGAGGGGTTTGAAAAGTACGGTAAACAACTTTGTAATAAGGAAAGTTTTGAGGCTTGAAAAGTTCACAGACGGTTTGCATTCATGGTAGCCTTTCTAGGCACTATGGTTCTCCGAGGAGAGAAGAAAAAATTAATATTCGTTTAGCGGGGGTGGTACATATACTGATTAAGAAAGATTACACTATGGTACCAATGATCCTGGCAGATAACTACCGTGCTTTGACCCTTTGTCAGAAAGGAAAGAGTTTTTTCGAGGGATGTAATATCTTATTACAGATGTGGATTGTAGAGTATCTTTACCGACGACCTACAATGGCAAGATTTAATCCTGAAAGATTCAATCGCATCAAAGATTATGAAGAGTGGTTAGAGAAATATAAATGCCCAGAAGGAGTTAGAGATTGGGATAAGCTTTTTCGTTCTCTGACAGCAGATAAAATCACTTGGAATCTCCCTTGGTTCCTTTAGAGGCAAGTCATACATAGTTCTGTCATTCGGCCGTTCTTATTATTAATGGGTATTAGGGGTGTTCAACCGTATGTTCTATTGAGAGTTTTACGTCAGCTAGGAAGACGTCAAATAATTTCCATTACGAAAAATATGACCGAGTTTGTATTTGAGGTCAGACCAGAGATCCCATTTTCGGAGGAATTGGCCCAGCAGATTTGGGAGGGTTGCCGTATCATGGGAATTGAAATGATGGTCATAGAGCCTGAGAAAAGAGAAGTGCACCCAGATTACCATGAATGGTTTGAAGAACAGTTGAATCCGCCAGTCAGACCAGAAAGATCGGTTAGGGGACCTATAAATCAGGAAGCTGCAATCAGGATAGGGATTGAGAGAGCCATGCGAGAACGTCATGAGGCCAACCAAGATTTGAGAGTAGAATTAGAGTATGCCAGGGCAAAAATAGACGAACAACAAAGGGAATTTTCTGAAAAGAAAGCTAAATCAGCAGATATTGAGGTTGCACTTCGCAGACAAATCAAATTGGCTACCACTAGGGGGTCACACATTGCAGAACTTGCCGCATTTTGCCGACAACAACTGCAAAAAGTTGAAAAGAACATGCAAGAAGAATTTGATCGAGAGAGATCTCAGTGGATCCGTGAAACAGGAATATTGCGAGAACAGTTGGAGGTTGCTTCTGCTCATGAACAACGTACAAAAAAAATGGTTGACTTTCGAGATCGACAGGCCGATGAATGGGATCAGGCCTTCAGTTTCCTTCGAGGGAAGTTCCGCCGTGTAGCACAGGATACTGCTAGAATGAGTTTGGATTATCAGCAGTTGGATCGTGAAGACTTTTTGGCACAAGTACCAGCTTTCGTACAGCGTCTCACTTCTTCATTGGAAGACATATACTTGGGTTTGGGAGGACATATCAAGCCGAAGTCTTCTTGAATGGATAGTTGTTTTCTTTTTCGTAGTTTTTTATTTTCAGTTTTAAAACTTTTTGTTTAGATATTATGTCTTTTAGTTTTCAGGTGTCAGTTAGTAGGTTTTATTTTAGGAGTTGGGTCAGTTATTTTGTCGTATTTATATTATGGAATGTAATAAAGTTGACTGTTTATTTCTATATATATTATATATATTTTACTTCATTTACTTTATTTATTTTCTTTAATAAAAAAAGGAAAGAAGACAAAATAATCATTTTGTTAAATTCCTCCCGAACTACGCAAGATCTGATTCATGTCTCGGCATGATACGTAGGCAACCTTCCAAAGGGTTCGATCATAACTTTTGAAAAAGTATGCCTAGAAAAGACGGGATGAAACACAAAGCCTTCCATATAGGTTGGAAAATGCATATAGAATCATGATATACAACGTGACATTATAATGTGTTAAATATATAACACTCACTTGTTTGCTACTTGATAACAGAAAGATAAAGTAACTGGTGGTTGGTTTGTGTTTTAAACTGGCATCACATTCGTATAACACCTAATACAAAGGTAAAGAAAAATGACCCGCAGAGAAGGTGTAGGGTCTAACAGTAAAGAAGAGCAAAATCAGTTGATTTCGCAGGAAGTAGCATCAATGGAAGAAATAAAGTCATTGAAACAACAGATGGCGAAGATGTACCAAGCTTGGTTGAATAGACAAGCCCCACCTTATTCAATACCTGGACTTTCGACTTCGAAAGATCCAAATCCTGCTCCAGCTTAAACTAGTGATCCATTTTACACACCAGGATTCGGTCTATTTGCTAATATGTTTGGTATTGCTGGTACTTTTACCATGCGTTCACCAAATCTGGCTATCACAAATAGTCCATTTTTTACTTCTATGAC
>NC_061112.1:132594803-132670109 GCF_002878395.1 Capsicum annuum | reverse complement strand
TCACCAAATCTGGCTATCACAAATAGTCCATTTTTTACTTCTATGACACCAGCTGTTGCGGGTACTCAACCGACAGTACCAAAGAATATGGGGGAACCAAGTCATGATCTGTTATATCCTCTTAAAATAACTTTTAAATCCCAAAATCCTCATTATCATGCTTATCAACACGATTCTCCAATAATGATTAAGAAGATTATTAAAAATGAGGAACAAGAGGAAATGGCTAGGAAAGTAAGAAGCTTGGACCAGAGTATGAGAAATATGCAAAGATTAGGTGGACCAAAAAGTGTTTCATACAAAGATTTATGTATGTTTTCTGACGTCCATTTGCCGCTAGGGTTCAAAATGCCAAAGTTTGACAAATACGAAGGTCATGGCAATCCTGTTGCTCACTTGAAAAAGTTCTGCAACCAATTAAGGGGAGCAGGAGGAAAAGAAGAATTATTGATGGCTTACTTTGGAGAAAACATGACAGGAATAACTTCTGAATGGTTTATTAACCAAGACATTTCCCGTTGGCACGTGTGGGATGACATGGCTCGAGATTTCATTCAGCAATTTCAATATAACATTGAAATAGTGCCACATCACACTACTCTTGCTAACATGAGAAAAAATATGACTGAAAGTTTTCGAGAATATGCTATCAGATGGAGAGAGCAGGTTTCAAGAGTCAGACTATCGATAAAGGAATCTGAAATGATTGATATCTTTTTGAAAGCTCAAGAACCCAATTATTTCCATCACTTACTTTCTACTATTGGAAACACATTTGCTGAAGTTATTAAAGTTGGAGAGATGGTAGAGAATGGAATAAAGTCAGAAAATATTATCAGCCAGGCCGCTTTGAAAGCAACAACACAGGCAATTCAAAATAGTACAGGAAGTTTCGGGGGGGGAAAAAAAAAAGAGGACATAGCAACTGTCGTGCCAGGTCCACAACAACATTGGAGAGGTGCGCGTCAACCATATGCACAAAATCCATTATATTTCATTCCATCTCCCCAATATCCTATTTACAATGCACAATCATATGCTCGAGATCATTCATACCCGTAATGTCATGCTCCAGCCATCCAAAATCATCCATTGGTCCCGCAAATTCAAAGAGGCCCTCCTAGGTCTAATTTTCGACCTAGAGCAGACTACAAAAAGGATAACATGGGCAAAGATAATTTCACTCCTATTGGAATATCTTACACTAGTTTATTTCTTAGGCTGAGGAAACTGAATGTTTTAAACCCAATTGAGAGAAAAATCCCGAATCCTCCTCCAAAGAACTTGGACTATTCTAGAAGATGTGAATTCTGTTCTTAAGCCTCTGGACACGACACATAGAAATGTTGGTATCTAAAAAGAGCTATTCAAAGGCTGATTGACACCCAACAGATCATGGTACAAAGTCCAGACACTCTAAATGTCAATCAAAATCCGCTGCCAGATCATAATAAAGCAAACATTCTCGAAGTGATACCCAGTGGTAAAGATGCTGTAATATCCTTCAAGCCGATCATTAAGATTAAAACTGATTCAAACAAATCAACAAATATTATAGATTTGACAAACGAAAAACCTGTAGAAGCAGAGGTGGTGATAACAAAACTCAAATCATCGAATGTTCCCTTGGTGATGGAGAAAGAGATTTCAAAAAATGATGGGTCAAGTCAAGTAAAGCCAAAATTCATTGTTGCAGGAAGATCCCCTAAACCTCTCTTAATCATAAAAGGAGCTCCTATAGCTCCCATTGTTATTAAACCAGTGTCACAGTTGCCTATGGTTAATACTAAGACAGTTCCTTGGAACTATAATCGCGTTGTGGTGATTCACAAGGGGAAAAAAGTGATTGAAGATGTGGACGAAGTAGGGAGATTAACTCAATCTGGAAGATGTTATGCCCCAGTAGAGTTAAGAAAGAATAAACAAGGCGATGAAGAATGAATGATTGTCAAGAAGCCTGTTACTGACGAAGAAGCTGAAGAATTCTTAAAGAAAATGACATTGCCAGAATATTTTGTTGTAGAACAGTTGAAGAAGACACTAGCACAGATTTCTTTGTTGTCTTTATTAATACATTCATAAGAACACCACAAGGCTATAAAGAAGATTCTTAATGAAGCATGTGTTCCCAGTGAGATTAAAATGAATCAGATGGAAAAAGTTGTTGGAAGGATCCTTGAAGCAAATAATATTACTTTCTCAGACTATGAATTATCTGTGGAAGGTACTGGACATAATAAGGGTCTCTACATTACTGAGAAATGTGAGCATTTCATCATTACTCTAGTGTTAATTGATGGACGATCAGGTGCTAACATTTTTCTTATGTCAACTTTGCAAAAGTTGAATGTTAATGTATAGGAATCCGACCTAACAATGTATGCGTCAAAGGTTTTGACGGATCAAAAACTGATGCCATTGGTGAAATAGAACTCATATTGACAATCGATCCTGTGGATTTTTCTATGGATTTCCAAGTGCTGAATATTGACGCTTCATATAATATGTTATTGGGAAGGCCATGGATTCATAGGGCTAAAGCAGTCGCATCAACATTGCACCAAATGGTCAATTTCCAACACGACAAGAAAGAAATAGTTGTTCATGATGAAGGAGACTTATCCATGTATAAAGACTACTCCATTTCCTCTATCGAAGAAGATACTGCGGATAGAGTGTTAATTCATCAAGCTTCTGAGGTAGTGGTTGTTGAGCATATCCTCGAGGGGAATCTCATCGCAAGACCACAATTGTCCTCTGCATTTGTTATGGTAGTGAATGAAATGTTGAAGCATGGTTTCAAACTAGGAAAAGGTTTAGGGATGTTTTTGCAAGGCATAGTTCATCAAGTAAACCTCTATGAGAACCTTGGTACTTTTGGTTTGGGATACGAACACACTGCTGAAGATATAAAAAAGGCTAAAAAGCGTAAGAAAGAGTCATGGTCACTTACCAAGTCGATACTGCCGCTTCACAAGTCTTTCATCAAAGTCAATAATGTTGGGTCCTCCAAGTTACCTGTTTCTGAATGATGATGATACAGAGTTGATTGGCCTTTTTAAGAATATGTTCATTGAAGCTGATATGGTTGAAATCGAAAAAGGTACCGGTAATACAGATATGCAGTTTGTCGGCCCTGATGTACAGCTTAACAATTGGGAGGCCACTCCTCTCCCTATTATGAAGGAGTCTTGGTAGTTTGTTTATTTTTCTTACAGTCTTAATAGTTTGTTTGTTTCTTTTTCTGTAATTTGAATCATTCTAGGATTGTAATTCAAATCTTTAAACTTAGTATTTTAGGTTAAAACTCTTTCTATATTTGTTTTTAATAAAGTGTAGTCTCCCTTCATTTTATTTTGAGTCTGATGTTTATTTATTTATTTTTCTATCATACAGTTCTTTCTGTGCCGATTCTAATAATATGACATGCATGAAGAATTGTCAACCAGATTTAAAAAACCAATTTAATTATGAAATAATGAATAAATAAGTTGAATACGATGAAGGAGAAATATTTGAGGATATAAACAAAGATTTCAAACAGTTTGAGAATAAGACAAATCCCAATTTGGAGGAAACTGAGGCGATCATGAAAATATTAGGGAGACTAAGACAAGTCTACATGCCTAACCACAACAAAAGAAAACTATAATTGAAGCTTTGCTTGAGTATAAAGACATCTTTCCGTGGTCTTACGATGATATGCCCGGTTTGAGCACCGATTTGGTAGTTCACAAGTTGCCAATTGATCCTGCAAAAGCTAAAAAAGCTCAAAACTGACATGAGTGTAAAAATCAAAGAGGAAATCATGAAGCAACTTGAGGCTAAAGTCATTCGAGTAGCCCAGTATCCTACTTGGTTGGCAAATATTGTCCCTGTTCCAAAGAAGGACGGTAAAGTTCAGATGTGTGTTAATTATCGTGATCTAAATAAAGCAAGTCCGAAAGATAATTTTCCACTTCCCAATATTCATATTTTGTTGGACAATTATGCCAAACATGATCTTGGTTCTTTTGTGGATTGTTATGCGGGGTAACACCAGATCATTATGTATCCAGAAGATGCAGAAAAGACATTATTTATCACGTCTTGGGGATATATTGTTATCGATTCATGCCGTTCGGACTAAAGAATGCTGGAGAAACTTATATGAGGGTAATGACTATAATATTTCACGACATGATGCACAAGGAGATTGAAGTTTATGTTGATGATGTGATCATTAAATCAAGAGAGCAATCTGACCATGTAAAAGATCTTAGAAAATTCTTTGAAAGGCTTCGAAGGTATGATCTCAAACTTAACCCAGCGAAATGTGTATTTGGAGTCCCGTCAGGAAAGCTTTTGGGGTTTATAGTCAGTCGGCGCGGCATTGAGTTAGATCCTTCAAAAATAAAAGCTATTCAAGATTTACCTCCACCAAAGAATAAAACAGAGGTTATAAGCTTACTTGGAAGGTTGAATTATATCACTAGATTCATTGCTCAGCTTACGAAAACCTGCGAGCTAATATTTAAGTTGTTGAAGAAGAATACTAAAGTTGAATGGACCGAAGAATGTCAAGAGGCATTTGACAGAATTAAGAGATACTTGTCGAATCCATCTATCTTGGTTCCTCCAGAGCCAGGCAGACCCTTGATATTATACATTTTTATGTTAGATAATTTTTTCGGCTGTGTATTGGGTCAACATGATGTTACAGGTAGAAAGAACAGGCCATATACTACCTTAGCAAAAGGTTTACCACTTATAAGGCTAAGTATACTCTTCTTGAGAAGACGTGTTGCGCCTTTACTTGGGTAGCCCAAAAGCTGAAACATTACTTATCATCTTATACTACTTACCTCATCTCTCTATGGATCCTTTAAAGTATATTTTTCAGAAGTCTATCCCCACAGGCAGACTCGCAAAATGGCAGATGATGCTCACAGAGTTTGATATTGTCTATGTGACACGAACTGCAATGAAAGCTCAAGATTTAGCGGATTATTTGGCTGAAAATCCTATTGATGAAAAGTATGAGCCATTGAAGGCTTATTTTCCAAATGAATAGGTATTGTATGTTGATGAGTTTATTTTTGATGATTGCCATTCAGGCTGAAAGTTGTTCTTTGATGGAGCTGCTAATGTAAAAGGAGTGGGGATAAGAGCAGTTCTTATTTTTGAATTAGGACAATATTATCCTATAACAGCCCAACTTCGATTCTACTGTACCAATAATATGGCATAATACGTAGTTTGCATTCTGGGTTTGAGATTAGCTATTGACATGGGGATCCAAGAATTGTTAGTGTTAGGAGAATCAGATTTAATAGTCCATCAAATCCAAGGAGATTGGGAGACTCGTGATTCAAAGCTTCTACCATATCGAGGTTGTTTGCAAGATCTATGTCAACAATTTGTATCAGTAAAGTTCAAACACATTCCTAGAGCTCATAATGAGATTGCTGATGCTTTGGCGACCTTATCTTCGATGCTTCAACATCCCGATAAAACTTATATTAACCCTTTATATATACAGATTCATGATCAACATGCATATTTTAATGTGGTTGAGGAAGAACTGGACGGGGAGCCGTGGTTCTATGATATCAAAGAATATATTCAGACTGAAAAATATCCTATACATGCCGATGGTAACCAAAAGAGAACCATTCGAAGTTTGTCTAGTGGATTTTTCCCAAGTGGAAGAATCTTGTATAAGAGGACTCCTAATTTGGGACTTTTGAGGTGTGTAGATGCTAAAGAAACTTCAAAAATCATGACTGAAATACATTCTAAAATTTGTGGACCACACATGAGTGGGTATGTTTTGGCAAAGAAAATACTCCGAGCAGGTTATTATTGGCTTACCATAGAGCGAGATTCCATCAGTTTCGTTCGTAAATGTCATGAATGTCAAGTGCACGGGTACTTGATACATTCTCCTCCATCGGAGTTACATACAATGACTGCTCCATGGCCTTTTGTGGCTTGGAGAATGGACATAATTGGACCAATTCAACCGAAGGCCTCGAATGGACATAGGTTCATCTTGGTAGCCATTGATTATTTTAGAAAGTGGGTGAAAGCACCGACTTTCAAGTCAGTGACCAAGAAAGCGGTGGTTGATTTTATTTATTCCAACATTATTTGTCGGTTTGGCATTCCAAAGATAATTATCACGGATAATGTTGTAAATATCAACAGTCATTTGATTCAAGAAGTGTGTCAACAATTTAAGATTATGCATCTAAATTCAACTCTTTATCGCCCAAAGGCAAATGGGGATGTAGAAGCTGCCAAGAAGAATTTAAAGAAAATATTCTGCAAGATGGTACAGGGTTCTCGACAATGGCATGAAAAGTTACCTTTTGCTTTGTTAGGTTATTGTACTATAGTTCGGACTTCAATTGGTGCAACTCCTTACTTGTTAGTGTACAGAACTAAAGCAGTTATACCTGTAGAGATTGAGATTCCATCTCTTCGAGTAGTTCTGGAAGCTGAAATTGATGATGACCAATGGGTCAAAACTCGTTTAGAGCAATTAAGCTTGATTAATGAAAAAAGATTGGCTTCAGTATGTCATGGACAACTATATCAGAAGAGAATGAAACGAACATATAATAAAAAGGTGCGTCACAGATATTTTGAAGTTGGTCAATTAGTACTAAGACACATCCTACCCCATCAAATTGAGGCCAAAGAAAAATTTTCTCCTAATTGGCATGGACCATTCATGGTGAAGAAAGTGTTACCTAATAGCGTGTTATATCTGACTGATGTAGAAGGCAACATGGAAGGAATGCCGGTCAATGCTGATGTAGTTAAAATATATTATATATGATATTCATGTACAATTACATTATGTATGTTTTGTACTTGCATTTTAAAAGATTGAAATGATGAAGGCATTTTGTTCTACTATCCGAATAATATATCAACCTTTGCTTACCTCTTTTGAGCTTTTATCTTTCTTCGTACCCCTCTTTGGAATCAAATTAAAGTGAAAAAAAAAATTAATCAAAAATTTAAAATCAAGCAAAAGAATGATTTTTCATGAACTACGTTTGACCTGATTCTTGCTGTGACAAGATACGTAGGCAGCCCTACTCCGGGGTTTGGTCCAATCAAAAGAAAATTCAAATTACCCAGAACGAAAGAAAACTGGAGCAAAAGTTTATTTTCTTAAAAGAATTGATTCCAAAAGTTGAATGTTTTACCCAATGTTGTATAAACTTTGAGCCTCATGCCGACCTTTCTTTCTAACCCTATCTAAGAGCCAAGTTACAACCAAAGAAAGACCTTCAGATCAATCTTTGAGAATGTCAAAGCTAAACATGTTATGAGTGCATGATATTTCATATTTTGGGTGTTTATTTAAAAAAAATAAAAAAAAAAGTCTCATTGGTGAAAATCTTGTGGGGCACCATAAAACGACTATAAGCTGAAAAAGAAGTGAAAATGGGTTAGGCTTGTTGGAAAAAACCCATTGAGGTGCCATTAGGTGAAGGAGAGTTGTTATCCAGAAAGGACAAGTTCAAGATTGACTAAATTTCAAACTCAATAAATGGACAAAAATTGTAATGATTGGTGTGGATAGATCTGGTTGCTTGATTCAAAATGCATGTCATAATCACCATAATCGGTTTCCACGTCCAGATAAGATTTTCTTTTTATTTTAAAAAGAGATGATTATTGTCTTTTTTTTTAATTTTATTTTGATTTTTGATTTTTCGTGTTCTTGTCATCAAACGAAAATTTCTGTTGTCTTTTGTGTGTTTTTGAGTCAAATTCACGTCAGTTGAAGTGAGAAAGGACTCCAAACTTGCTATCAATTTCTTCAATGGTACAGAGCAAGACAAAGGGTCAATGCACAAGGACAACACATCAAAGTATAATAAAGTATTCAAAATGATCGTGATTTGAAAAATTTTAACTTGTTGAAAGATAAAAGGTGTATGGAAAGTTAAATCCTGAGATATTATACAAGAGAAATATATTTTGAGTCGAGAGTATCAGTAGTCAAAATTTTAGGTCAGAAGTATAACAAGTCAATGGATATCAATCAAGGAATGAAAAGGAGTTGAGTATGGAAAGTGCAAGAACAGTCAGTTCAATAGCCAAAAACCACAAACCAACCACCACACATTTTTTAAAACTCACAATTTGTCTTTGTTTTATTTGAAATAGAGATAGAATATTTTCAAATTAAGGATGCAATTTCATACTTCTGTCAATGCAAAAGTCATGATTACAGCATACGATGCTGGATCTCAATTATGGTAAATTTTATTCTTTGAGAGATTAATTTATTAAAGCTATTCCAGGCTTTGATTTATTCTTTTACTATATTTCTCAAAACATTAAGATCTGATGATGCACAAATTTTTTCAGTACAAACTGGGGCAAAAAATTTCATGTGTGTCGTATGAGAATTTATTTTATGCTCGACCCTCCTGAAGAATGGGAATTTACTTTTGAATAGGACCCTCCTGAAGAATAGGAATTTACTTTTGAACAGCCTGAAGAATGGGAATTTACTTTTTGCTCAGGATCCTCCTGAAAAATGAATTTTTTTTTTTGCACAGGACCCTCCTGAAGAATGGAAATTTACTTTTTGCTCAGGACCCTCTTGAAGAATGGAATTGTACTTTGTGTCCAAGACCCTCCTGAAGAATGGGATGTTATTTTTTTGTGTCACCTTTTATTTTGAGTTCGGGAACATATTTGAAAAATCAGAAAAAAAAAAGTCCAGGAACCCGCCTGAAGAACAGGGTGAAGAAATTTGTAAGTCCAGGAGCCCGCCTGAAGAACAGGGTGAAGAAATTGCAAGTCCAGAAGCCCGCCTGAAGAATAGGGTCAAGAAATTTTTAAGTCCAGTAGCCCGCCTGAAGAACATGGTGAAGAAATTTTAAGTCCAGGAGCCTTCCTGAAGAACAGGGTGAAGAAAAAGAAAGTCCAGGAGCTCGCCTGAAGAACAGGGTGAAGAAATTTTAAGTCCAAGAGCCCGCCTGAAGAACAGGGTGAAGAAAATGAAAGTTCAGGAGCCCGCCTAAAGAATAGGGTGAAGAAAAAGAAAGTCCAAGAGCCCGCCTGAAGAATAGGGTGAAGAAAAAAGAAGTCCAGGAGCCCACCTAAAGAACAGGGTAAATAAAAAAGAATTTCAGAAGCCCACCTGAAGAACAGGGTGAAGAAAAAGAAAGTCCAGGAGCCCGCCTGAAGAACAGAGTTAAAAAAAAGGAAGTGCAGGAGCCCTCCTAAAGAACAGGGTGAAGAAAAAGAAAGTCCAGGAGCCCGCCTGTAAAATAGGATGAAGAAATTACAAGCCCAGGAGCCCGCCTGAAGAACTGGGTGAAAAAAAAAAAGAAGTCTAGGAGCCCGCCTAAAGAACAAGGTGAAGAAAAAAAGAAGTCCAGGAGCCCGCTTGAAGAACAGGGTGAAGAAGAAGAAGTTCAGGAGCCCGCCTAAAGAATAGGGTGAATTTTTAAATTCAAGTCGCGAAGATTAGAATCAAGATTCTAAGATTACAATTTTCATTTGTACTTTTTCATTTTTTATTAGTCATTTGAATGTAAAAGGCAGAAGTTGTTAACCGGAAACTTGGCGGAATCTCACTCTACTTTGAATTTTTCTCTCACCAAATTACCTTTGAACTACTCGTGACCTGATTCCCTTATAACCCGGGATAGGTAGGATGTTCAACAAACAGGACTCGATCACATTTTTCCTTTTATTTTTATTTTTATTTTTATTTTTATTCTTATTTTTATTCTTATTCTTACCTTTCAAATAATTGAAGGTTCAAAAATCATATCTCGTCTACTTCTTTGTATGAAAACTCTTCGAGATTTCACACAAAGAGGGGCAAAAATGTAGACACGTGATTTTTGATCCTCCCTAAATTTTAACTTGTCTATCAATATTAAATATTTATTTTTATATTTAATCATATATTATTTTTATTTTTATTCTAATTTTAAAAAAATAATATAAAAATTAAAAATATATGTTTTCTTTTATAAATTTTAATAAATAAATTAATAATTTTAATATTATTTTATTATATTTATATATATATTTGTCTATTTATAAATTATTATTACATTTTGTTAAATATAAAATTAATTAATTATTATTATATTTATTATTGTTATTATTTCATTTATTATTATTATTTTTATTATTTTTTATATAAAATAAAAATAAAAAATAATTTAAAAAATTAAATTTTAAATAACCCTCCCTTATCTGTTATTTAAGGATATTTACACTGTTCAAGCAGAAAAATGATTCTACGTACTTGAAAATCTATATCATCACACTATCAGATAACCAGAGAAAAAAACACAGAAAGAAAAACTTTGAAGAAGAAAACATTAGCCAAAAGAAGGAGAGGAAAAGTGTGAAGTTGAATTCGAGTTTGAGTTTTTCGGTGACGATTATTTCTTGCTTCATTACTTCGTTTGAATCAATAACAGGTTTTTCTTTAAATCTGAACCATTTTATGTTATAAACTTTAGTATGCAAAGCATGAAAGAAATGTTCAAGTAGTCTCAAGCAATACATATAATTAATTGATTATATAAATTTTATATTGTTGCATGTTACATAATTAAGTTACAGAATGCTTAGTGTATTTGTATGTAGATATGCTGGATGATAAAATGTTATGTGTTTAAATTATCAAATTAAGAAGAGAAATTAAAAAAAAGTAGAAAAAATAAAAAATTGAATACACATACATATACCCATACTAATTTTCCAGTGATCATACACTCTTACATTTTCATTTCAGTCACAAAACATAATGCATCCATATAAATTGTCATTCACGCACATAGACTATACACACAGAATATTCATCACAATCACAGTGAATATGTACACACAGAGTAAAAAATAAATGGAGTGTGACAGAAAAATAGGAAAAGAGAGAAATTGAGAGCGAGAGATCTCGAGAGTTGAATGGGATAAGAAAAGGGTATTTTTCAAAATTTTTGGAGAGAAACTCGCCGGAAACTCCCTTTAAAACCGACCAAACCTGCCGGAAACCATCATTAATAACTCCGACCAACCCCGACCCTCATTGTTCCCCAAAAAATGAGGTAAATCCGTCGAAAAAGTCCAGATCCGACAACAACCAACCACAAACGGTGGTGTCCAGCCGACACCGATCTCCCCTTCCCTACGCTGATCTTCTCTTTCCCTCTTTCCCCACGCGCCGGCGCTATCCCCTTCTCCCCTTTCCCCGTTACTGCTCGCCGGAGAAACGACGACGTTGCCGTCCTACTTCTCCTTCTCCCGACGCCGATCGACGAATTGACGAACTCCTCTCGTTCAGTTTCGTCAAAAGCATCCAGTAACAACCCAAAAACTTTTACTTTTTTTATGATATTTTTTCTCTAGTAGGTATATATATTTATATATTGTTTATTTAATTTTTGTTTAAATTATTGAATGCAAATCATTATATTGTTTTCTCCTTCACGGCGAATTAAATTGTAATACATTTGAGTCATGTTATTTGATGTATTATTCTATTACAATTTTATTGAAATAATTAAATATAAAAAAGTTAGATGAAATAAGAATGAAAATTGAATAGGCAGAATTTTCAAGTTTATAAGTGACAAAATCATTGTTTTAACGCTAGAAAAATTTAGTCGCGCTTAAAATGTTCGTCTCATTTAAGAATGCGGCATATGCATCTTTCTGAAATATTTAAAATTCAAGGATGCAATAATACACCTTGACAAATATTTTTCTAAAATTAACTTGACAAATATTTTTAAACTTTCACCGATTTATTTAATACGAAATAATAGATAAGTTTTGGAATAATAAAATGAACGATTTTAGGCCTTAACATAATTTATCAAAGTAGATTAAATCAAGGTAAGTCAATTAAAGCGGCCGTGCTAAAACCACGGGATTCGAGGGGTGCCTCACACCTTCCCCTAGGTCAACAAATTCCTTACCCAATCTTCTGTTTTCGTAGACCATAATAAAGAGTCATTTTCTTTTGATTAGGGATTCAATAAGGTGACTTGAAATACCATAACTCAATTCCAAAGTAGCGACTCTAAAAATAATAAAAATTAATCCTTATTCAATACCATCACTTTAATTTGAAAAACCCTTCGACCTCGATTCCCTCGAGCGAAAAAAGGGTGTGACAATTTGAAATCCAAAAATTAGTATTTGATGAAAAAGGAGAAATATCTCACTATAAAACAATTTATGTACCTGAAATTTGTAAAATATTTTTTTTAAAAAAAGAAAATTATAACTATTTATTCTTTGACATTTCTGTTCAATAGATGCATCAAAATTAAAGGTTTGGTAAAAGTTTAAAATATTTTTTCATCAACTTATATTGTAGTCATTATACTAAAAGAAATAATATCTTAATCATAAAACATATGTAATTGTGTACTAATAAAAATAATAATAATTTAATACGATTACATCTTAATCATAAAACATATGTAATTGTGTACTAATAAAAATAATAATAATTTAATACGATTACGCAAATATTATAATAGATTCGTGATTTTTTTTTAATATTGACCATTTAAACATGTCAGTTGACAAGAAAATATTGGATCTCTAATTTCCATTCGCTGATTATTTCAATGCGATCAATCAATTTAATCAACTGCTTGGTATTGGATTATATCAGTTCTTTGTAATTTTGAAAAGGCCAAATATGTATATCAACTGAACATTGCACCTATTATACACTTCAACATCATTCAAAGTGTGTCTATTAAACACATCTTATCCGCACGCGAAAGACTTTATTTTCTTCTGAGTTACACTCCCTTGTTCCTTCTTCTTATTCCTTGGAAATCAAATTTGCTCCATTTTTCCAACCAATATAAAATACACCAACTTTTGGGATGACCCAACTCAAAGAGACTCTTAACATGATGTGATATTATCTATTTTAAGCAAGCACAATTTTCCCCAAAAGGGTTCAAATTACCCATTGTTTTTCTTTTCTAAATGAAAAAATGACGCCAACTTTAAGTGATTGTATATGCATTTAGCATATTCAAAAAAGATAATTACGAGTATTGAAATTTTACAATGAGAAAAACTTTGGCTGACCAGTGCCGCTACGTCAAGGAGAAAAGAGACTTTACCAAAGTGACGGTCCACCTTGGCAATCAAATTTACAATAAAATAATAAGAATATTAAAATCTATGCTAAAAAATATTGTTAAATAGGTGTTTACTACGACCGAAATTATTTTTCAAGAAAATGTTCTTTTTAATATTTGGTTATCAAAAAGAATTTCTCGTCGAAGGAAAGAATGACTTTCCTGACGAATAAGTTTCTTCTTTTTTTTTTGTTTTGTTTTGTTTATGTTGATACTAACTTTTAACTTTATATTTATACACTTACTTCAAATAACATTTAAATACTCACTTCGTCTCATTTTATGTGTTATCGTTTGATCGAGTACGGAGTTTAAGAAATAACAAAACAGTTGATGACTTTTATTAAATTGTCCTTTATTAAAAAGTGTACTACTACTCTCTTTAATTAAGTGGGAGATCTTTAGGACCAATAAAGGTAAAAATGAAATTGTATGTTTAAATAGTTAACAAATAAGTAAACGTAACATTCTTTTTAGGATGAAGAAAAAAGAAAAGGACGACACATAAAATGAGACGGAGGGAGTATTTTAATAAAACATTCTGTAAATTGTTACAATTATTTATCATTAAAAAACAAAAATCTTCAACAAAACACTAACCGACCATATACAAGAAACAATATGTTGGTAGTATAATATTTTATTTCATGAAAGATGACTTCCTTGGCACCAAACGCACATGATTGGTTTCCTTGAAACTCCATTTTAATTAATTTTGACGGATGAAGGGCCTGACTTGGTCTGAAATAGAATTTCCAACAAGCAATGGAAATTCTAAGAAAATAGTAAACAAGTTCCCTCATCTGACTAGTCTAGAAATTGGACATACATAACTTGGCTTTCCAAGAATCTAAAAATATTCCAGGGAACTTCCTTAATAAGAAACTGCCTTATTGCTATAAATAGCCACACTTAATTTGCCTCATTAAGCTAAAATAAGCAAAGATGGTGCATTTAGAATTTCAAGATTTGCTGCCAATAATGGCGAGAAAGCTAGGCGGAGATGGACTGATCAACGAGCTATGCAAAGGGTATCGGATGTTAATGGATGGTGAAAAGGGAGTGATCACAATTGACAGCCTAAAGAAGAACTCTCTGCTGATGGGGTTGCAAGGTTTCACTGAAGAAGAGTTGAAGAACATGATTAGAGAAGGAGATATGGATGGTGATGGAGCACTTGATCAGATTGAATTTTGCATTTTGATGTTTAGATTGAGTCCTGACTTGTTACATGTAGCTCAAGAAGTGATACACAAAGCTAAACAACAACAAAATACTGTCCACCTTTAAGTGATACTGCACTACTCCTGTATATTTACTCATCTTGAAATTGCTAATTCAAACGTAATGTCACACTTGATTTGTCAATGTTAAGCTTTTCTTCTTATAATTCCATCGTCTGTTCAGGCTGGACTTGCGTGTAATTCGATTAATTAAATTTCACGAGATATTATCTTCTACCGGCACAGATATTGAGTGAACTCTATCTAACAAAGTTCGGACAAATAAAAAGAACTCAATTTTCAACTCTTCTCGTTGATAATAGCCCATGAAGGAATCAATTAGACTCTGAAGTTCCTGTTATGTGAATCAATTCCAAATTACCATAATATAATTTAGTATTCTGTTTTGGCTAAACTTTAAGTTATAAACTAGTTTGTCACTAGTATTTTTTAAATTTATTTACACATTTGGTGAACATAAAAAGTACTTATAAACCAAATATTTATATGCTTAATTCATCAAAGGCATAAGTTAATCACTCAAAACACCAACTTATTGTTTTACAAATTTTAGGAATTTTTTGTCTGATCAAGCCTTTTAAAATTTCATTCATAATGTTTTTTTCTTCTCTTCCTAATATAACTTTTAATTATCCCTCTATTCTACTTTCGTTACTTGTTATTTTTTATTTAAACATATTTTTTGTAGAGAGCGTTAAAAGACACTAGAAAAAAATGTAACACTAAGAGGTCTCGGAATAATTAATTTTGAAATAGTTATCCCACCATGTATATGAGATAATTTATTTTATTATGATATAAATAGTGAAAAAATAATCTTGATATTAACTAATAGATCCAATCAAATACAGAATGGAAAAGACTCAAAAATATCTCTGAACTATCTAAAATAGCTCAAAAATACCCCTCGTTATATTTTTGGCTCAAAAATATCCCTCCGTTAAATATTTAGCTCAAAAATACCCCTCCCTTTAATGAAATTCGGAAAAGAGTCAAAAATATCCCTATACTATCTAAAATGGATCAAAAATACCTCTCGTTGGTTTTTTGGCTGAAAAATACCCCTCTGTTAAATGTTTGGCTGAAACATACCCCTCCCCTTAACGAAATTTCACCAAGCATCCCACCTAGATAAAAAAAACAAACCACGTGGCTATGTCACATTACCATCCACATGTAAAATGTTAGTATTTTTTAATTATATGACATTCCTTTCTTCTTTATTTTTATTTTTATATTTATTTTTTTGTAAAGCATTTTTATTGATCTAAAAAAAAATATGATTAGCAAATTTAAAATTTTTTAAAAATATTTAAATAAAATAAAATAAATCAGTATTTTTACTGAATTTAGTTTAACGCTTTTGAGATTTCTCGACATTGGAAAGGTACTAAATAAATTTTGTTAAAGTATTACAAATTAATCAATTTTTTTCATTATATGATAAACTTTTCACTTAGATTATTAAAGAAAATTATATCCATGTTTTTCTACTGATTAAAATATATTAAATGTCATTTACTTTTCTGAAAGTGAAATTTTCAAAAAATCTAAGAATACTTGATGATTAAACATAAAATTAAAAACTATCAACATTCGTTGAGTCCATAAAAAATAAATCAACATCACTGAATATAATCTTTTTATTTAACTCCTTCATCAAGAAGAAAGGAATGTCATATAATTAAAAAAAAAATACTAATATTTTACATGTGGATGGTAATGTGGCATAATCACGTGTTTTTTTTTTTATCTAGGTGGCATGCTTGGTGGAATTTCGTTAAGAGGAGGAGTATTTTTTAGCCAAATATTTAACAGAGGAGTATTTTTTAGCCAAAAAACTAACGAGAGGTATTTTTGATCCATTTAAGATAGTTCAGGGGTATTTTTGATCCTTTTCCGAATTCCGTTAAGGGGAGGGGCATTTTTTAGCCAAATATTTAACGGAGGGGTATTTTTGAGCCAAAAAACTAATGAGGGATATTTTTGGTCCATTTTAGATAGTTCGGGAATATTTTTGACCTTTTTTCGAATACAGAATAAAGCAATACTACATTTTATCCAAAATTGTAGTACCTCAAAGCTCATGCTAAAACACTAAACGACCCCTAACTGCTTAAAAGTGAGTAAATAAATTGAGAAAATACATCTTTTCCCCCCTGAACTTGTCCTCCAAACTCACTTTAGCACTTAAACTTAATTTTTATTTATTTACCTCCCTTAACATCTTTAAAATGTATTTGTTTCACCCCTCAAAACTGAATACCACTCTTACAATGGAGAATGAGTTACACACGTGCCATGTTAGTGTCAAATCAGTGTCACGCCAGTGCCAAGTCATTTCCTCGTAAGAAATTAGGATTTAAAAAAAAATCCCACACACATACTATTTTTATGTATTTATATATATAATAAAAAACTCAACCCCCCCTCCCCCCGCTCTTCTTCCCTTCCTTCCTTTCACCCCACCCTACCCCCGTTCTTTCTCCCCTTCCAGCACCTCCCCCACCCGCCATTTTTTCTCCCCTTTCAGCCCTACCTCTACCCCACTCTTCCAGCGCCCTCCCCCATTCTTTCTCCCTTCCAACCCCCACCTCCATCCTATTCTTTCTTATTCAAACACAAAAATACTTTCATCAAGTTAAAATTAATTTTTTCAAATTGTCTTATTGACAAAAAAATTCAAAAGTAAAAATTAAAAGAAATCTAATTGATGATAAGTGATTAGAAAATAAAATCATCAATTTAATTTAATTTTTATCTAAATTTTGAGGGAGTTGAATTGAAGGTTGAGATGTTGTTTAATGGAGAAAATTATTTAATAGTATTTTTATGTTTGTTCTTGGGTGGTGTTTAATGGAGGAAAGTGAAAAAAATTAAAGGAAAGTGTTGTTATTGAAGGAAAGTGAAAAAAATTAAAGGAAAATATTGCTCTTGAGTGGTGTTGTTAATGAAGGAAAGTGAAAAAATTAAAGGAAAGTGTTGTTCTTAGATTGTGTTGTTAACGGAGGAAAGTGAAAAAAAATTGAGATTGTTAATAGAGGTTTGAGTGTTGTTGTTGATGATGATTTGAAGAAGAAAGAAAGAAGAAAAAAGTGTCCATTTTTTATTTTAATTTTAATTTTTTAAAACTATTTTTCATTACATTTTAAATATAAGATTACTTAAATTAATTTTTTTAATAAATAAATACGCCCTTTGTTTTTAAAAGATGGCACGTCAACTTTAAGGGTCAAATAAATATATTTTAAAGATATTAAAGGGATAAATAAATAAAAGTTAAGTATAAATGTTAAAAGTGAATTTGAAGGATAAGTTAATGGTAAAAAATGTCTATCTCAAATAAATATTGGGTCTTTTTTTATTTCATTTGTTGTCCCCTCCCATCCGTCAAAACCATACAGTGATATTCAATAAAAACTGACACTTAAGTTATTTGTAATTGGATTAGAACAAATAGCGACTGAACAAAGCTTCTTCATTCCCAGGTACAGTCCTTTGTCTTTCTAGAGTTGTATTTTTCACAAGAGGTAGCTAAGTCGTGCAAATTATTATTACAAACTTTGATTCTACGATTGATTAAGCTTTAGCTTTCTTCTACTGCTTACCGTGAAGTTACGTCGTACTACATAATTAATGTACTGTTTGATTATAGGTGTAAGGACGGTCTGATGACCTATGCACACCACATGTTTGATTATTTGCCCATTAGACTTTCAACCTCTAATTCCTTCTACATTATTTCGTTGTGTCGGTATAATTTCATAAGCGAGGTCTGGGGAAGCGTCATCCCTACCTTCTGCAGGTGGAGAGACTGTTCCCGTTGGACCCTTCAGCTCGGAAAAAAAAATTAACAAAATCAGTACGAAAAGGAAATACAGTAGAAAGAAGTCATGTGGAAAACAATGGACGAAACAACACTAGCAACAAAATATAAAATGTTTTTGTTAAATGGAACTTAATAGGAGCTACTATTGTGCTCAACAATTCAACATCAATGTTATGGCCTCTACATTTGACTTTGTTTAAATTCATTTTGAATGTAATGCTTGTCATTCTCTTATTTTGTTTATCTTTTAGTAATAAATTAGTATATGTGCATAAGACTGGTGTAGATATTTGATGTTTAGTTTTATCTGCTATGAAGTGTAGGTTTTCAGTTTTGTGTTTTATCGACTTGAAGAATTTGATAAAGTTGTTTCTTGATTTTGATTGGTGTTATCAACAGGTTTCTTATATTAGGAGTTATCCCTCATAGAGATTTTAATCCGCCCAGCAAAGTATTTACGCGAGGGAAGATGATCATCCATTCTGCATTAAATTTTAACTTTTGTGCGCTTTCACCACTCTCAGCACTCAAAGCAGGGCAACAGTGTAGTTCTTGCTCTTTCCATAACTTCGCATTGCCACGTCCTTTGAAACGTCTGACTTGCTTTGCCACTTCAATAAAGTCCGAGGAGGAACATTTCTCTGATCCTAAGCAAAACGCTGGTTCAAGGCGTAGGAAAGCTAAAAGGCCCCAGGAAAGTAAAGTTACTCATAATGAAGACAAAGATTCTGCCAAAATCTTCCCAATAACACTCCCTAAAAAACCAAGGCGTGGTCGCAGGGGCGAAGCAGCTGCAGTTGAGGATTTTGTTCGTGATTCACTAGAAAAGACATTTGCCTCTATCCGGGAGCAGAACTCTGAAATAATAAAAGATACCGAGAATATCCTCAAAGATAGGGTTGATGATGACACTGATTCTGATGAAAGTAGTGATGATGAAGATGAAAGCAGTGGGGGTATGAAAGAAAAGAAAATGATCGTTGAGGAGGAGGATCCAGATTGGCCTCTAGATGCAGATGTTGGATGGGGAATTAGAGCATCAGAGTATTTTGACAAGCATCCAATAAAAAATGTAATAGGAGAAGATGGAGTTGAGATTGATTGGGAGGGAGAAATTGATGATTGTTGGGTGAAGGAAATCAATTGTCTTGAGTGGGAGAGCTTTGCTTTTCATCCCAGTCCCCTCATTGTTTTTGTTTTCGAGAGATACAATCGGCAAGTGAATCTTGTTTTGTTTACTAACTGAATTTCATAGATGATATATATTCTATAGGCAATTGTAAATCTCTTATGTTCTCTGAGATAATTTCATCATTGCACAGGGCTAGTGACAACTGGAAAGCTCTTAAGGAGCTAGAGAAAGCAGCCAAGGTGTATTGGAGTGCCAAAGAGCGCTTGCCTCCTCGGGTTTGTGAAACATAATCACTTCTCCTTACATTGTCTGTTAGTAAACCCTCTTATCTTACCTTTCCCCTAATTACTTGGTGTAGACTGTGAAGATTGACATAAATATTGAGAGGGATCTAGCCTACGCGCTTAAAGTTAAAGAATGTCCACAGATATTGTTTTTACGAGGAAACAGGATACTGTACAGGGAAAAAGGTACTTCTTATATATTCCCTCACTACTTTGATGAAGTACTTGTAATCTTTTCAGCTAAATTCACTGTTATGTTGGGATGATTGCTTACTTTGCAACTTTGGATAAATCTGGGCAGACATTCGTATGGCTGATGACTTGGTTCGAATGATAGCATATTTTTACTACAATGCAAAAAAACCTTCATGCATTAATGATGAAGCTTTATCTCCACGGTCTTAGTCAATGGAGGTACTGATACTGACTTGTTTAGGCTTTCATTACAAGCTCATAGATCAACATCATTAAATATATTCAACCTTCTATGCACATCTCAGATTAAGCTTGCAGAAAGATAGTCAAAGGGGCAATGGAGCATGGATCCCCGTGTAACTGGAACCAATTGTGGCTGTTTTATTCACTGGAAATTCTGAGTATACAATTGCACACAGAACCTTAGAAGAATGACTAGTCGAAACAAGATGATGGTACTTTCTGCTTGATGCCTCCTGCTGCTAATGTAATTAGCAAGTCGAAGGTTTGAAGAAAAAGGTTATATTCTATAAAGAGCTTAAGGCAGCTTATGCTTCACACCATACAAAAGAGGATAGTTGGAAAGAGAACTCTCAGTTGCCATGATCTTACTTTAGTTTTATTTGCTTGTTTACATATCATACTAGCCTAAGATGTCTAGAAAATACTTTATACTCTAATTAAAAGGAAAAGTTCAAGCATCTTCTGCTACTTACATGTACTTTTGCTTGACCTTGCTACCTACAACTAAATTGGAGTTAATCTTTTTCATAGGAGATGTTTGTCACGTTAGGTATGGAACCTTTCCATTAATACTAACCAATGGAGATATGAATGGATAATATATTATTGGTACCTTGCTTTATTTCATACCAAGATAGGAAAGTGCAGATCAGATAAACAAGACACAGTATGTGCCTTGGATGGGTTAACTATGTCTGTTTTTAGCTGTTAGGTTATATTTTGAGATACTAAAGTGCTTTTTGTGGATATCACATTATGAGGAATATGCTCTGATTAAAGAAAATGTTAAATCACTCAACATCAAACCTAACTAGGAGCATTTGCAGATAATACAATTTAAGTGTATTTAACAAAACACTCTGAATTCACTCAACAAATAAACTTTCACCTAAATAGCCTCTGAGATCTTTTTTTACTACTTTCTCAGGTGCGAGGCAACCAGAACCCCCGCACCGTATTGGTAAATCTTAGTAGCTGTTGTTAGTTGACTATCTGAATTTTCACCTTATTGATAAGAGTTTGACTTTCCACTTTGTGATTCCCTCACCCATTTCATCTTTCTCTACTTTCAATTTTTTTTTTTTTAAAAGAACACCTGAATCAAAGTAGTGTAAAATATTCACCGCCCACAAGTGAATATGATTTTATAAAGAGTGGACTTGAGTTCCAAAATTGATGTGTTTATTGCATCCGAGGTGTAAATTAAATTATTGAAAATTATGAGAGATGGATGTTTTAAATTTTTATGAGAAATGAAAAAACAGCTAGATAATTTCTTTAATACACCTAACTCTTGGTGAACGGATTCTTTTTTGTGGGATCGAATAACCTGATTGAAGCATAATGTAAATAAATGTATTGTATGTCTCTTAATAAAAAAAAATAAAATCATCTACTCTTTTTCGAAAGTCAATGATTATTCACGGCTATTATCTTGACATCAAAAAGATTTGGTTCAAATTGATTCTTTTTTGAAGTTTTATACTTATAATTCTCTCGACATTAGAGGACGTTCTCATATTCATCTGTACTTTTTCTTTTTTTAACAATCTCTTCTTTTTTAGAGAAATAAAATAAAATCCTCTAGAAAGGCATTGTAACTGAGATGCAAATCTCAAACTTCAAACCAAAAAGAGTGGGGCAATATGGCGAAATTGGTAGACACTATGAACTCAATTGGATTGAGTCCGGTATGAAAACTTAGAACCGATTTGAATGAGCTTATGATTTTTGGTTTATAACTATACATCATATGTTAAATTTTAATTTATTTTTATTATTTTTAACTTAGAACTCAATAATTTTATATTTTCTACATTTTTTTTTTATTTATTATATTCAAATAATTTTTAAAATTATTTACTTTAAAAAGTTTTAAAAATAAAATTCATCACTTAATTCTTAATTTAAGAATATATTGATTATGGAGTAACATTTATTGATTTGGGATATGGAATATACTGCAAAATGGTCCAGATATTTGGTAAGTAGGGAAGGTTGTCACGAAGGCTTTAATTTCGTCATAACAGAAAAATTACAATATGAAAAGGGTCCCATTTTCCAATCATTTTCAAATTTTCTTCCTAATATCTATCCATTTATTCATTCTTGTCCTTTTCCTTTTATGATGATTGATGCCATAGCCATGCGCTACCCTTTTAATATATTTGGAAAATATATGCCTGCAATGTATATAGTGTAATTTTATCAAGTGAAAACTAAAGTAGTGTATAATAGATATATATATATATACTTCATAAAAATAAAGATTTATGTTACTTTCAAAAATTCAAAAATTTAGGTGACAATCATTTTCCCTCTTTTTGTTTTAAAAATTAAACACATTTCGTAAGTTAAAATAATATATATTCTTTCCAAATTTTGTTAGTAATTGGTAATGATCATTTACGGGATGATTGCTCTACGACCATAAAGCTAAGAAAACTCGACTAAATCCATCAAATAACGAATTCTTTAATTTATATTTTATTGACTAAAACTTTCTCAATTCTTTTTTTTACTTGACAAAAGTAGAACTGCGTATTACTTATCTGAGCTTTATAGTTTGAGTTGTTGGAGTCAATTTAAACGTCAACATTTGTTTATTAATTTTACCGAACAAATTATTTTCTGATTAGTAATAGCTTAAATTTTTTTTCCTGAAAAAGCCCATGAATTAATAGCATAATAACGTCCCAAAGTATATCTCCATAAACTCCTTTTTAGTTAAACTAAATTTTCGTCCAAAGAAATTAGCTAAATACAATCAAGTTAATTATTTTGGGAGGTATTAAATGTATATTATTCTCACCGCAGGATCACGAAATTCACGTGGTCAAGAAAAATCAACTCTTTATAGACGTGTTTCTGTTGTATTGGACTTTAGTACTTTTCTTTTTATGTGCATACTTTGCTAGGTTTGACCATGAGAATAAGCTTTAAAAAAAATATTTTAAATATTTATTTAATCATTAAATTTGATTAGATTTTGAGAATATAATCTTTAAGTATTTTTAATTTATTGAACTTTAATACATTTCTTTATTGCATACTTTTCTAGATTTGACTATAAATTTTGAGAATTAATTTTGAAAAGTTAATTTTAAATAGGCCAAATCAATCGACAGCCTCCTAAACTTGACACTATTTTTCACTTTGACATCTCAAGTGAATGTTGTTCATTTTTGACACCTCAATCGGTATACGAGTGTGTCATCCTGACACTTTTTGCATAGGTGGCAGCTTGCGTATTTTTCACCCATTTTAGGCACGTGATTACTGTTTTTTATCTGATATATGACATCCAACTTGGTTATAATAATAATATTTAATTGCTTTCATTTTTTTTATACTTTTTTTTTTAATTTCTTAAACATCAATTTTGCCCATTTATCAACTTCTTCTTTTTTTGTTAGAAATTAAAAAAAATTCAACGTTCTTTTTTACAATCAGCTAAAAGAACCGCCATTTATCAAATTCTTTTTTTGCCCATTTAGACAATTTATCATTTTCTCCATTTAAAATTTATCAACTTTTTTTGCCCATTTAAAATGGTGTCCCCGTAAGAATCGCCATTTATACCATTTCTATTTATTAACTTCTTTTTTTTGCCCATTTAGAAAATTGCTTCTATGTATCAACTTAAAAATTGATAAAATTGAATTAAATTGATGCGAATAAATTTGTTAAATTCAACCGTTATTAATGTGTGTGAGAGAAAAAAATTTGGAGGTGGGAATGGGGTTGTTGGGGTATTTTGGAGAAGATGATCGGAGCTGGGGGGCTGGATGTTCGAAGATGGTGATTCGAGTGGGTGGGAGGGCACTGGGGTGTTTGGAGAAGGTGATTCGGGTGGTGGGCTGGGATGATTTGGATGAGGGGGGGGGGGGGGGTACTGGGGTGATAAGGAAGAAGATGATGATTGGGGGTTGTTTGGAGAAGATGATAAAGGGGGAGGAGGGCGGGGGGAGGTGGAGCATTTATTTATTAAAAAAAAAATTTAAGTTAATTAGTTAAAAATAGATTTTTTTAATTATAATTTATTTAAAATTATTATTTTATACAAAAAGTGCCACATGTTATTTTTTAATTGGTTGTATGTCATGTCAGCAGAGTTAATTTTAGCTGACTGTAAAAAAAGTGTCAAAATAATACAGTTAATAGCTGGTTGAGGTGCCTAAAATGAACATCGTCCACTTGAGGTGTCTAAGTGAAAGATGGTGTCAAGTTTAGGGGGCTATCAATGGATTTGGCCTTTTAAATATTTATTTGATCATAAAATCTTATCAGAATTTTATAATATGTTTTTTAAATATTTTTAATCTAAAAGACTTTAATAAATTTATTTTTATGTGCCTACGCTGTTCGGTTTGACCATAAATTTAAAAAATTATTTTTAACTATTTGTTTGATCATAATATTTGCTCAAATTTTAAAAATATGGTCTTTAAATATTTTAAATTTTAAAAATTTGCTCAAATTTAACACGTTTCTTTTTTATTTGCTAGGTTTAACTATAAATTTTAAAAAATATTTTAAATATTTATTTGACCTTAAAATTTGCTCATATTTTTAAATTATGATTTAAAACTATTTTTAAATCATAATTATCATTTAAGAATTAAAAATATTTAAAAATATCATAAATTTTAAAACTATATGATATTTTAAATATTTTTAATTTTTAAAAATATTTTTAAATCATATTTTAAGAACCTGATCAACTTTACGATATTTTTAAATCATAATTATGATTTAAAACTATTTTTAAATCATATTTTTAGAATAAGCTTAGAAAATTCTTTTTCAAATAATTATTTGATCATAAAGTTGATCAGATTTTAAAAATATAATTTTTAAGTATTTTTAAGTTTTCAAAAATTAGATCATCACAATTTTTGGGATTTTCATCATAAATAAAGTAACATACATATTCAAAATATTTAAATTTCTAAGTATCAGCTATAAAATTTATGAGCAAACAGAGGTTTATGTGAGTTGACTTGTAACAGTAGCAGTAGGGTAAATCAATAAATTTACATAATTTTCACAACGGTTACACTTTCTCGTGACGACAGAGCCATATAATAAATCAGGGGACCGTTGAGGTACTACCTTTACTAAGTTTTACTTCCAAAAATACCCCTTTTTGATCAAACTGTAGGTTTTCGTAATTTGGTAAATTTAAGTTAAGGAAAAGATTTAGGAACTTAAATTAAGGATATGAACTAAGATTCAATTTCCCTTTTTTAGGGAAAAAGTGACCGACAAATCCATTTGAATCATTTTAGCTGAGAAATAGCATACTTGTCATTATCCACCAAATCACTATTTTCACTTTCCTAGTGTTTTCCAATTATTCAACAAGTTATATTAATAATAATAAAAAAAATTGTATAATCCAATAACATTTTTGACTTTTAAAAGTAAACTTAGATTATGATTTTTTAAACGTAAAATTAAATATTTACTTGCATTTTCGTATTTTAATCAAACACTACGTAAATATTTAGAAGCTATATTGACTTAAAATAAGTTAATTTAAATAAATTATAAACATATCCATAACTTCTTTTTACCTTCTTGAGGTAGAAAAAGTTGTTTTTAATAAATGATCGACTTGTACTAAAATGATCTAGAAAAAGACATATTATTATTATTATTATTATTATATCACATGAATTAGAGTATTACTAATGTCATTTTCAAGGAGAATAATGTAATTTCACATGGCAATGCATGTCACAAGGCAAGCTCCTCCACCTCAAATTTGCACCACCTCACATAGTGTACACTATTTCCTTTGACCTAAACCTCATAAACCCTCTCTTACCTCCACACACACATTACTATATATTTATAGGCTAAATAGATACGTATAGAGAGAGAAAGAGAGAGAGAGAGAGAATCTAGTGTAGAGAGATAAAACAGAAATGGCAAGTCCGAGCCAGTTCCCGGATGACTTTCGGTGCCCGATTTCCCTTGAAATTATGTCCGACCCGGTTATTCTCTCGTCGGGTCATACCTTTGACCGTTCATCAATCCAACGGTGGCTTGACTCCGGTCACCGGACTTGCCCGATTACAAAGCTGCCCATATCCGACCCGGTTTCTCTAATCCCTAATCATGCACTTCGTAGTCTCATTTCCAATTATACCCTCGTCTCTTTCCCTAAACCACTATCTTACCCTGAACCGAAGTCCCTTATTCAAACCCTTATTGCTGCTTCTTCGCCGTTGGATTCTAAGCTCAACTCGCTTGACAAACTCAGTAAGCTTTCCAAGCGTGACTCAGCGATCCGACGGAAGCTCACTGAGTCCGGGGCTGTTTCTGCTGTGCTGAATTGTGTTGATTTCGATGATGATTCGGGTGGTTTTCAGGAGAAAGCGCTTCATTTGTTGTTGAATTTGAGCTTGGATGATGACAACAAAGTGGGTTTGGTAGCTGAAGGGGTTGTGGGGAAAGTGGTTGCAACGTTACGGAGAGGTACCGGAGACTCGAGGGCGGTGGCCGCCACGGTTTTGACGAGTTTAGCGGTGGTGGAAGTGAATAAGGCAACAATTGGGGCATACCCAGATGCGATTCTTGGGTTAATTTCACTTCTTTGGGGTGGAAATGGTAGAGAGAGAAAGGAAGCTGCTACTGCTCTCTACACTCTCTCTTCTTTCCCGGACAATCGGGTTCGGGCCGTGGAGAATCGGGCTGTTCCAATACTGATTCAGAATGCTAATTCGGGCCTGGGAAGAGCCGTTGAGGTATTGGGATTGTTAGCAAAATGTAAAGAAGGTCGTCAAGAGATGATCAAATTTGGTGGACTATTGGAAATATTGATAAAATTCTTGAAAAATGGGTCATCCAGAGCTGTGCAATATGCTCTATTGACTATCAGTTTGTTGTGTAATTACAGTGAAAGGATGCGTGTTTTGGTCGTAAGAGAAGGGGTGTTTGAGATTTGTGTTGGCTTATTAGAAGATGATAATGAGAAAGTGAGAAGGAATGCTAATAGCTTGATTCAAGTTTTGCAAGGAAAAAGATTAAGTCTCTGATTGATTAGGAAACTAAAAAAAATGTGAATTTGGAAAGTGTTGATTTTGATGGATTATGAAGAAGGTGAGTTGGGTGTCCTCAAAATAATTTTTGTTTTTCTTGCATTTGTACAAAAACTGTAGAATTGTAGGGGGAAAATGTGCATCTCTATTTCGTTATTTTGGTTTATATTTTTAAAATAAAGATGACAAAAGAAAAAAAAAAACAATGGTTCTCTCAATGTCTTTCTCTTTGTGATTTTTAATATTCTTGTTGCATATGTTGATGTAAAATTAAAAATCCAATCTTTTCCAGTCAGTAGTAAGAATGATCAATGAGAGCCCTTCATAAGTCATGACAGTATACAGATACTATAGTGTCCAATGTTAGTGCAGGTAAAGAGAAAGTAATTAAATGATTGATGTTGAGAAAGGGTGATGAATGAAGAAAAGAAAGATTCGTTCTACTGGCTATTTTTATCCACAACAGTATGTGCACATTGGTACACTTGCTTAAAATTATTTCACTTACTGTACTTTTTGTGGCACATCTCTTGTTTTTCAATTGTTGTATTTCAAACGTCTATTGATCTTGATTTGGAGATTTCCACATCACATATTAAAATCTGCCTCATACCTCCATGAGGTGGAATTTCACTTATGTATGTTACTGTATATTAAAATCTGTCTGACCTCTCCTCCTATACCATTTTTCATGATTGCATTTGGTATCATCTTAGTGGACTGTAGTGGTCTGCTAATCCTCGTACCCTCCAAATTGTTTAGAAGATTTTTTGATGTTCTGTCGTTATAGGATGACTTGTAATTTTGTCAGTTCTAATTGGGTTGCTGTTTCTTGGGGTAAACAAACTAGTAAAATGTTTCTCCAATTTGTTCTCGCAGCTTCCAAGTAGCTTAAAGGAATCCTTTTATGTTTTGTCGTTATAGGTTGGCTTGAAAAGAAATCTTTTTTTTTTTTTTTTTTTTAAAAAAAAAAGAAGAAGAAGAAGAAGGAGGAATATTTGGCTTGTAATTTAGTTATCTAAGCGCTTAGAGGCTGATTCGGAATTTTGAGCGTATAGGTTTTAGATATGAATTTTTAAAAAGATAAGCTTATTGGATTTTGGATAAAGTATAAAATTATTGGGTTAAGATGAACTCATAATCGATACTTGCGACAATTTCGCAATAGACGTGCATTAAGGGCGGACTAAAATTTGCGTGAATTGTCAAATATAGTTAGTTATATTGGAGCAACTATTTCTCACAAGTTTTGTGTGTATACTATTTGGGAACTGGATATTCGACAACGCTAGACGTAATAAAAACTGGGTAACAACTTTTTTCCTTAGATAAGCTTGTATTGTATAAAACAGAAAAGAGAGTTTGAAATGAATAAGTAGTAGTATATAAAACATAGAAGGGTGTGTTGAATGGGACCAAATAGTTTTAATCCATTTGGAATGGATTGGATGAACCTCCCATTCATAGAGATAGCTATCCTTTAACTAGTTATGTTAGGTAAGAATCTTATATCGGGGTATGGATATAAAAATTAAAAAGAGAGTAGGAAAATCTTAGGTGACCATCTCCACACGCTTTGCATTTAGATTCCTCTGCCTGTTGAATTAAATACTACCACTATAATTTCAACCCTCTCTTTTCCTTGACAGTCTTTCACCAGCTTCTTCTGTTCAACCAAACAAGCCACAATTTCATTGGAGAAAATAAACATTTATTCCCCTAGTATTTAGTATTTACACTAGTTTAAATCAATAAATGTCATGTGTATAGTTTATTATTGTTGTTGTCGTCGTCGCCTTTTTAAAAAATTCCAACTTTACATTTAATTGTAAAGCTTTTATTCACCCTTTTCTATATTAAAGTAGAGTTGCATATAGATTCCTTTCTGGTCCTACCGAAGAAAGTGCCAAGCCTATATGATTTCTTACTTCTTTTCTCTCCTCAGTTGTCATCCTCTTAAAAAGAAAATTAAGAAGCACCCAGTATTTAATTGCACAGTTTGTGTTTCAAATGAGATGTTCTTTAATATGCCTAGCTAGATATAAGTTTTTTTTTTTTTTGTTTTGGAAACCCTGCAACCGCTACACCCTCTGCCCTTAAGGTGAGCACTGTGTGCGCACTGGGTAAATCCCTCACAGTGCAATAGCTCGCAAGCCACACAGGAGATGTAAACCTCACTAGGTAAACCCCGTGCGACGAGTTCAATTGAGAAGGCATTAGGGGTGGATCGAATCCGCGACCTCCGTTATGGAAAGTACCCCTCAAACCAACTCAACCACCCCGATGCCAAAATATAAGATTATGCCCCGTGAAATAAGTATTTCCTGAAGGACAAAAATTAAAGACCAACATAAAATAGTGCCAAAAGTGCAAATGACCCGTTTAAAGGGTGGAAATATCTCATGGGCCTGGGTTTTGTATTGTGGGCTTGACAAGTTTGCAGACCTATGAATCAGTCCAACATGATAATCTACATTTATATCTTTGGGGTATGTATGTATGCTTATTCAATGCATAATATGCATTTGTTTTACATATATTACTATCTCTAAATTACAATTAATTAATTAATACATGTTCTCGTATTATTTTATCACCTAATAAACGAAAGATAATTTGGGATAAGTTATCAAGTACAAGTACAATTTTACCTATTTATTCACGTCCCTAACGAAAGCAACTACTTTCTATGTTATGGGAAACAGAAATCATTCTAAGGTTATGAGTGCGATGGTCATCATTGAATTTGTTGCTGGAGAAATGACCAGCAAAATAATGAACATTCTAAGAAAAATACTAAGCTAGCAAAAAGTGACATTTTAATTTTTAAAAAGTGATGAGTCGTGCATTGTGGACCCTACTTTCAGCCTAAAAATTTGACTAAGATGATGAACTTAATCAAATTATAAATAAATAATGTGGATTAATATTTATATTAAAAGTGTGCTTGTATATTAACTAGTAACAAGGTTGTAGTGGTATATTCAAAAGCAGGAGGAAGGTGACATGATGTAACCCTCAAAAGAGCCAACATTCAACTAAAAGGTGGGAATGCCATGATTGTCTTCAACTACTTCATATAAATATATATGTGCTTCTCCATCATATTTAATTTGTATTAAGTACTGATAGTAATTAATTACAGAGACAATATTCTTGTGCTATTCTACTGCTTCGAAGACAAGCAATGGTGTTTCAAACCAAATGATTTGAAGCTCATGCCTCAGGGACACCCTTCAACCACAATACACTGCTCCTCATGCTATGTATGGTTTGATCCCATCACGGGTTTGCGGATTTGATTGAATTCAGTATTTTATGTCGGAATAAAAGTATTCTACAAGTATGATCGGCGGATTTGATAGAATTCAGTATATGTCGGTAAGGTAAAAAGGTGTGATTTGCTGATTTGATAGAATGCAACACATGTCAGCAGAGTAAACGTTACTCTAAATAACTATAGGTATGTAACGTAGAAAGAAATGCAAGGCCATCAAAGGAGTAATTTGAAAGTTGTAACTAGGGGTCCTCATAATTAAACCATGTGTGAATACCCCTAATTCAGTATAATTAAGGCAAACTACTTTTTTGGACAACAATCAATATGCTTGCGAGACACTTGAAGTACAATAAGTAGAAACATAAGTACATGATTGACATATAAGATGTTCAGCTTTTTGGACTACAAGTTATAGTTGCAATTCTAGCAGTGGATTGTTAATCGTAATTGTGACTAAACCCTTGAAATTCAACATTATGTTAAAAGAAATGTGTACATAATGAAGATTTAGGCCCAAGTAGACCAAAAAGAGAGAGAGAGAGACGTGTCCATATATAGGTAAAGGATTAAATCCTGATCGAATATAATGATTAATTAGCAATGATGCCTGTTTATTAATTAGTGCATAATCTATTCTAACATTGTGATGTCTTGAAAAAGCAGAACAAACAGATGATGCAAAACTGAGAGAAAGAGCTAGAATGAACTACATTAAGCAAAGATGATCACGCTTCAAAGTGAAAGTAAATTGTTCTGATTGAAGAGTTAAAGGTATTTAATTGAAACAACATGGTTTTATATAAAGTTGTCTTACTCCGATGAATAGTGATTGAAGTGGCTAATAATGGGAACACCTTATTAAAAGTTGAGTTGCTCAATTGAACATGACATGTTCAATTTGAGTGTCAAAATAAAAATATATACCAATAAATTTTAGAGATTAACTATGTATTTGTTAGAGCCTCACAGCTCAAGATAACCATTAAAATGAAGAAAGAAAACCCTAACAACCATAGAGACAGAGAGGGAAAAAAATATCTTCTTTCATTCATCTGAACTCTCTAGAAGGTCTTTACACGTCACCCCCGCTATATACATACAGATACACATATAAAGTGGACCAAAAATAAAAACATCATGTGTAAAAGTATAATGGGTTCCGGTTATAACCATGGTTGGACCTAAGTAATTGGGCCTTCGTAAACACCCCCCAAGCTGGAGGGTGGTGCACTCTCAGTTTGGAAAGATGATGATGATGAAATGGACCACTCAGTGGTTTGGTTAGGATATCAGCAAACTGATCAGCAGAAGCAACATGATGTCGAGAAATGAGTTGAGCAGCAAGACAATCACGAACATAGTGACAGTCAATCTCAATGTGCTTAGTACGCTCATGAAAAACAGGATTCTTGGCAATGTGCAATGCAGCCTGGCTATCACAAAACACAGGAACAGGAGTAGAAATAGTGAGACCTATGTCAGCAAATAGACAAAGTAACCAAACAATTTCAGCCACTACTTTGCGTAAGGCTCGATACTCAGTCTCAGCAGAAGATAAAGCAATATTGGATTGCTTCTAACTTTTCTAGGAAATAGGACAACCCCCCAAAACCACATAATAACCAGTGACAGACTTCCTTGAAAGGGGTCAGGCAAACCAATCAGAATCAGAAAAAACAGACAACAAGAAAGAAGGGGAAGCAGGTAAAAAATATCCTGATCTGGAGCATTCAGTAGATACCGGAGAACATGGATACCAGCCTTCATATGAGCCACACAAGGAGACTGTAAGAACTGAATCAGATGTTGTACAACAAAAGATATATCAAGCCTGGTATGTTGCAAAAATTGAGTTTACCAACCAAACGTCTGAACATAGAAGGGTTAGGTAAAGGATCACCCATATCAGGAACCAGCTTGACAGAATTTTCCAAATAAGAAGCAACTGGGGTGAAATCTGAACATTGAAACTTATCCAACAAATCAGAAGTATACTTATGTTGATGCATAAGATAACCATAATCATGTGATAAGATTTCCAGCCCCAGAAAATAGTGAACTAGCCCTAAATCCATGATCTTGAATTAGTGATCAAGAAAGGATTTGAGATTGGTTATTTCATCAAGGTTAGGCCCAGCCAATAAAATATCATCCACATAAACCACCAAAACAACAAAAGAATCACCAGAAGACTTAGTGAAGAGAGAATAATCAGTCTTGCTAGCAACATAACATCTAGATAACAAGGATTCAGATAGTTTATAAAACCACTATCTAGATGCCTATTTGAGGCCATATAAGGACTTCCTGAGCTTATAAACCAAAGGAGTTGCACAAGAAGAGGAGGCAAAAACATTAAGGCCAAAGGGAATATTCGTGTAGACATCTTCATGAAGGTCACCATGAAGAAAAAAATTGTTGACATCCAGCTGGAAAATAGTCTAGTGGTGTTTATCCGCAAAGGCTAAGAGATACTTAACAGTGGTGAGCTTGACCGCAGTAGAAAAGGTATCATGATAATCAATTCCCTCTTTTTAAGTGTCACCCTGATAACAAACCTAGCTTTATACCTCTCAACAGTACCATCAGTGATACAAGAGAAATCTATGAAGACGAGAAACGAACACAAACACAAAAGAAATAATGAAATTGACAAATAAAAAGATAAAGGGTAAAAGAATAGATGATAAAAAGATAGGTAGATTGACACAATGAAAGGAATTGAAAGCAAACAAAGGGTATATTAAACCCTTAATCCTCAATCAATAAACCAAGCAAAGCACCTAAATCTCTTACGTTGACCGAAAGGAGATCAGATCTCCCTTACAACCACTGTTTCTAAATAATTGTCAACAAACGCTTTTCCAAGCACTCAACACCATCCCAATGGAGTTTTTATGAATTCATCATCATAATAAAAAAACAAGCTAAGGAAGAAAGACCTAAAGTAATCTATTTATAGGCCAAGACTAAGTTTATTACATTAAGGCCCAAGAGTGACCCAAAATGCAAGAAAAGACCCACTAGGGGATGTTTTGACCCGCTCGTGAAATGCTAGAGCGGATCAAAGGCGGATCCAAAGTGCCTTGGGAGCATGTCCCTTCTAAGGACTTTCGAGCCTCGTTTTACACTCCTTCGACCTCGTTAAATTCCTTTGACCCTCCTTAATGATAATCGGCATTCATGTGGCATCTTTTAATATCACTAAGGATTCATCAAGCACCTCAAGCATCATATGTATCCCATCCAAAGGTTCGGAGGCAATTTGGCTTGTATCATCCTCCTCTTTTTTAAAAGGATTCGACCTCGAATCCAAACCTTGCAAAACCAAAGGTAGGATAAACAAATACGACATCCTCATGACATGAGGGTTAGAGTTAGCACAAATAATCATAGCATCATGTCAAGGTTGCACAAACTTAATATATAACCAAGGATCCTTCATGGTAAACATTAGAACCTTATTGAAAAATGCACAAAGAAGTTGGCTATGACAATCACCAAGAGGTAAGGAAGCCACAAAGATCATAATGGCATCACTAAATCCAAAAGGTAAGGACACTTTCACCTTAGGAGCCTTAAGACACAATTTATTTATTACCTCTTTAAGAAACCGCATCAAGAGTGGTGCCTCAATTGGATTTAAAGTCCATAAGATCCATATAGCATTGTCACTCAAATAAGTGGACCAACCAACAAGTTTCCTACCTCTATATAAAGCAAATCCAAGACTAGCATGGATATCATCATAGACAAAGAGGTAGTATAAGAATAAAGCAAGTTTAAAGGCATCATCTTTACACACGTATTGAAAAAGGGTATCACATAAATGGAATTAATCCAAAGTTGTTTCAAGAGAAGACTCTCTTCCTGACCTACAAGTGGTGGAACTTTGGTCAAGAATGGAAAAACATAATGGTGAACTCTCTTGGAGATTTTCACTACTACCCTTCTTTAAAAAACCCTTATCTTGGTTGGAGTTCTTTCTCTTACATAATGTTGGTCCCTCAAGTGGATTGTGAATCCCCAAGAAAGACTTTCCATCATAGGAAAGGATACCAACACCACCATTCAACCTTTGTTTTTCATGTAGACCAAGCAACAAGTTGGGTTTACCAAGATCACCATTTCCAAATTTGGCACTGGGGTCAAATGGAAAGAGTGGTCATAGACACGGGTCTATACAATACTCTTTTTCCTCATAGGTTTCACCCAAATAGAAAGATATACTCTCTATAATAGCATAAACATTATTAAAATCAAGTAGAGAGTAGAGAAATGCATCACTCAAGTCTACTTCAACAAAGGTGTCACTATGTAGGTACTCAATATTAGATCCAAGATCATCACCATGAGTATTATCAACAATAGGGTCACACAAAGTAGAAGATGAATCTATGTACAAACAATGGATACTTTTTTTTTTCAATGGATGAATCCTCAAGTAAACACATACCACCACCAACATCAAAGGGATTATTACTTAGACCTTCACAAAAAGCAAGAAATTCATTCTTATAAATATCAAACAAGGGTGGGGTGTCATATAAAGGATCATATCCACAATCATTTTCTAAGGAAAATTCACTTAGTGAGTTTCTTAAAGATTCAAGCAAATCAAAGTTATCATCACCCAATTGATTATTCCTTTCCAAGACTTTACATTCCTTTCCTTTAAGAGTACTCTCATCTTCCAAGAAGAGATTTTCATCTTTAGGAGGAATGTTATCACACCATAGTGGGTTGTCATATGGAATATAGCCCTCAAGATGAGCTAAATCAAGAATGACATCCACACCACTAAGTAATTCACTAGGAGTGAGATCAGAATATTCAAACAAGATATTGTTCTTAAAGAGAGAAGGATCTATCCATAGAGAGGATATAGAATATGCAAATCCATTGTCTAAAAGACCATTATCAAGTATCAAAATTTTTTCAAGCACATGATTATCCCTATGAGCCAAGCAAGTATTAAAATGTTCACTAAAGGTCAAGCTCAAAGGGTCACTCCTATTTTATTGATTAATGTTCTCAATTACATCACTTACTTGAGGTTCTTTAATCACGCTACACATTTTCTCAAGTGGTGGACTAGTTTTTGCATACAAGTTGATCAACATAATTTTCACAAGACGATGTACTATCACTCAACATAATGACTTCAACACTAGGTCGACACAAATTGATCTTACAAGAAGATTCAATTCGGTCATCAATAGGATCAACTAGTGTATCCACACTCACAACATGTACATCATCATCAAGAGGCAAAGAATCAATAGACTCATATGTAGGTAAGCTACTACTTACACTTAATGGGCTACTAGCCACACACTTATCGTTCACATGCATAAAAGTGTAAGAGTTAGTTATGTTACCTTGTAGTTCTTGAGCACATTCTTCTTTACCTTGGTGTGAAGTTCCTCCACAAGCTTTGGATTCAATTAAGATTTTCCTCGTCAAGTCTTCAAAGGGAATCTTCTCTTTTAGTACTTGTTCTCTTCCGCTCTCTATCTTGTTACCTACACACATGTCATTAGAAATAGAAGGACAAACAATGCTGGCTCGGTTTGGTGGCAATCCCCTCATTTTGCTCCACACAACATCTCTTTTTCCACTCTTGGATTACCACCTTGCACACACTTAATTCTCTCAATATTTTGTCTCTCATAATCACTCTAATTGGAGTAAGTATTCACTTCTGTTTACGGCTTAAGCAACATGTATGTTACGAGGTGATTTTTCCATCGATCTCTTACAATATTAGGCCAAGTTTGCACATTTGAAACTCTATATTATGCAAACCAATCGGCACCTAAGCATACACGACCATATGTTAATGGAAGAATATCGCACCACACCTCCTCATAGTATTCAAATTAGGAGAAGACCACTTTGACCCTCTTGGTAACCTTAAACCTATCCAAGAAGTATGGAACAAGTAAAGGCTTGCGAAATAACCCCAAGTAGTCAACCATGGATGGAAGGATGTAGTTTCTATAGTATCTATCATTTAACAAAACAAGACAGCCCGGTATCCCACAAATGGTCACCTTTCCAGAGTGTACACTCTTTCTCGGATCAACATTGTAAGGTACACGAGTATCCCTCGATTTTGGAGATGCATACCCTTTATTCTCTTTAGACAACCTCTACTAGAGCTAGTATAACCATTCATACTATATCTACCTTGATAAGAAGTACTACAAGGTAGAGAATATGAATCTTCACACTCCTCACGTATACTCTTATCATAGCTATCATAATTTTTGCGAACAAAAGGGTTATACCTAACACCAAATCTAGGTTCGGAGTGAGAACTGTAATACTCTCCATATACCCCAACTTCATTATAAGATCCATCATGAAGTCCTACATCATCTCCAAGTTCACCATAAGAACTAGGCATTTCATTCTCCTCATTTTCTCCCTCAACACCGTAACCCTCAAATATTCCTAACTTTTGATCATGTCTATTTTCATAGCCTCCGTAATCTCCCTCAACTTCGTAGCCATAAAACCCCCCACTATAATCATAGTCTCCCATGTTGTAGTCATAATAATCACTAGGTCTCGAAGATATATTCACCTTATATCACCTTTGTGCCTAAAAAAAATGAATAAACAAGATTAGTAGTAAAGATCCTCACCAACACTCATAATAAGCTCACCTTTGTGATCTCCATGATTGGAGCAGCGAATGTTGAAAACTGCTTATACTCTTGTAGTTAATAAGGTGTCAATTACTACTTTACGGCCGGAATGGATTCTTGTTTGATCGACTCAAGATACAAGACAAAATCTACTTACGGAGTAGAATCAAAGAAGGAACGTTGAATAAAAACAAGAAAAGCACAAAAAGAAAAGGACGGTGAAAAAAAAGGACTCAAAACTAATCAATCAGCTTAGTAGATGAGATGAGTTTCGAGGCTTGAATTTGTGTTGCAAAGGTGTTGATATTCATTTGGGAATTTGAATTTGGTGTTGCAAAGGGGTTGATATTCATATGGTAACTTGAATTGGACGTTGGGAAGGTTTTAGATGTGTTCAAAATAGGTTGGTGGTATGCTCAAGAGGGTTTCCTTGAAGTGTGGCCGCACCTTGGGCGCAAACGGAGAGCATGTTGGACGCAAGACCAATATGCCTCTGATCTGTGGCCAATTTGCTGAAGCAAATGCACCACAGATCAAACCAGTGTAGTCTGCTCCTGACCTGCATCCAATCTGTTGTTAATCTACTGACGCAGATGCAACACAGGCTAAGGCAGCAAGGCTAGAATTTCAGCCGAGCTTTTCCTATATGTGGGCCTCCTTTGCTTCTTTCTTGGAATATTCTTTAGGGCCTTCAAAAGGTGTTTGTACAAACACTTTTGTACACTTTTCTCTTCAATTTTGAGGATCAAACAACCACCTTTTTTTCAACAATTCCTCTTAAAGATTTGAATTTCTCCAAGAATACTCAACAACACCAAAACTTCAAAAATCTCTATCTCTTAAATCGTTGATTGGAATGCGACAAAAATTTTAACCAAGACTATTTTCAACCTTCTAAACGTATTCCAAGCATCATTTTGCTCAAATTCACAACTAAAAATTCTATATTTTCAATTCACATCAAACTTCTTCAACCAAGCTTCCAACAAGGATAGAACACTTAAATAAGCTAATACTAGAAACACAAGAAAAACACAAAATCAAAAACTCAAAATTAGACCTAAGAACAAAAACATGAATAGTGACATTTGGGGGGGGGGGGGATTTTTTATTTTTGACATTTTTTTTTGTTGATTTTCAAGATAAAAAACCCAAGATTGATTTCGTAGGAACAAAATCAAGCTCGGCTCTTATACCAAATGAAACAAGAAAAATCTACGAAGACGATAAACGAACACAAAAGAAATAATGAAATTGACAAATGAAAATACAAAGGGTAAAAGAATTGATGATAGAAAGATAGGCAGATTGACACAATGAAAGGAATTGAAAGAAAACAAAGGGTATATTAAACCCTTAATCCCCAATCAATAAACCAAGCAAAGCACATAAATCTCTTACATTGACCGAAAAGGGGATAGGATCTCCTTTAAAATCACCGTTTCTAAACAATTGTCAACAATCACTTTTCCAAGCACTCAACACCCTCCCAATGGAGTTTTCATGAATTCATCATCATAATAAAAAACAAGCTAAGGAAGAAAGACCTAAAGTCATCTATTTATAGTCCAAGACTAAGCTTATTATATTAAGTCCGAAGAGTGACCCAAAATGCAAGAAAAAACCCACTAGGGGTTGTTTTGACCCGCTCGTGAAATGCTAGAGCGGATCAAAGGTGGATCCAAAGCACCTTGGTAGCATGTCCCTTACAAGGACTTTCGAGCCACGTTTTGCACTTCTTCAACCTCGTCAAAGTCTTTTGACCCTCCTTAATGATAATCTTTATTCATGTGGCATCTTTTAATAGCACTAAGGATTCATCAAGCATCTCAAGCATCATACGTATCCCATTCAAAGGTCTAGAGGCAATTTGGTTTGTATCAATCAGACCTTTGTTTGACTTTGTACACCTATTTACATGGAATATCCTTCTTATTAGAAGAGAGAGGAATAATATCCCAAGTGTGATTGTCTTCAAGAGCATTAAATTCCTGTAGCATAGCCTCCTGTCAGGTAGGGCTGGAGGCATCCTGTTGGTAAAACAAAGGCTCATGCATATGTATGTCAGTACTAGAAACCTTGGAGTTGACCTGGATAGTAGCAAAAGAAGGAAGAATAGAAGAGCAAACATAATCATGAAGATGAGAAAAGGGGTGGGGGGACCTAGAACTCCTCCTAAGAGGAAGAGGAGAAAAAAAGGAGGTAGGAATAGGAAGAGGGACATGAATAGGTGGAACAGCAAGAATGAAATCAATAAAATCAGGAGGTAGAGGAAAAGGAGAAAAGGAATGAGAAAAAGTAGGATAAGGAAAAACATGTTCATGAAATTGAATATTTCTTGAGTAGAATATGGAAAAGTTTGAAAGATTAAGGAGCTTATAACCTTTCTTACGAAAAGAATAAGCTAGGAATAGATCTAGGTTTAAGTTTATCTCTAAGGAGAGCAGGAGTGGCTGCATAAGCAAGACAACCAAAACTTCTTAAATGGTCATAAGACGGAGGGTAACCATAAAGTTTTTCATAAGGAGAAACATGATTTAAATGAACAGAAGGGAACCAATTAATCAGATAGGTAGCAGTTAATACACACTCACCCCAGTATTTCAAAAGAAGTTTGGATTGAAACAGTAAAGCTCTGAACACTTCCAAATGATGTTTGTGTTCCCTTTCCACAACCCAATTTTGTTGAGGGGTGTGTGGAATGGTGGTCCGGTAAAGGATTCCATGATCAGAAAAAAAATCTGTAAGTCGGTACTATTACCCAATACAAAAGCATTGTCAGATCTAAAAACTTGAACTGGATAATTATATTGAACCCATACCATGGAAACAAAAGCCTTTATGACACATGATGCACTGGATTTGTGAGAAAGTAGATGTGTCCAGGTAAGTCTGGTAAAATCATCTACCAAAGTAAATAAATATTTGTAGCCATTATAGGTTTGAGTATGATAAGGACCTCAAACATCAATATGAACAAGTTGAAAAGGAATAGAGGAATGAGAAGAACTAGGAGTAAAGGGTAGTCTATGTTGTGTAGCTTTAGGACATATATCACAACCAAAAGTCCGTGTAGGAGAAATTTTCCCATTCAAGAATGCAATAGACTTCATCTTGTGATAAGGAATATGACCAAGTCTTTGGTGCCAAAATAAGTCATTCTTATTTATACTATGTGAAGCAAAAGTACAACCAGTAGAATGAGTAAAACTACAAGATACAAAAGGAAATATGTAATCAGATGGAGCAAAATAATACAATTCATGTGCAGCTCAACCAATTCCCAACTGCTTCTTCAGAGAAGGGCTCTATAAAGCGTAGTTAGATTTGTTGAAAATGGCAGTGCACTCAAGTTGAGAAATAAGCTTGTGTATGGAGATGAGATTAAATTGAAAAAAGGGAACTAAGAGTACATTATGCAAAGTCATGTCTGATATGCGAGTTAATGATCCAGTTGACACAACTTTGACTTTATACCCATTGGGAAGACTAATCAAAAGGGGTAGGTCTAAAGGAATGATATTATAAAGAAGATTCTTATAAGGAGTCATGTGATTGGTAGCCCCAAAGTCAAGTATCTAAGGATTTAAACCTAGATTTGACACTACACTAGCATGAAAAGCAGTAAATAGGACAGCAGGGTGATTAAACACACCTACAAAATGAGCAAATTCCTCAGTAAGATGATAAGACCCATGATGTGAAGAGGAGGATTTGTTATCACCAGTATCGCGAAGATGTTGAAGATGTTGATAGTGTTGCTATTGATCCTTGGTCAATCTATAACTATCATCATCAATCTTCACAGAAGAGACAGAAGGTTCAGTTGGAGAGTTGTCAGTTTGTGCAAAAGACACAGACTTTCTGCCTTTTATAAATTTAAAATGAGCAGGATATCCATGGAGTTTGTAGCATTTATCAATGAGATGAACAAATTTTTTAAAGTATTTGCAAAAAGCAGGTGAAGAAGTTGAGGGACCAAAGTTAGGAGAAGAAGATTTTCTGCCATCAGTTTGATTTCTTCTAGCATCATATGGCATACCATCAGTTTGATTTCTTCTAGGATCATATGGTATAGGTGAGGAAGGATTTCTCCTAAACTCAAAATTAAATCTTTGGCTATACCCTCTTCCAACAGAAATGTTCTGAAACACTGAGTTAAAAGCAGATGAATCATTGAAAACCCAGGAATTAGAGGAGATGTCTTATTCTGCTTCTCAACATGTTGTAGCATAGCATAAGAACTACTAAAGGAAGGCAGTGTGGGCATCATCAGGAGATTACTCTTACGAAGAGAGTACTCATCATTTAAACCACTGAGAAATTGGAACAATTTTAATTGTTCTATAAATATCCCTAATGCTTCTCAAATACACAATGGACCAACATAAGAAGTACTTAATTCATCCCAAAGAGCACGTAGTCTAGTAAAATAAGATGAGCTATTAGAAGATCCTTGCACAGTAGAGTTAATCCCTTTTTGGATCTGAATGTATTTAGTACCATTAGACTGACCAAACCGTTCATTTATATCAGACCAAATGTCTTTGGCAAAATTAAAGCAAATAACACTGGTAGCCTGCTCAGTAGACAAAGAATTTGTAATCTATGCTATAACCATGTTGCTGCACCTTTCATAAAAAGGAAAATAGGGAGAATTGGGTGCAGGTTTGGACACGAGACCAGTAACTAACCCCAATTTGTTCTTAGCGGATAGAGTTGTCATCATATTCTTATGCCAAACAATAAATCCAGTACCATCAAATAATAGAGTCACCAAATGTGTACCAGAATTATCATGAGGATGCAGATATAATGGATGAGTCGAAGACACAGAGAATTCATCAAAACCAGAAGAAACAACCACATTTTCTATAGACGTAGGCATCCTAACTAGCTTAAGTCCAAATTATATTTCAGGGGATCTAATCACCACACAATCAAGGTGAAAATGAAAAAAAAAATTACAGCAAATCTATGAGTACACAAGCTAGATCTCAGAAATGTACATCAAGACTAAGGACACACAAACTTGATTGGGAATTCAGTAATTGATAAGCACATAGTTTCAGAAATGTACAACAACTAAGAACACACACACTAGATTTCATCATAAATCCCAAAATAGTACCAAATCAATGACAAATCACAGTATATGGCTAAGAAATACAACAAAAGGAACGATTACCGCCCTTCTTCGTAACCTGAAGAAGCAAAGCCTTCTAGAACTTGTTTTTGACGAGAAACCCCAAATAGGAACCAAAACTCAAACTTTTGTATGAATAGAAACACCCTCGAGGGTACTATCAAAAGATAGAGGAAGACATAAGGATCACAGATCTGTGCTCTGATACCATGTTAAAGCCTCACAGATCAAGATCGTCATTAAAATGAAGAAAGAAAACTCTAACAACCACAGAGACAGAGACAAAAAAAGAAAATATCTTTTTTCATTCATCTGAACTCTCTAGAAGGTCTTTACACGTCACCCCCTCTATATACATACAGATACACATATAAAGTGGACCAAAAATAAAAACATGTGTAAAAGTATAATGAGCTCCGGTTATAACCATGGTTTGGCATAAGTAATTGGGCCTTCGTTAACAGTATTAAGCCATTAATAAATATGGAAAAAGGTTAAATAGTTAAATACAAAATTAACAATGCAGAAGAATGCATGGTGGGAATTCAGTATAGTATAATGACGACTTTCATGTAATGGCCAGTATTTTTAAAAACAGGTTGGGCTCACTTCGGGAGAGGCATAGCCGAAATGTCTCGAGGCGTTATGGGAAGGTGAAAGTATGGAAAGGCAAATGCCTCAAAATTTGAGGCGTTCGTCTAATCATTAATCATTGAGGCGTTTGTAGACATTGAAATTTTGTGGACTCTACAAAAAGAGTTCATTTTTGTTAGAGTTTTGGGGCTACTTTACCCTAAATATAGCTTGGTGGCTACTCTACCTAAACCTTAAATTACGTCTATATAAAGGGGACAAATATCTCTTTAAAAGGCATCTCCAAGATCTTCAAATTCCCCAATAAATTCATGAGCTATTACGCCTATATAAAGGGAGCAAATATCCCTTTAGGAGGCATCTCTAAGATTTTCAAAGTCCCCAATAAATTCATGGGATATTTATAGATCAAAACTCTGTCTTCTTGATAATCAAATACATCAAGAAGAAGACTAACCTGACAAACCCTCCTTCATGGAGATCAAGTCCAAATGTTACTACGTTCGAAAAATACGCCACTAACGGTCGTCGAATTACGGAGAAATTCATATCCAAATCTTCTTCCTACATTTGAGAAATACGTCACTGACGAACCTTGAAATAAGGAAAAAATCAAGAGAAAAAAATGAAGGGAGGAACAGATTTGTACACACATCGTTTATAAATAAAAAATTATTGTTTCTTCAAATATTTATTTGTGGTTGATTATTTTTCATAAATTAAATTATGTTGTAAACAGCGTGATGAGCAAATTAGGCGTAAGCCTAGAAAATTTACAAAGTAAAATAATTTTTTCCTATTAAATCTTTAATATACACTTAATACTAAAATATATGATTGGTAAATCCTTAAAAGGTCAATCAAAAGTAAAAGAAAATTTAAAAGTCACGATTTCAAAAGTATTTATCAGTGGGTGTCGCCGTCGCCACTACTCAAGAATGTACTGGATATATTTTCTTCTTTCTAACTCCTTTCTTTTCTTTTAGTTCTTTTCAAGTCACGTAGTGACGAGCTTTTAAGTTATATCTACTTTTTATTACTCTCTTTTAAAATACAATATATGATATATGAGTGTGTAAATATATCGATCGAGTAACGGATAAGTTAGGATTGATTAATTTATGTACTATTTTTTGTACAAATTTATATTTTTGAGACATATAATATCTTATTATATGAGGGGAAAATAGTCTCAAATATACCTAAACTTTGACAAAATTTATTATAACATACTTGAACTTTGCGGGGGGTCCTATGACCCCCCCTGAACTTTTTATTAGTGTATTTTAGTGACATTTATAAGTTAATAGTAAAAAAAAATGCTTAAAAAGAATTTAGTGCAAATAAATGTCAATAAAATATGCTAATAAATAGTCCAGGGAGTCATAAGACGCCCGCAAAGTTTTGGAGGAGGGGAGGTTGTCATAAAACCCCTGCAAAGTTCAGGTGTGTTACTGCAAATTTCATCAAAGTTTAGATAATTTTTAGAGCATTTTCTCTTATATGAATGTTGACTTTATGTAATAGTTGTATTATGTGGCTTTGTTTTTTTTTTGTTTTTTTTTTCTGCGGAAGCATTTCTAGATACATATGTCACTTTGTTTTTATAATTTTAATGTAGCTTTACTTGTTTTAAGGTGATTTATCTCTTTCAAAAAATATTTATTTCTAATTATATTAATTTAGAGAAAATGGTCAAAAGCCCCCCAACCTTTACCCCAAATCCCAACTACACACTTATTCTTTGTGGGGGTCCTATGACCCCGTGAACATTTTAAAAATGAAATATATACCCGGCTAAAAGCTCATACCCAAATTTTATTTCAAGTAGTGACCTGCACGCGCTGCCACGTCATTGCCACATCATTTTTTCTTTTTTTACTCCAAAAAATTTATTACTTAACACACACAAACATCAAATCCAACCTCCCCACCTTAAAAAATAAGAAACACACACAAACACCAAATTCGCCACAACTCAAAATTCATTCTTGATGCTAAAACAGACAATTTCAACAAATCCCACAACTCAAAAATCCAATCTTGATGTTAAAACAGACAAAATCAAGAAACCCCACAACTCAAAAATCAATCTTGATGCTGAAATAGTGCAAAAAAAGGTTTAAATATGACTATTGATTTTGAGATATATATAATATTGATTTCATGACTCGGAATCGTTTCACTCGATCCGAAATCCTTATGATACATAATTTATTGAACTAATTCCAACTTTTCATTAGCAATTACCCTAAGGATCGCTTTAATCTTTTCAATTTTTTGAGAATTGTGAGATAAATATGTTTGTAATTGTTTATGGGATTGGTGCGTATCACTGGTATATTCATTTTGAAACCGGTGTGGTGGCCAAACAAGCTCCACCGGCGGCTATAAAACCATTCCGACGGAAACACTTAGGATTATTTATCCTTCTTCATAAAAAGAGAAATTATAGTGGGTCTAAAAATGATAATTAAAAAATTAATGGTGAGAAAAGTGTTGGGTTTGCGGCATAAATGAAAATGGAGATAAAAAATGAAGACGGAGATGAGAAAGAGGAAGATGAAAATGGTGATAGCCATTGAAGAATTGTTGAAGTTTTTTATGAGAGACAGTATTTTGGGGATGGTGATGAAGAAGAAAGAAAATAAAATAAAATAAAAATAATATATATATATATATATATATTATATTAAAAAGAAATGTAAAAAATAATTTTTAATATTTTCGGATTACTCACTCTCTCAAAGAGAGTGTCATTCTTTTTGCCACATAAGCCTTTAGGGGTGTAATCATTTCATTTTCTAAATGTTCAGGGGTAATAGGACTCCCACAAAATATAGGTGTGTAGTTGAGATTTGGGGTAAAGGTTGGGGGTCTTTTGGTCATTTTCTCTATTAATTTATAAAAAAATTAGAAATTAAAGTATCTATGTGGCTTTCTCCGCAATGCCTTGAGGCTTACATCTTGGCTCACACCAAGTAAAATGCCTCGTCTTGCGCCTCCGTCCTTAAAAATATTGATAATGACAATCACAAACGGAACAATTCTTTTATATCCATGATCAATACGAATTGAGAAATAAAAATTTCACGTTCAGAATCTCAAATCTTGATTAACATTCTGTTACTTGTGGAGCTCTTAAATTTGCAATTAGAAATTAATAGAGAGAAGTAGTGTAACGTTCGGACATATATATTATTATTTGATCTAGTGTTGCTTATAAGTTGATGATCGATGTGATTCGATTTATTGGTTATTAATTTAACATGCTTTTGAGCCAATGCAGACGCACATTTCTATTAATCTAGTGTGAAGGAATGAAAAAAAAAAAAAGAAAATGTAGCAACCCATTGGGGGTAAAAAGGTAAATTTAATACACCTTATTGGGTTACAAGTTACAACGTTAAAGAAAATCAATGTACTGATCGGAAATCGAATCCATAAGCCAAGACCCAAGAGCATAACATACAAAACTATTTTCAAATCATTAAACAGGTAATTTAATATATTCAGATAAAATAACTGTAGCACTTTTTCGATTCAGCTTATCGGTTAAACTGAAATTCGCATTGGTGCGCCTTATTTATTTTTAGGAAAAAGAATCATATTTATTCCTCTACTTTCATATATAACTTTGTTATACTTTTCCAAGAAAAGCGGTTAGACACTTGTTCAAATATATCCATATCCTAACAGAATCAAGGGTCAACGGTAAAGGAGAACACAAATCCTCAAAGTTTGGAGTTTAATTACTGAAAATTTTGATTTTTTACATTATTATTGAAAATCTCAATTTTGATTCTATCGAGATACATAATTAGCTCACAATATATTCACCGAAGATATACTGAAAATTTTGATATTTTGCATCATTATTGAAAATCTCAAATTTTGAGTTTGTCGAGATACATAATTAGCTCACTATATATCCACCAAAGATATATTTTTTTCTTTGCAAAGATACATAGTTAGCTCCTGATACATTTTTTTTCGATTTTGGATCTGACGAGAAACATAATACATCCAACAAAGATACATTTTTTTCACTTGTAAATATACATAATTAGCTCTGATATAATTTTTTCGATTTTGAGTCCATCGAGATACATAATTAGATTCCGAATACATCCAAAGAAGATACATAATTTGTTGAAATTTTTATGATTATTTTGTAAGGGTGGAGATTTGTATAAATATGGTGAATTAAGGTGCATGTTTATGTTATTTTTTCAAAATTAAATTCGGGCTCTTCCGGAAGTACAAGGATATATTCACTCCCTTAATAGTTCTAAAACTATTTTTAGTACGACTACATTCATGTTTTAAATTCTTAACAATGTACCATAAATTGGACCTTTCTAGTTGTAGTAATTGAAAATGACCCATTCACTGGTACAACTAAATTCAACAGAACAGATTTGCAAAAAAAGTATACGTGGAAATCAACTTATGATGTAGAAGTCATCGTCAAATTAGGCAAGTTTGAGTCTTATTCCATTTGAAATTAGGAGTATGTAGCAGACATGTAATTTTAAGTTGTCTTACAAAAGAACAACAGAGATATTTCAATGTCATGCATGTCGTGTTTTTCAAAATTCTTCTCCAATTCATTACAAGATTTGTGATGATCATTTCTAGATATTATCACACTCCACAAGAAACATCTCATGCATATATTTATGACCTACGTTTAATACGATAGTCGTGTTATACGTAAAATGACAAATGGGAAATTTAGCTAATCCAAAGAATTATATAAGAAATGTCATATACGAATTATATACCAATTAATTGTGCCGCATAAACAGAACAATGTTATATTAATACGAAAAATCAGATGCTCAGCAGTAACCTAAATCGAAACCAATCTAAGATCTTAATATAATGGATTCAACTTTGAAATTTTTAGTATTATAACTTTGAAATTATAAATTTATTGGCATGTAGATGTATTTATCATTTAATAATTTATTTTAAAAATTTTACCTACAAAAAAGTGATCGTATCTTAGCGGTGTTAATTTCTGAGTGGAATCTTATAGTGCATGATGCTTTGAGAATGAAGAATTTAAATTACTGTAATATTCGATACATTAACTTTGAGAATGAAGAATTTAAATTACTGTAATATTCGATGCATTAACTTCGAATAATGAATTGCATAGCTTATCTATAAATTTGCATAATATGCAGATGAAGGACAGACCTAAATGCACTACTACATTTCAATTGGTTTTGTCTTATTATTTCTTTTTTTTTTTTCCTTTAAAAAAAAATAGTTCTTCACTTTTTGGTAATTTAGTTCTCTAATTTTCACGTGATATATTTAACATCACAATATTAAAGAACATTTTAGTACATTCTCCATATCTTTAATACTACAAGATAATACTCAACAAGATTCAAAAAGTATTCGTTATTTTCTTAAATTTTTGTGTCAAGTCAAAAATGAGATAAATAAATTAAAACGGAGAGTAATTATATCTTAAGTAGTCATGCGTCAAAAATATGTCATTTGACAAAAAATGGACATCATGGTGATGCATGAATTTTGTAAGCTGACAAAAATATGTTCTGAAGTCGTCGTCAATCCTTGTAGACTCCTTTTTATAAACTTTGCAATTTGCATGCATTGTTTACGTCTCTCTCTCTTTGTAGAAATTCATTTAAGACTTATCTAGATTTATTCTCTTATTATAAAAATTAAGGAATAAGATATAGTCATCGGGTATATACAAGCAGGGGTGGATCCAGAATTTTTAGTGAAGGAGTTCAGTAGTACATATACGGACTAGTCGAAGAGGGTTCAACCTCTACTATTTATACATAAAAAAATATATATATATTATATAAAAATAGTATAATTTTCCGACGAAGGGGGTTCGTATAAACCCTGGACCCTATGTAGATCCGTCACTTTATACGAGTAATAATTTCGTCACTCATACGTAGATGATTATTTTGGCTTTGAGAAATTTGTTTTAATTTAGAGGATTTATTAAAGATTTGTTTCTTTGCAACATTCAAAAACCGTAGAAATTAACTAGAAGTAGACCCGTACAAGTTACAGCTTCTGAAATTTGATTGGGTCCGTTGATAAAATTAGACCATGAAATTAATCAATTATAATCGACCAAACTCAATCCATTTCAAACTATCAAAATTTAAATTGATATTTAGTTCAAGTTAACCAATGAGAAATCTTATTAAAATGTTTTCAATTTTTTTAAATTTAATATAAGCTATATATAGTCACAATAAAAAGGAATACTAATTTTATTAGGTAGTAAAAATTATAAATAAGCAAAAAGCAATTAATGATTACTAAGAATTAACGCGTTCATTTATTAAGAGTCCATTTGAATGGGATTAAAATAATAGTTTTTTAACTTGATGATTAAAAACTTAAAATAAGTGCTTATAAATTAAGCAGAAAAAAAATTGTTGATGTGTTTAGTAAACAAGTGATGTTAAGCATTTTTTTTGTTGTTAAAACGACTTAAATGTCCTTAAAGTTAACACCATAAATAAAGTGAATTATTTATAATTCTTAATTCTAAAATAAAATTTTTGAATAAACCTATGATGTAATGATGGATTCGAAGAAAACAAAGAAGAAAGAGGAAGAGGAAATTGGAGGGAAGAGATGAAGCGGAGTGACAAAGAAAAAAATATTATATATTTAATGACTGCAAGTTTAGGATATTGTTGGAATTGGACGAAAATATAAGGGATAAAAAGGTAAATATTACCTAAAAGAATTTTAATCTAAAAAGCAAAAAAGCAAGGGTTACCCAATTTTTCACTTTTTAATTTTTTTAATTAGTTTTTAGCTTCTTTTTTTTAAGCACTTTTTAATTTACCAAACACCTTAAAAAGTTTTTTAAAAAAAGATTAAAAGTCGATTTGATCAGATTTTAATCCTATTCAAATGGACTCTAAATGTGGTTGATGAAAATATATTACTTTCTCCGTCCAATAATATTTGTCCACTCAATAAATATATTAATAATCAATAAATAATGGGGTATCCAATTTTAGGCTGGTACAAAATTAGAGATAACACTTGATCATGTTAGTTAAGCAATTGTCTTCGAACTAACACACCTACAGTTGAAGACAAAAAATAATAACAACAATAATAATAATTAAACATCCCAAAGCCGCCTCCAATGTATCCAGTCTGAAATACTACACAGTTGAACATGTTCAATTGCTAAAATAATTTTGTAGGTCAATTCTGATAGCCCTCTATATATTCCAGAAATTGTCAAACCTAATCCAATCTAATATCTTAATTATATTTTTGAGTATAACATAACCTATTTGTTATATAGTATTTGATAGAGATCCAAAAAGTAAATTTAGAGATTATATTATTTGAAGTTATTTTTCAGATTTCTTCTCAAGCTGATTGAGATTTATCACCTTTTGATTTACCATTTATAGAAGATAATCAATCAGAAAGATATCATATCAAATATTCAGAATCTGGATATTACTTAGAATTATTTATTATTCCTTCAATCTCAATTAAAAGTATCAAAAGGGTATTGAATAAAGCATTTTACTCGGAAACGTTAAAACAATTTTTCCCATAATATCATTTTCTCGTCTTTCTCTTTAGGATCCAATATTTATAATTTATTAATTCGAATAATAATAATAGCACTTGAATTCGACTCGACATTTTTAATTAAGGGAGAAAATTAACATTCAAATTAACTCACTTTTAATTTGACGTCGCTCTAGATATTTCCTTTGCCCTCATTTTTGTTTAAATGGTCCATAGAATAATTTTAAAAAGGTCATGACCACTTGGGAATACCGATCCAGATTGATTTACCAGTATATATATGCTGGCATCCATAAAGCTAAATTTAGAAAAATATTAATGTTATTGCATTCAATGAAATCTTTTCAATTTGATGTAACTTCCTTCGTTTTTCAAGAATCTTCTTTTATATGCGCAATGTAACGGTTTATCTTCAATCATAACTCATAAAAGGTGAACTATGTCTCATTTTGAACAAAAATACAAAATACTATGGGTGTATCCGGTATGGAGCAAAATAATTTTCTATTTTTTAATGTTCAGTTGGTTAGTAATTTTAGATAATATATTTTACCTACAAAAACAAGCTCTCTAGAAATAAGAAAATGAGTTACCTAATGAAAATAGGCAACAAAAAAAAACCGAATAATGCCATACTATTAGGCGAATCAAATATGTTCCCTTTATTTATGACTATTTTCAAATAGTCTTTTTAACATTTTAGAAACAATATATATGCATTTTATTTCAGAAATATTATGCAATTTTTGAATTGACATTGACAACTAAAGGTGCCCCTCCTAGTTATCAAAAAATCCTTGGTAAGGAGTGCTATCCTTCGATTGGGACCCTATTCGGCGCGAATCCGAATTAGTCGGTCTCCAATATGAATACCGGACACTGAATAAAAATTGAAAAAAAATAAAGGTGCCACTCATTGTACTCCAGACCATAATAATCTTTTTCGAACCAAAGAGGTATCTTCTTTAAATTTAAATAAATGTGGCAAGTAAGGTCTTACAAGCTAAAAAGTTTAATGAGCACTAAACATGAAAATAGAAAATGAGTAAAAGACCCTCTTATATGCTAGCATCAAAATATTTATTTGATCTAACTTTTTATACGAACAATATGAAAGATTTTTATCAAATGAAACTATCAAAAATTCAAAAGTCAATTCCGTTTAAGGTAACTACCACCAAAGGATGTGGTGCAGCGAATGTGCTGTTTCTTCCTTAATATGAGATTTTGGGTTCGCCCTGGGTATGGAAAAATCCTTGGTAGGAAGCGTTTTCCCGAATGGATCCTACGCGGCGCAAATTTAAATTAGTCGAGCTTCAATACGAGTATCGAATACCGGATGGAAAATAAAAAAGAAAAAACCATACACAAAGTAGTATAGTTAGTAACATAAAATAGATAACAAGTAATTGGCAACATATTATTCTATCTACACTATGACATTTGTGGAGTATTTACTTTATTGGCAGGTAATTCTAACAATTTCAGTAGTAGTATTTCTTTTACACATATCTTTTCTTGTAAAAAATGTAACGTAAATAAAATAGCAAAAGCGTACCAACACCAGCTATGCATAAAGCCTTATTTTCAGTTATCATCCATTTTCTTTTGTTTGTTGTGGTCAAATTTTTCTATGCACTTCTCTTTCTTTTCGACCTCAATACAGAAGAATAAGAAATAGAACTACTACTATAATATTTAAACTAGGAAATACTAATTAAAAAAAAAAGTATAATTATTACGATAATGATGATGAGCGTGACATCAACAACTTCTTAATAAATCAAAAGAAAAAAAAAAAAAAGGAATCAAATGACGTAATTACCCCTGAATTAATCAAGAAAATCCGTCTCTAAATAAACCAAAATTGAAAATAGTCAACTCTTAATTGGGTATTTTGGGTTCCCCCACTATATATAAACACCAATGGCCTCCCCACTCTCTTCCATTCCATTCCACCACCATTTCAACAACAATAACTCATTCAATTCACCTACCACTTCCTCACAACATCCCTTCAATGGCTACCAAAGTCTACATTGTGTAAGCACTCTATTTTTCTCTACATTTGTATCTTCTTGCTTTTGTGCATGCTTTTTTTTTTTCTTTTTTTTAAATGTGTATATATTTTTTGAGTTTTGGGTTCTGTGTTGTGATATTTAGAGTGGAATGAATTGTGGGTGTGGTTTATTTTTGTTAATTTGATCTGGGTTGGTAGATTCTTGGTTCTTGTTTTGGTTCTATCTATGTCTGTGTGCTGGTGAAGAGACTGTCTTTATGTCCTACTCTTATTATATTTATGGTAATGATCTTAAGGTTTTTTCAAGATTTGTTTTTCCAATGATACATGAAGGTCTATCGGAAACAGCCTCTTTACCTCTATGAGGTAACGGTAAGGTCTGCGTACATTTCACCTTCTTCAAACCCCACTCGTGGGATTACACTAGAATGTTGATGTTGTTGTTTTTCCAATGATACATGAAGGTCTATCGGAAACAGCCTCTTTACCTCTATGAGGTAACGGTAAGGTCTGCGTACATTTCACCTTCTTCAAACCCCACTCGTGGGATTACACTAGGATGTTGATGTTGTTGTTTTTCCAATGATCAATTTGATGAATGCCCTTGTTGAAGAGATTGTGTGGGAACACTACGATTTGCTTCCACTGTTTGTTGTCTTGATCTAATGTAGGAAAAATAGTTGTTTATTGAAAATTGTTATGAAAATGTTGTAGCCAATCAATTGTTGCAGGTGTTGGTTAGGTATTCTATTTTTGTCGTTTTAATAAAATGACATTCTTGATATTAAAAAATAATATGACCCCATCCACTTCTACAAGTGTTTGTTTGTTTTGATCCAAGGTAGGAAAACATCTTCTTACTAAAAGGTTCTTATGAAAATGATTTACCAACTAATTCACAGTTATTATGTTACTAGTCTTTATTAGATGACATTCTTGAAATTGAAAAATATCAACTTGAAGCTCCAAGATGGAGTTGTTGATCTTATCTTTGGTAAATTTTTTTGCTGATTAGAATCAACTACCATATAAATTTATGGCCTGAACTCCATTGCCTTTTCATGGTTCCTATTGGTAAGAAGTTCTCGATCCTGCACATTTCCGGAACAGGTCTCACTGGATGATTTGTAATTATTGAGTGCCATCATTCTTTCCTGTTTCATCTCTAGAACACTTCTGCGATGTTGGATTCTAATGCCTGTGTCCTCATTTGGAATGTATTTGGTGTTATTTAACTGGATTTCTTGCAACTCTTCCAATCTGATCTGCGATTCTTGTTCAATTTGAAGTCAACTTTGATGTGTCTCATACGCATATCTGATACTGTGAAGTCTTATAAACCCCTTAAAAATTGTCTGTAAAAGTAGGGATGGTTTGTATAATTCATTTGATTTTTAATCTTTAGGTATTGTAAAATTAATGGTTTAAAATATAAATTTATGCAGTTACTACTCCATGTATGGACATGTTGAGAAGCTAGCACAAGAGATAAAGAAAGGAGCTGCATCAGTTGAAGGCGTAGAAGCCAAACTATGGCAGGTCTGTTACATTTCTTTTTAATGATGTTATTTATGTCAGTGTGGTTTAGAGAATTCTTGATCCCTGAAAATTGAAGAAATTATGTGATTTTGACTTTGCAAATCGAATGTATCCTAAAGTATTTACATTAATCATTGGCAGTGTGGACTCTCTAGAGTCCTAGTCCTTACCTAAAATTTCTGCTGAGAAATCATTCTCTTGACATTTGATGCAGTGATTCCTAGTTTGACTACTAAATTGTTTGAAATGACAATGAGTCAAATGCAATTAGACAAAGAAAACCATTCAATGATAATTTATATAGTTGAATTGTCTTTTCTCAAGTCACTGTGACTCCAACTTTTCCTTGATTTCTTGATTCCTATGATTGATTCCAAATTCTGAACAGTGTCCCTTTAGAAGGCTTTGGAGATGTGAGAACAACTAATGTATGTATATCGCTGTGTGTTCAATTTTTTGTTGATTTGTGATTGGCAACAGGTACCAGAAACTCTTTCAGAAGAGATTCTTGCGAAGATGGGAGGTCCAGCGAAAGGCGATGCACCAATTATCACACCAAATGACCTTTCTGAAGCTGACGGCTTTATTTTCGGGTTCCCAACAAGATTTGGGATGATGGCTGCTCAATTCAAGGCTTTTCTTGATGCCACTGGAGGTCTCTGGAGAACTCAGCAGCTTGCTGGCAAGCCAGCAGGTCTTTTCTACAGCACTGGCTCTCAAGGAGGTGGCCAGGAGACTACCGCGTTAGTTCCTTCTCCTCAGTGACTCTCACATTTTGAGCTTGAATTGTGATTTGAAGATTTTAAGCGAAATCTTTTACCTAAACTGAATATATCTGCAGGCTGACTGCAATTACCCAGCTGGTTCACCACGGAATGATCTTTGTTCCGATTGGTTACACATTTGGTGCTGGCATGTTCGAGATGGAGAAGATTAAAGGTGGAAGTCCTTATGGTGCAGGAACTTATGCTGGGGATGGCTCTAGACAACCAACAGAGCTTGAACTGGAGCAAGCTTTCCACCAGGGAAAATACATTGCCACCATCACAAAGAAGCTCAAAGGCTCTGCTTGATTGTTTCACTGCTACTCATGTGCTATTATTGCATTCTGCTGTCCATTTTTTTCCTATGTCTAGTATACTCTTGTTTTAGTTTTAAGTTGCATTCCTACTGATCTAAACAATAAGTGATTATTTCCTATTATATAGGGTCATTGGTCAGTGTCTCTCACAGTTTACAGAGATTGGTTTACATGTTTTATGAATCATACTTAATATTTTTCGTATTTCATAATCAATGGCTACAGCAACAATCTTTTCATACACCCCCCCCCCCCCTCCCCGGACCAAAGTACAGACACTTATTAAAGATTCAGGACAAAAAGAAAAAAGGTGTAGAGGAGTAAAAGAATTCTTGGAGGTAATGCTACTCTATGTATTGGATGTCCAAAGGCCATTTGATAGGAAGATTTTAGTGGTTCAATTCCTATAAGTTGACCCAAACTACAGGTGCATATTGAATGCCCTAGGCCGCTGAGCAAACCTTTTCGCACGTTGTTCGGGCGATTCAAAATTATATATGTACATTAATACGGAAACCTACCATATACAATATATATAGTGTAATTTTTTTGCAGAAGGGATCGAGCGAACACCCTTCCTGCCGCTGGTTATGAAACCGATGTTTACTTTAGAAGCAACAGTTAGCATTATATATTGAATAGTAAACAGTAAAACCATTTTCATAGCATAACTAGAGTAATAAATCAGCTTTAAATTGAGTGCCAATCCAGAGAATATATCCAAGATAGAAGTGGTCCTTGTGATCTCTGCCAAAAGTGAAAAAAAAAAAAAAAAAATCCCCAGTGAGATGCTTACAATTTCTATCTCCTCTTTCACTTTTTCATCTCTATCTTGTTGATTTCCCTTTGTCTCTGTTGGACACATTGTTTTCAGCATGACTTGTACTAGCAATTTTTGTAAAACAACTAATTGGAGGGGACAACTTCTACATGTATTTAAATGTTAAAGCATTGTGCTTATAAGTTATTCTCTATTTTTGGCAGCAATCTGATGTTAAAAATTTTAGTTGCAGTTTTTATTTGGACAACACTATATATTTTGGCCAAGAGTCTTCCCTAAACAGTCTTTCTTCCCTAAAATTACACTGCATATATTGTTGCAATACTATTTATTTTGTATCTCTCACGTAAGGAGGATTTGGAGGATTTAAGTTTCATCAAATTTGAAGTCTAAACTTGAAGAATTTAAGTTTCCGAAAATTGTTATACTCCTATTTTAAATTGTTCTTATTTTGAGTGATTAATTGAAATATCTATAATGTTATACTCAAAGAATGACTCTTTTTTTTTAGCGCGTTTAGAAGAAAATGACCCTTTTCTTAGAAGTTTTTTTAATTTTTTACATTTAATATAAAGTTAAAATAAGTTTTTTTTTAAAAAAAAAAAAAAAAAAAACGGAGGCAGTATAGTGTAAAATTCTGTAACAAGTAGTAAGTAACAAGCATGCTGGAATATGATTTGGGCTAAATTGCTGGCGTTGGCCTGCTAATGAACAAATAGTTGAGCTTCCACAAAAGTGAAAGAAGAGGTCCAAGCCCCGAGGAGGGGGAAAAGTTATAATAAAATTACACATATACACAACTTATATTTTCAATATTACAAAGTATCCAACTCTTTAAATATATTATAAAAATTTCACATATACATAGAATGCTATTTGTGGGCTATATTATGTATATTAATAGGGGAAGAAAATAAAGTAATTAAAAAAGTGGAAAAGAGTGTAATTACGTTTTTTTTTTTAAGGAAAAGTTATTGGTCTTATTCATTGCAGTTTGAGGATTGAAATCATAGCACACTTGACTGGACTAAACCCAATTGAAAAATAAAAAAAATAGGATAACTTACATAAATTCTTAAATATTTAAGTGTTATAGTAATATTTTATTTTAATAATTTATTAAATTATATCATATTTTGAATATTTAAATTTGCGATACATATATTATAACGTGATACATATAATTAGTGATACATTTAAAATAGAAAAGATTTTAATTTTAGGAAATAACAAATTTAATTATTGTGGAGAGTAAAATTAGGCACAAGTCGTAGAAATGATGAATCTGATTCCAAATGTATCATAATGATTTATATATGTCAAACATATGTTAAATGTATCAAATATTTATAAATAAACATATGTTAAAGTTGTATCATCTGATGATAATTTGGGAGAGACTTTAGGGGATGAAATATTCGGAAAAAAAAAAATTCAAAGATAAATAGATTGCATGCATTAATTATGGAGTAAAAGTCAGGTGAATTTTTATTCATATGTATCAAGAGTACATACAAAATTCGGAATTTTAACTAATTATTAAGAGGCAGATGATTTTGGATAATAAGATCTCTTAGGTTTGTGGTTTTGTGTAATTTATCCAAAAAAGTACTCCTCCTCTTTTTAAATTTGTTTGTGTTAATTTTTTTCTTACTCTGTTTTAAAAACAAATGAGATTTCTAATTATTATACAAATACAAACTTTTATAAATTTGTATATGAGTTTGAAATTTGCTTTATATATAAATATATTTGAGCTTCAAATTAGAGAGTCTCCGAAATTAAAGATTTATAGATGAACTTCGAGATTTCTAATTTTAAAAAGCTTCTGAATTCGCTTTGTATACAAATATAAACCTTTAGAGATTTGTATATGAGTTTTGAAATTTGCTTTGTATACAAATACAAAGATATATGAGTCTCAAATTAAAAACTTGTATATGAACCCCGAGTTTTTAATTTTAAAAGTCCCAAAAATCGCATTGTATACAAATACAAACTATTAGAGATTCGTATATGAGTGTTGAAATTTGCTTTGTATATAAATACAAATGTATATGCGCCCCCCAAATTAGAGAGCCTCGAAATTAGAAATTTGTATATGAACCTCAAAATGTATAAATATAAAATATAAAATAAGTAAATATTTAGCTATTTAGTCTAAACCTTAGCTTCAAATAGTAATTATTTTAAGTATTATCTACGCTTGATAATTATGAATTGATTATTTTACTCCATATCATCTGCGCTTCTTTACGCCCAACATCCTATACTACATATTTAAGATTATAAAATTCAAATGTCATTATGTCATTTTGATACATTACACACTGAGTATAAAATGATAAGATTTCAAAATTTCCAAAAATTTAAACTTCTGCCGAATCAAACTAAGATGACCAAATTAAAAAAGAGGGAGTACTTAATCGAAATGGAAGTTATCTTGCCAATTAAGTTACACTGAGTAAATTCAGGGGTGACTCGAGGGTGAGGCTAGTAAAACCTTTGCTTTAGGTCCCTAAAATCTTAAGGTCTTAATAAAATTTAATTATTAATTTTATAAATTTATTTTCTTTTTGACAATATTGAATATAGTAAAAAAAAAAAAACTATCATGTTCCATAGAAATATTTAAAAATTTTGAATTAGACTACTCAAATCTTTATAATAATAAATAATATATTTATAATGACATCCAAGATAATGTATTGAAAATACATGGCAAACGTAATATTAACTTGAATCATTTCTTACTGTTATAAATAATTATATTATTACGTGAAATATAATACTACACTAAAAAAATAATTAAGAAAAAGCAACATTGACTTTTTATATATTATGTAAATGCATATTTTTAAGGCCTCACATTTTAATTTGACTTTGGGCCACGTGTATCTTTACCACTGCAATGAAAACTTTTCTTATATCAAGGAAATTCAGAAGTATAAATGCATCTAAAAAAAATAGTATGCCTAATTAATTTGCACAGTGTGATTTCCAAACCTTATTGATTAGCTATTATTTAACATGTTAGAACAGGAGTATATATATATATATATATGTAGCGCACAATTATATTGTTGATGTCTATATATTCCAATTCTTAGTGGGAAAGTACTTGAAGATGAGATTCAAAGTTGAACAAAGCAAATGAACTTTTTAGTAAGAAAAACTTATGCTTGAAGAGAGTCTAAGAACTTGCAATGATTAGCCAAAACAAGAAAAAAAAGGCTAACACCTTTGCCTACTAAAGTCAGAATACTCATAGATCTATATATAACTTTATTAACATCAAATGATGCTGTGATGCTTTCTTTTCTTTTTCTTTTCCTGTATACTATGCATTCTTTTCTTTTTTTTTTTTCAAATTATTCTTCCAAGTTATAGGAGTAATAATATCTCGGAGATACATTGTAGGGCATGTCATATTGTGATATGTAATCCACAAGCCCAGCTGTTCACAAGCCCATCTCACTTTTTCTTTTCCTGTATACTATGCATTCTTTTCTTTTTTTTTTCCCAAATTATTCTTCCAAGTTATAGGAGTAATAATAGCTCAAAGATTAGTATACATTCTTTTCTTTTTTTTTCCCAAATTATTCTTCCAAGTTATAGGAGTAATAATATCTCAGAGATACATAGTAGGGGATCTCATATTGTGATATGTAATCCACAAGCCCTGCTCTTCACAAGCCCACTTCACCTTTACCAAAAGGGGTTGGGTTAAATCAATTAAAAAAATTAATTTTATCATAGTTCATTTTGAAGTAAGCGTATATGATTTTTTCTAAAATATCTCGTATTTAAGAGTATATCTTATATTTTATATGTATATTCTTTTTCTTTAATTATTAATGTAGAGCTTTATTCGCATGTAGAGCATTCCACCTCAACTAAGTTTACATGCCCATCACCAAAATTCATGGATTAATTAATCTGGGATTCACTGAAAGACCACCAAAGCCCACAGACTTCTTTTATTAACAGAGGTGGATCCAGGATTCGGAGTCTCCGGATGCTAAATAAATTCATTGAATCGGAAACTCCAAATTCTAGATCCGCGCCTGCTGAGCATAATTAACAGCCCTCTGCCACCTGAACTATAGACCACCTTGGTTTTTTGGGTGGCAAGTCTTATATATATATATATATAGAGAGAGAGTTCATACATAAAGTTTCGGTCGAAGTTTGCGGATGGCGTGGCACCTCCAGAATCCTTAATAGATCCGCCCCAGCTTTTATATATGCGTCTCCAAGCTACTGATTTGTGTCATTCACGTCATTCGAATATTTATGACCAGCAAAGTCTAAGGTCTTCTTTTTGTGTATTTGTCTCCAAGTTAGGGCTTAGAGGAAGTAAATTGACCTATAGATCAGCGACGACAGTAAGTCAAGCCCCATGTCATTACTTCACCATCTACATATTCTTATCACCGAACCATTACCTATATTTATGATGTGAAATTGCCCGCTTTGATCAAGCCAACACGTTTTTCTTAAAAAGCATCTCACCATTAAGAATGCTATAATTACACCTTATGTGTAGTTTCTTTTCATTTCATATGATTTTCAATAAAATAAAATTGAAATAGTTAGAAACAAGATTAAAGCTACAACTACGGATAACTTTTATAACAAAAATAGTTACAGTAGGATAAATATGAAAAAAGTTGTGGTAATGAGGGTAGAATCATAATTATCATAATAAATAAATGACCCCAATTATCTCCAAGAAAGTATATAAGATATTTTAGTTCGTCGATGGATAAGTTAGGAACAAAGGTACAGATCCTGCTACTCTAAAATTTGGTATAACAGCCATCAACCGATCAATTCGATTGTCATAAATATCTTTTTTTAAATAGATCGACCACAAAGCTGATTGCGAAAGAGACTATAGTACTAATCATCTAAAGTTTTGTTGTTTTTGTTTTTTGATAAGTCGCTTGTCATAGGGATTCTTCAAGTTTAAGCTTCTCAATTAAAGATATGCATGCATATATAGGTGTAAAATCAATATCATTCCAACTCTTTAAAATTATTGTTGCGCTCATCTCTCAAACTTTGTAAATTGAATTTATTTTCTTAGTAGTCCATATGATTCTGTTGATATTTTTTAAGAATAAAATAGGGTAAAATACAGCTTTCTCTGTCTCACATTTTTTGCTTTTCGAGATTCAATATTTTCAATTTTGATTGTATATTTGAATGTAGAACCTTTTGTTTTAATTAAAAGTTTCATTTTTGAAATTTATATAAAAATTTAAAAAAATTATCAATTATAATAATTAATAATACAGAAAATCTAAAAAAGTATATGAAAATAATTGCGGTCACAAAATAAATCATTTGACTGTTGAAATTCAAAGCTGTCATAAAAATTGGAACGAAGGAAATATAATTATTTTAGTTCCTTTTATCTTCTAGAAAACGTTTGATCCTCACTTTCAAGAAGTCTTCATTTTAACTCGGTCCACTTAACTAGATTACAATTATTCTTGACTCGTCTACAATTCCACTGATTGATTAATTAGTTAGCTCGGTTGATAAATCGATTTTTTAAAAACAATTACTATTAACTATCCTATCTGTACTATTTGAGATGTAAAAGCTAAATAGAGTAACTAAATTATTTCAACACGTTAGTCACTTTGCTTAATATGCATTATGCCTAAATCCTAATTATAATATATCTATATACGTTCAAATAATAGAAAATCTTTCAGTAGGACCAATTAAATCGTTCCTGATCAGTACCTTAAGAATGATTATATACACAATTTAACATTTAATTGCCTTATGTAAACTAAGGTAAGCCACTCTAATCTTTTCCCTACCAAATTGAAAACCACACACACACACCAAAAAATCAAATAAAATTAAGAACCAAAAATGGTTGCTTTTCAATCGTCTACCTCAAATCTCCATCCCATATTTTTAGGAAGATAATTCTTCAATTATATGGTCGACTAAATTAGAAGAAAATGAATTAATATGGCGAGTAGATTTGCACTTGTTTTAATCTATTATTAATCGATAGGTTAGAGATTCGAGTTAGGCAAAATAAATACTAATAATTAGAAGAAGTTAAATCCTTCTGGAACGGGAAAACGATTTCGAGTACTTCTTCTAAATTATTTGAAGATATGTGTTTAGGATATGACAAAGAAAACTTTAAAGCTAAACCTAATCAAGCTAAAGAAAGGATATAATTAATACACCAAACAATTATAGTACTCCCTCCGTCTCAAATTACCCGTCCCAAATTGAGATGACACATTGATTAAAAAAAATAATTAATAATATGACTAGTTTACCATAATAACTCTACTTAATGATATTTACATTTTAATTTGAAGAAAAAATAATGAATGCAAAGGATAAAACATGTAAAAAAAATTTGTCTCTTCTTAATTAATGAAAAAATACAAGAAAAATGAGAAATCAAATTAAAAAATTTAAAATAAATAATTTGGAACGGAGAGAGTAATAAATATAAGATTAAATTAATAAAACTTTCCATACTCTACGGTAGTTCAAGTAGGGTTTTTAGTTTGATCGTAGGCCACGGATTTTGTGGCCGCCAAGACAATTTGAATCACATACAAATAGTTTAAAATTATTACTCCCTCCGTTTTTAAAAAAATAATGAGCAAATTAATTAAGGGTGACAAAAAAGTTTTTAAACTAAACAAAGAGTGACACAAGTTTTAAATATTGAGTAAGGTGACAATTTTAAGATTAATGTTAATAATACTGATTTTAAAATCCTCAAGTTTTATTATTTACACAAAAATTCTTACTCCATATTTACACAAAGATCCCTACATCATCATCACCACTCCTCCTTCACACCCTTTTTGTTGCCGCCCACCGCCGTCACCTCCTCTTCGGTGTCACCACCAGCACCACGATCTCCATTTTTATCATAAAAATTACTTTTTTGTGGGCTCTTCCAATCAGATCTTTTTTCAGATCGTAGTTGTTGAAGCAGCTCTCATAGTTGCTGAAACGACTCTCGTAGTTGTTGAATTTGCTAAATTTGTTATATTATTTCTTCATTCATTTTTAAAAGAAATCAAAAAATTTCTTTTTCAAACTTTTCATTTTTTTTTTAAGTAGTCCATGAAAATTAAAAAAGAAAGAACGAAATGAAAATTAAGAAAAAAAAGAAGAGAAAATCGAAGAAGGGGAAAATCCAGAGAGTGAAAAAAATAAGAAGAAGAAGAAGATGATGAGAAAGAAAAAAAAGAAGAAAGATTGAAAGATAAGAAAAGGACAAAACTCTAAAATTTGAAATTTGGAGTTGGAGGACTTTTTAAAAAATTACACTTTACATCCCAATTAACTTAATCACAATTTAAATAAAGTTTTGACCTTAGCTTGTCAAAGTTGTACCATTTTAAATTTAAAGAATTTTTTGTCACCTCTCACTTAATTTTTTTAAGAATAACCTAGTTTGACTTGATACGAAATTTAAGAAAATAAAGAATATTTTTAAATTTTGTAATTATAAATTAAATATATGATAGATATACTAATATACTCTTCAATCTTATGATCTTGAGTTTGCAAAGAGAATTTTTAATTTTTTTTCTAAACGGAGGGAGTATTAAAATATCCACTAGCGGGAAAACAAGAATTCTCATATATATATATATATATATATATATAATATGATCAGTGGGACTCCCTTCTGACTTCCACTACACACATTCCAAACATTAAACAAATCAAGCATTATTTTCTTTAAAATCCCTAAACATTCGTCATACCTCATCATTTCTATTTGTCTTAATCTCTTTTTATAATCCGAATGAATTTAAACGCACCTTAATTAGTTCAATGAAACATCTTCTATCTCCTACTAGCGGGATATCCTCTACCTGTTTTCTTGCAGCGATTATTAGATAACTTAGTTTGTTATAACAAAAACAGATGAAAAAAGATATTTCGTGTTTTTTTTCATCACTCATATTTAAACTTAAGAACTTATAATTCTCCTCTTGCTTTATTGAATCACTAATTAAGTCATGCCCTTATATCTGTTATTCTTAATTCACATATGAAACGAATGAAGAACAGTAATTAAAAAGAAAAAAGAAAGAAGTCATGATAACTTATACGAACATTAATATAAATATAGGAACAGGAACAAAAAGTTCCTTATAATGTGCTAAATTCAGCCCAACCAACACGAACAGCAACAGCGTACAGAAAACATAAACACAAATGTTAAATAAAGTAATCTAAAAGTAGTATCTCAGCTAAATTTAGCACCTGTTCCTGTTCCTAATCCCTGCAGATTATTAATTAATTAATTAATTGATGTTATTACAGCTCTACATTTAACTATCCCATCCTCTCTATATTAATCATGTACTTAGCCTACCCAACACATCATTCTGCCTGTAGATATGGCCCAGAATTGGCTGTCTTCCTTTGAATTCTCACTTTCCCCTTTTCTCTTTTCTTTTCATTACCAAATGTGCTAAAATTAAATCACTTCTTCTCCAGCTTCTGCTTACTGATTTCAAGTTTCTACCTGAATGTAGTACCACCAAAATTTGGAGTCCAAAAATCTGAAGTAGTTTCAGTTGCTACTGGGAAAGTACTCGATATCGGTACGAGGCATAATCCTCGGCTCCTCAAATCTTGTTCCTTAACCTTATCAACAATCTGCAGACAATAATATATTTATGATCGTCATTTTTGCGGTCACAAGTCACTTAAAAGATAACTATAGGTTACAATTTATAAAACATGACATTACTAATCTTGCTACAATAAGTTAAATTGCGCTTGTAGTATAAAAAAATTATTTATATTGTTATATTATACAAGTATAATTCTTTATCATCGCTCGTTAAGTGAAAAAAGAAAAACAGATGGTGCGTGGGTCATTTAATAAGTAGGAGCTAGCACGTCTAGTTTATAGATGTTTTACCTGTTGTTGTTGAGAGGTTGATCCATTTTTCAAATAAGGAGTACTAAGAACCTGAAATCAAATACAAATAAAAACATCTAAGTTTGAGTTTCTTGATTCATTATTAATATAGTGTGTTAGTTAATTTCAGTAATATATGAAGGTAACTAATTAACGTACATTGACTTGATCGTGGAGAAATTTGATGTACTCAATAGCTTCATGGAGAACTGAAGCTGTATCAGTCTGTAAACAACAAATTAAAGGAATTCCAAATTAAAATTTAAAAGAATTATCAATTAAAAATGTTAGTAAATCGATGATAATTAGCAGTATCTTGGAAAAAATCCAAAAATTTACCTTTCCAAAAGGTGAAACCAATTGCTGGAGAGCAGTAATCCGGTCCCCCAACTTCTCTTTTCTGACCTGATGATAACAAAAAAAAAGCTGGAAAATTCTCATCCATTTCTTTGGACAAAGCAATCATTTTCCTTGCTAAAAGAAAAAGCTTCCAACTTTAGTCTAAAGTTGGATTACATAGATATGTCCTTTACCTTAAAACTTGGCAATGGTGATGGTGTCTCTATTCTTGCTCTCTTCAATGTTGGCTCATTATTCCCACTTTTCTTAGCCACCCTCGAGCTCGACTCTCTTAATTCTTCAACATTAGACTGAAAATATTGTAAAATCAAATGCTTAATTAATCATTTAATCAAAACAAAGAAAAGAAAAACCCTAGCAGCATGTCCAACTATCATGTAGTACTAAGTTATAATAGGTACAATTTGTCTGTGGTGGCGTACCCTTCTAAGTAATCTGATTGAATAAATACTTTTTAGACAGTCGATGAATAAAACATACACAAACTTCAAGTAAAGTGGTATAACATATGTACTATCACAAGTTAAACTGTTTGATAGTGCAAAAAATTATTTAACTTAAATTTTCATGTATATACCTTAGAATTACGGTTAGGAACACTTGATTTCTCGTTAAATGTTGGTGACTGCAACAGTTGTTGATGCATCGAAGGCAAAAGATTGCCGCGCATATTGTTCAACGATGTGGCTGATGAAGTATTGTAGAGAGGGGCTGTAGCATTAATAGAGTAATTTGGAAAATCAGAAGGCGTTTGTTTTGGTAAAGCTAATGAAGGCCTCATCAAGGAATTAGGGAATTTAGGCAAAGAAGGTGAAAAATCATTCAAATCTGGCCTATAGTTTAAGGATGATGTTGGGAAGCTCACTGGCTGGTTGTTATTAGTAGCAAACATAGATTGTTGTAATTGTGGTTGTTGTTGTTGAGGAGGATTAGGAGGATCATTTTCAAATAGAGTTTGAAGTAAAGATGAAGTATAATTAGAGAAGGAAGAATCCATTGGGAAGGTTGAAGAAATCATAGTAGTGGATTGATCATCAGTATTAGTTGAGCTAGTGATGGGATGATTCATGCCTAAGGTGAAATCTTGTTTAAATGAGTTGCTTGAACAATCAACTCCACTTTCTTGCTGGTAGTTCATGCTTGAATTTAGGTCTTGTAGTAGTATTGAAGGGTAGCTGCTTTCACTTTTATCATTTCCATGGCTGCATAATTTCAAGAAAAGAAAAACAAACTTTTATCAATAAAACAACAAATTAAGTTGACTTGTTTGAACCTTTATAGAGAAACCCTTTATTTAATTCCCAATAGAAATGAAAGAATATCATACATGATAGAAAGTATATATCTCCTTTATTCCTTGTTGTTCTTCATCTCACAACAACTATTATGCCTTCACCCTCAAACAATCTAGGGTCGGCTGTATGAATTCTCACTCACTCGCTTCATATAGACTTTTTTTTTAAAGAGAAACCCTCTTTACCAAAGAAATGAAAGAATCACACTCATGAGAAGAAGCATCTCCTTTATGTCCTTTTTTTCTCAACCTCACAACACAACTATTACGCTTTCAGCCTCAAATAATCTGGGGTCGGCTGTATAAATTCTCGCTGACTCACTTCATATAGTCTCATCATCAACAACAACAACAAACCCAGTGTATTCCCACCAAGTGGGGTCTGGGGAAGGTAAGATGTACGCAGTTCATACCTCTAGCTCCGAAGAAGTAGAGAGGTTGTTTCTGATAGACCCCCGGCTCACTTCATATAGGCTCATCTTAGACTAATGTTATACAAATAATAAGACTAAGAACAATACAAGGAGGGGCAAAATGAAAAGTGAAAAAAATTGCTTACATCAAGGTATGATTCCAGTTATCTGATGTTGATGAAGAATTAAGGCCAATACCCAAGATTTGTAGAGTGGAATCATGCTTGGGTAATTCTTGAAGAACTACAGATTCATCAGAATTACCAGATTCATCATTAGACCTACAGGAGGATTTCATATCCAACAAATGATCATTTGGCCATGCAAAGTTGGAGTTCCCTAAAGGAACTGAAGATGCACATAATGATGAACCAAATATACTTCTACTTGAATTCCACCAGTTTCCTCCACAAACTCCAGCTTGATACTCATCAGCCATGACCAATTTGTTTTTGTCCACTAGCTAGTAAAATTAAAACTATACTTGTTTGCTCTCTTGTACTTCTCCTTGAGTATAGTGCTTGTTTTTGGTATTACATGAAACTGAATTTAATGAACTGAGAGTTGTATTTATATACACACATATATATTATTGTGGGGGTGGGTAGGGGTGCGGGGTATATGGGGGAGAAACTACCGGAATCTGGTTGACATTGTAAAAAGAGAGAAGATGATTAGACAAAACAAAGGAGAGTGGCATATTAAAATATGACAATAAAAGATAAAAGGAATTTTGGATCGAATTGTCTTACTATTATTTTATTTTGCTACTTTACATATTACTAGCTCCTACTTTACATTAAATTAGTATATAGTACTATATTTTCTAAAAAGAAAAGTTTTCTGGGGTCATTTTATAATAATTGTTAATGAAAGAATGGTTATATTATTTCCATGGAGTATGGTTGCTTATTAATAAAGGGTGAGATAAACAGGAAATGATGGTGAAGTTTGATTGGCTGACACGTCACAATTAAGGACGAATAATGTACCTTTTAGTCTCGTTATATTAAAATTCTACGGCTCAAATTATTTATACTTTGCGAATTTCGGACCATCTCATGCTTCACTTTCAAGGTTCACTATGATTGTGAAGTCTTTCTTTTCTCTTTTCTAAATTTTTTGTTTTCCTAAGAGAATTTCTAGAATAATTGTTAAAGTTATTATCATGTGATGAAAAGATCACGGGTTCAAACTTTGAAAATAATCTATAGCAGAAATACAAGGTAAGGTGTGTGCAATAGACCCTTGTGATCGAGTCACAGAAGTTTTAGTGCACCGAGCCACGCTTTTTAAACTTTTTGTTTTCTCTTTCTCATTTTTTCTTTTGTGGGGGAGGAGTTGTTACTTAGTATGTGTTTGTCTTCTATCTTGTTAAATCAATTTAGCTTGGAAAACTAATAGTGTAAAAATATTTTATATTATCAATATACTTTACATAATGTATCGTCAATACGCGGAAGTTAAACTTAGCTTTCAATGACAAGATTTGTGATGAATAATTAAACAACAAAAGATAAAATGTGAGAAAATTATAAATTTAGCAAGTAGTCAAAGTTATTTTTAAAATTATAATTTTTATATCTCAAAAATATTTTTTTATCAATATACTTTGAATGCACTGATATATTGTAAAAAATATTTACCCCAATAATATTATTTAAAGTCTAAAAGGTTATTATTACTTCACCTAACATAAGTCCAATTTGTTTTCCAGATTAAAAGTTTGCATCATTACTTTTACTTATAGTGTTGGATATTTAACCATATATATTATATACGAGGTTTCATTTTTTTCCTCTTCCAACTACTTGAAGATACGTTGCAAGAAGTGAAATCATAGTTCTAGTAAATGGGGAAATTTGTGCACAAAAATTTGTTACTCCCCGGACCATATTAATTGATCACTTTTATTTTTACACGTTTATTAAAAAAAATCATAAATAAGAAAAATAGTCAGACTAATTTACCCCTCAAGATACTTTCTTGAAAATTTACAACTTATTTTGACACTTCCAAAGAGAATTAATAATAGGAGTAAAATGAGAAAATTTTAATTAATTTCATTTGGATTTAGTAAGTGAACAAGTATTCAAAACATGTACTTTTAGTATGATGATTAACTAATATGGGACGTGGGGAGTACCCATTAGGCAATGCCTTAATATAAAGAGTTGCAGGTGTGATTTAATTTTTGAGTAATCAAATTTTAGAAAAAGGAATCAAAATATGTCACATACAAAATGCATGATTGATACTCCATTATGTTATTTTCAGTTTTATTAATATCTTAATTGACTGTTTGACAATATAAATTCATGTTGCAATTGCAGATTATGATGGAATCATCAAATCCTATATATTGTGATGCTAATGATAGGAACCGGAGTATCATTTTAAAAGACCGTATAATACTTATATTTGACAAAGTAAGGACATCTATATATGGATGGGGAAGAGGGAGGGTGTGTGTGGGTCTTTATTTTTTCTATTTTTGATAGAAAACCATCATAAGACTTAAGAGAAGTGACGAAAAAAAAGGCCACCATCAAATTAACTATGTGATGCATGCAAATTGCAATTGATGGGATTATTGTTTTTTTCTTAATTGGAGGTCTCAATTTTAAGTTTCGAATATGAAAAAATCTTTAGTATAGAAAACGATCCTACCCGGCGTAAATCTGTAGTAATTTGGTTCAATGCGGACAACGGATGGGAAAAAATTGCACGGTGTCAATGAAAATGTAACATTAATTAGATAATCAATAGTAATATGTTCGTTGCAAAATATATATGGGATTCTAACCTAGAGACAATTATGTTACGTAATGCTGAATTCTTCTGGCTTACAGTTTGGAGTAAACTTTTCCTAATTATAATTTCTCTAAGTAGTGAATTACGAAATTTCACGCAAATACTAAGTATGTTCCAATCATTTTTTTTCTGATGTAGCTAGTTATGGTGCCATCATATTCCCCGGCAACTAACTAATTAAATACATTAATATTCTACAGTACTCTATTTTTGTGTGAGTAGATATTTTTACCTTTTTTGTTTTCTTAAATCCATGAAATTTCTTTCTTTTTTGTTCCCCTCAAGTCTACGTATTTATTAGGCAATCTTGATAGGACACTGAGGAAGTCAAATATTTTCCGAATTTTTTAAGAATTTAAACATATTTGGTGCACTTGATGGAGCAGAAAAGAATATTGTGACAGTTGACCTAATGATCTATGCACTCTAAAGTCAGCTGAAGATTTAGATACATGTCCAGATATCTAGGAATTTGTGATAAAAAATGTTGTCAATTCATTAGACCACATCTCTAATTATACGACTTAGTTAGGACCAAAATTGATATGCACCACAAAGTGGATTTAGAAAAAAAAAAAATCGTTCAGCATAAATCCCAACTAATTTATCCTTGGAAGGTGTTTGAATTGAGTTATTTTTAGGTATTTTTTATTTTTAAGAAATTTTTAATTTTTGAAGGTAATTTGGTAGAGACACAATTTTAAGCAATTTACTTACTTTGAGCTTAAAAAGTATAAAAACAAAAAAATATATCAAAATCGCAAAGTTGGCAGGTATCAACTTTTGACTTTTATCTTTTATCTTTTAACTTTTAATTTATGAGTCACTTTAAAAAAGTTAATTCAAACACCCTCTTTAATTGTAAACTAGCAATATTTCATTGACCGCTGTCTTTATTATATTGGTTTTTAAAAGGTAGAATTAGATCAGTTCCATGAATTACATACTCTGTTGACTCTTGAGTCTTGAGCAACAAGTTCCATCAAATAATTATTATATTATTTTCACCTAAAATGTTAAGAGAGAATGAAGATATTAGGTTAGATTTATTTATTCAAGACTATTAATGGTGAATTGTTCGTGTTTCAAGATTAAGAGATTCAGTTTTAGTATATTGACATGAATAAAGTCTTACGCTAATGGCTAAAAAGAAAAAAATGTTATTTATTAGGTGTTGGATATTTACAACGTTGCAATATCTTTCGAGAAAATTATAAGAATTTAATCAAGGACAGACAATATCACACCATGTTACTCAAATTGTATTGTAATTAACAATGGTTATAACTCCACCTTGCAACACTCAAGTGGGGAGTTCTACGTATCAACAAAAAGTACCCAATATTTGCCCACTAATTTACCTTCTCACCTTATCCCATAAATTTATACGAAATGGGGAATTGCTTGTGGGACACTACTATACTATTTATCTATAAGTTTAAAATGTTTAAAAGTTTAAATTCACTGAATAAATCACATAGTAACACTGCTAATTAAGATGTTCTATTATCCTTTAATCACTAATGTAATTCTTTTTCACCACACTACTATACTAGTATATATAAGTCAAATCAACATTTTAAACTCTCTGACCAGTAACAGCATTGATACATTAGATGAGATTGAGGAAGCAATTATCATTCCATTCCTTTTATTTTATATTTTTATGTGAGGATGTTTATCTAATATCAAATTATAAAAAATAAAAATAAAAACTTATAATCCATAACAATGACATAAAACTTCTCTAATATTAAAAACATGTCATCAATAGTAAAAAGTATCCCCTTTTTTCGGACAGACAAATAAAGAATTAACACATCATAAAATATTTCCTTTGTTCATTTTTATTTTTTTAATTTAAAATATTTAATAATATTTATTCAATTTTAAAAATTTATATATTTTTAATATTAAATATGATTCATTATCTATATAGTAATAAAATTACTTTTATTATTTAATATTTAGTAATTTTGTCCTCTTAAAAATATAAATAAATAAAAATAGAGGGAGAAAATAAAAATGAGAAATCAGGTTACGGCCAAAACAAATTTGGAAATTTTGAAAAGAGGAGTGGGTCCAAACATGGCACGCGCGCATGAGTCGACAAAAATGGGTCCACCCTTGGACTCCTCTACAGGGGTTAGCGGACGAAGAGTCAAAAGAATTTTTCTTTTTGGCTTCACATGTGATTTATTAAGCCTGATTAATTTAGATTCGTATTTTATAGCATTTATTTTATGAATAATTATTCTAATAATATTTTTTTTCATTTATTCTGCAAATCAAAAAATTTTAGCTAAAGGGGAAGAAATTTCACTCATCCGTTAAAATCGAATAGTTGGTAAGCGTCAAAAGTTGGTTCTCACTGACCTTGATTACAAAATTCAACTCCACTATGGGTCAATGAACCATCTTTTCACTTCTATTTTCTTCCACTATCATCTTCTTAACTTTATTAATCAGTTAATCTTCATCTTACCCTTAAACTGTGTCTTTATTATTAATAGTATTTTTTAGTTTTGACCCTATATATCTTTCCTCTTTTTCCACACAACAATTCAATCTTTTATTAATTTCTTCCTTCTCTTAATTGGATGAAAATGGAGCAGTGTTTTTAGAAAAACTTGTGTACAAGTAACAACGTATACGTGGGACCATTACCAAGAACAGAGTTTTTGGTGCACTTCGCTTTACTACTTTTATCATTTTGAGTTTTGTCTTAAAATTGCGTCTTTTGCTATTCTTTCTTTTTATTATTTCACTATCAAAGTTGCGTTTTGACTTACACTTTTACTTTTAAAAATCTTCAAAATTGACTTTATTTCACTTCCTACTTTTCTTCATATAAAATAAAGTTTTTTTACCAATTGACTCTATATAAAGAGTACTGCTACTTTAACTTTTGCCCTTAACTTTATACTACTTTTTTACTCAAAATTTAGAGTTATCGTAAACGGTTAAAGAAAGAAGGCTTTTTCTTTTAAGGTATTTTCAGTATAGAGAAAAATGTTTTTTGAAATTATATAAGGGACCGAATTAAAAACATACTGAGCAGCACAGTCACTTTCCGTTTGACGCAAAACGGAATTAGGTGACGCTAACGCCCAGCCACTCTCTGGATTTTCCTCTTGTCCTCTTGTGTACTGTACATTATTCTTTCCTCAACAACAAAATGACCCCAGTTATATTTTCTTTTTCTTAGTCTAATAAAAGAATATATTTTATTAAAGGTATATATATATATATTTTGAGAGAATCAATAAAATATATTCTAGACCAAAGCATATATGCAAAGTATAGGAATTTATGATTATAAGTTTTATGCATATCCTATTTATTGTGCCATCTTGTCTCAACTTTCACAACAATAATAACTACATACTCAATATTATAAGGTATTATATATATACAATTTGCTCCTCTCTTTATAAGGTATAAAGATTATTTTTAAAAAATTATCGGCTCAAAAAAGAAGTATCTAATATATAATTATAAAATGAGAAAAATAACAAGATACAAAATAAATACAACATATAGTAATATAAATTGTAGAATTTTTGAGCACCAGATAGCTACTAATACACTATTTTTATTGTGCTATCTTGTCTCAACTGATAAGAAACAATTTTATCTTAGAAGAATTTTAAACGTAATAGTCCGAAAATAACTAATGCGCTAGTATCGATCATTACCCGTATAATGCATTGGAAGAAAATTTCTCAATCTTGTAGTAAATATTATATTCCCTCCGTTTGTTTTTACTTGCACATAATGTAAGCATCATTTAATAGTAATATTATGATAAAATAACTATGTTATTATTTATTTTTCTTAATGATTGTGTTGTGACTAGTAGAATCAAACGAAGAGGGTATTACATTAATTTTTTAAGATTAAGCAATAATTAAAAATAATAATATGAATATAAGGAATCGCGATTAGAATATAAAAGTTAAATGACTCTTCCAACCACAAATCTAGTGTCATGGTTTATGACTCTTTGAACCACCAAATTTTCTTGTTTAAAAATGTCATTAATTATACTTGACCAGTTGACCCCTCCTTGACACCCTTTAAACTTTAATTGATTTTAGAAACACAATTATAAGGATGGATAGACATTCACCAAAACATCAACTGATCCTAAACCCCCACGCTTGTCTTAACTCTCTCCAATTTGGAATATTTGGATTACGTTTGTTCCTAACTAAGATTACATGATTTGATTAGTCCTTTAATCATGCTGGTTAGCCATCTTATTCGTTGGCTTAGGCCCATCCAGTAGAAAACAATTATTTTATGTCATTTTTTATGAGTATATATGGTTTTTGAGCAGTTTTTCTGCTGTGCCAAATAAGACAAGTGATGCAGCAACTTGTATTGATTTGGAATATTTCATTGTCATCTTTGAAGTATGACCAATCAAGTTGTTACTTAAAATAATTAAAACATAACTTTTTAAAATTATATGCAAAAAAATAATACTACAAGTAAGATTTCACTCAAACTAAAATGACAAAAGAACATTTAAGGTATTCAATAGAATCAAGTTATTTTTTCTTAAAATTAACTGCATATTTATTCATCATCTTCCAAATGCTATTACAAAGGCTATGTTTTGGCTAATTAGCAAACAACTACCGCCAGAGGCGAAGTTATAGGATTTTCACGAAGAAAGTGTTAAAAATTTAAAGAAAAATAAATCAAAGGGTTCAACATCTATTATATACAACAACAATAGTCCCAGTGTATTCCCACAAAGTGAGGTCTGGGGAGGGTAAGATGTACGCAGTCCATACCGCTACCTCCGCAGAAGTAGAAAGGTTGTTTCCGATCGACCCCCGGCTCAAGATAGAGAATAGTATACCAAGGTCGTAATAAAACATGAAACAGGATGGATGGCATAAACGAAATACGAAATAAGAAATAATAAACATAGAATACAAAATAAATATCAGACAAATACGAAAATAAGTGAAATACTAGCAATTCGAAATAAGACATAAGAAAGAGGACACCCACCTAGTAGTAACATACACTCCCAGATCAAAGACACCCACCACACTCACACTAGCCTTCTACCATAATCTGTGACCTCCACGCCTTCTTGTATAGGGTCATGTCCTCAGTAAGCTGTAGCTGCTCCATGTCATGTTTAATCACCTAATCTCCAGTATTTCATCAGCCTACCTCTAATCCTTCTGAAGCCATCCGAAGCTAGCCTCACGAACCTCCAAACTAAGGCATCTGTGTCCTTCCTCATCATCACATGCTCAAACCATCTCAACTTTCCTTCTCGCATCTTGTCCTCCACCGAAGCCACTCTCACCTTCTCCCGGATAGTCTCATTCCTAACTCTATCCCCTCTATTAAGTCTACACATCAAACGCAATATTCTTATTTCCGCCACCTTCAATATTTGAATAAGGGAGTTCTTGAATGGTCAACACTCCGCTCCGTACAGCATGGATGGACGGACTACCACTCTATAGAATTTGTCTTTAAGCTTAAGGAGCACCTTCTTATCACACAACACTCCCAAGGCGAGCCTCTACTTTATCCAACTTGCTTCAATACGTTTAGAGACATCCTCTTCAATCTCATCATTCCCTTGAATCAGAGACCCCAGATACTTGAAGCTATCCCTCTTGCAAACATCCTGGGAAT
>NC_061112.1:132572128-132594703 GCF_002878395.1 Capsicum annuum | reverse complement strand
TGAACATCCTCTACCAAAACTCTATCATCCCCCCTTAATGCACTTCACTTGATCGAGGTCACGATCCTTCTTCTCCTTAGCCTTAGCTAGCCTATACAACCTTTTCCCCGTCTTTCTCCTCTAACCCCGCATACAAACTCTCAAAAACTGTTGTCTTAGCAGCTGTAACTGCTAACTTAGCCTCTTTCTTTGCTACTCTGTAAACTTCCCTATTCAACCATTTCTCCTCTTCGTCTTTACTCTCCATCAACTTCACATACGCCCCTTTCTTGATCTCCACTTTCTTCTTAACTTCTTCATTCCACCACCAGTCCCCTTATACCGACCTGCCCGACCCCTCGAAACACCCAATACCTCTCTAACCGTCTCCTTGATGCAACATGGCAGCCTCATCCCTCATAACATCCACGTCCCCGATACATTCCCACACCCTCCTTCCCGCCACCTTCTTCCCGCTCTCCAAAGCGCTAACTGGATTCAAGCCACCCCACTTAATCCTGGGTCGACCGTCTCCGGCCCTACCCTTTTTCTCTTCTTGATAAACAAGTACATCACCAGAAAACCTGTGTTGCGTCGAAAGATGCTCACTCGGAATAACCTTACAATCCTTACACAAAACCCTATCCCCCTTCCTAACATAAAACAAGTCAATCTGAGTCTTGATAGCTGCGCTTCGGAAGGTAATCAGGTGATCCTCTTTCTTCGAAAAGCTTGAATTCACAACCACCAGCCCAAAGGTCCTCGCAAAATCTAACAAAGCAACCCTCTCACCATTTCTAGCGCCGAAACCAAAACCTCCATGTACATTATAATTTTAGTAATATATAAATAATATAATTTTTCGTCAAAGAAAGTTCAGTGAACCCCCACAATAAAGGCTGGCTTCGCCCCTGATTCCCGCAATAACAAAAGAAGGATAGGATGCATTATGTGTGAGCAATACATAAACTTTTAGTGTTGAATCATGATTAATTTATATGTATTTTCAACCCATTAAACACTTTAAGTATAGTATTTGTATGATTTAAAAGTCTACATTTCTCCTCCTCCTTCTAATGTAATTTTGCTCACCGCACGTGGTGTAATTTGTGAAGTTTAAGAAAGAGTAAATACATAATTATATCACTGATCTTGTCCGAGTTTTAAAAAAATACACATAAACTTCAACTTCGACCTATTACCCCACGATTCTTCTTTATTTCGTTGCAAATACATCATTTTTCGCTGAATCTCAGTCACAATTAAGAGATTGGATGCACGCACCAATCAGATGCTGCCATGTGTCAAATATTTTTAATTTCATATTTTATTTATTTTTTTAATAATTTTTTTTCTTTTTATTTAATTTATCACCCCCCTCCTCCCCCACCCCACCCCACCTCACCCCACCCAGCGTCTAACAGCTCCCCCTCCCCCACGCGTCCAGATCAACAGCTCCCTCCACCCCCACCCCTCACCCCCCGTGTCCAGTTTTCTTCATTAAAATGGAGCTTAAAGCTCCTATACAATCTCCATTTTAATGGTGCTTTAAGCTCCATTTTTATTTATGACCCCACCCCAACTCCCCACCCCCACCCCGTCCAACATTTCCCTCCCCCATTCCCTTCTAATTCTCTCCATTAAAATGGAGCTTAAAGCTTCATTAAAATGAAGATTGTACATTATATTTTCTTTTTAAAATTATGGTGATGATGATGTTGTTGTTGTTGCTTTAATTGATGTTGTTGTTGTTGTAATTGATATTGTTGTTGAGTTATGGTGATGAAGAAGAAGTTGGGGAAGAAGACAATGGTGGATGAGTGAGGTTGGGGGGTGGGGGAGAGGGTTATGCAATAATTTTAAAAATAAATAAATATTAATTTTTAAAAAAAGAATATAAATTATTTATTAAATTATTTACACGTGGCAGCTTCTAATTGGTCAAAAAAGTTAATTTTTGCCTTTTCACGCGTTTGTGGTGCGTGTATACACATAGAGGGTCAAAATGGTGTATTTGCAACGAAATAAAGAAGATTTATGGGGTAATACGTCGAAGAATTATGACATCATGATGACATAATCATTGCGAAGCATACATGTAGACACCGAAAGACCGATACCGAAATAACGCGTGGAACACGTGGCAGTCAACTGGAGAAAAGACACGTGGGGTGGACCCCATTAGTAATGAAATTGCAAAAAAATAAATAAATTATATACTTAAAGTAGAGATGAATGGTTGTAAATGACTAATTACAAATTTTAGTGGAATAAAGTGGTAAATTTATTTTATTATTATTATTATTTAAAAAAAATGGAGGACGATACAGAATATACAGGAGGCGCCGCCCATTAAACCCATTATTATTCTTTCACGTGTATTCTTTTTCACACTACTTTTATTAAATTATTTTTTCCTTTTTATGGACTCTTTTTGTGTAAGAAATTAGCAATGTTATTTCAAGAGGAGTTAAAGTTTCAAGGATAGAATAATTCATAATTCATGGTGCAAATCATTAGCCAAATAATTCATAAGAAGAAATATGTAAAACCAATAAGTTTATTTTATCCTAACAAAATACTAATACAACGGATAATGCTAGGGAATTAATCCATGTCCTTTATCAAATAAATTAGTGGAGTATATAGTAGAAAAGCAAGATAAGGAATTATTTTACTTGTATGCACGATAGTGTAGGAAAACTTAGGATAGCAAGTTATCGATCTTGTATTTAAATTATTAATATTTTTTATTATGATAATTTTGCGTTGTTTGTAATTTGATAATGCTTGAAATTAAAATCAACCACCCCTGAGTGGTGATAATTCTATTTCGACTCCTCCCAAGTCCCACCAAAAGAACTAAATCCTCTTTTTTATTTGAACTACTAATAAATTTTGAAAGTAAAATATAAAAAAAGTTAAAATCAACAAAAAAAATGTTGCTTGTTTCCTTTTTTTTGCCGCCTTACATTGACTTTCCTCTTTAGGAGTTTTCTTTATTGTTTCTAGTCATTATCAATGCAAAAACGTGTTTATATCCTTGTATTTCTCACCTACTCTCTCTAATTAAGAAACACACAAATAACTTTAATTACCTCAACAAATTCCATATGTAGCTCTAATTGGGTTTAGACTCTAGGTGGCTACTCCCCACTTATCTCCCTATGTTGCCTGAATTTTGAATTTTTTTGTTTTAAATGAGTTGAATTTTATAAGCACATCCACTGGGAGATTAAAAATGTTATTTTGGAAGAACAACAAAATCCATTAATTAGTTGACTGGTGGACTTGTGAAATGTGACCAAAATTAGTTTTACCTCTTTACAGTGGGTTGACTCCGTGTTGAAAAGAAGTTTCTGTTGTGGTCTTCCTAATCTCCACCTCAAATACCTAATAATTGTAGCATTGATATTGTTCATATTACCTCATTGTTTTTTGAAATCCAAAACCGATCCAAAAAAAAAAAAAAACGTAATATATTTTAAAATTTGAATTTTTTTTAATTTGAACTTACTAGTTTACTCTTAGAGATCAGTGGAGACTAGCTTTTTCTCGTTACACTAATGTTATGATATATATTTTTAAGGAAAAACTATATATAGAGTAGTATATCTAAGTCTTAAATTATAAAAAATAATAATATTTTAATGAAATTACCTTGTGTAGCAAATCTAACATTATTTTAAGTGGGACACCATAATTACCGTCTCTCAAAAGTAAGTTCCATTATTCACGCTTAAAATTTTTTTCTATCCTTTAATTGCTTTCTACTTTATCATTTTTCACATTTTTTCTCAGATTTTCTCTTTCAATTTTTTTTCCTTCGTAATGTCTTTTACACGATCTGATAAGAATATTGTTCCACAATTTTAGGTAACTAATTAATTCAATTATTGCATGTTATCAATATAAAAATAATCATCTTCTTCATCACCCCTACCCCAAACTCCAACTCTACCCCAACCAATATATCTTCTTCATCACCCCCACCCCCAAACTCCACCCCCGCCCACAAATAACGCAATTTCTTCACACCCCATCCTTCACCTCCATCGAGTTGACGCGGATTTCACCCATCCTCAACTCAGTCGTGGACAATCAGGTCTGTGTAACATTTCCATCACAAATTCATAACCGCCACAACATCATCACTCTCATTCCATCTTCTTGATCTATAGCGTCACCCTTATTCCACCACAGATAACCACCCGAAACACCCAAATGGAACCACCACAGCTGCTACTTGAAGCTTCAATCACCAAACGTCTCCCTCTTCAATGTTGGAGTTCTAGCAGCGATGGCTACATATATCATTTGCATCTTTGACAATATAATTTTAAATTTTAATATTTTTGATAGTTTTGTTCCATATCTCTTTCTTCATTCTAAAAGAAAAAATTTCTTGTCTATTTCTCACCGAAAAATCAACAAAGATGAAGAGATTTTTATTTTTTTTTTTAATTTAAGAAAAGACGATAGGTTACGGATGAAGAACATGAAGAAATTGATTGTTATGATAATTTTGTTGGTAGGATAAAGTTTATGGTGGTGAATATGGTGTTCATGATTTCATATCAATGGAGGTTTTGGACATTGACCTCGTAACAATGGAGGTTTTAAACATTGACAAAAAAGAAAAAAATTAAATTAAAAAGTAAAAAGAAAAATTTATGAAAATAATAAATTTATTATTTTTTTCGTATTATGTTGATGTGGCAGGCGCGTGAGCAACACCACACCACATGCAAGTGGTATAATGCTTTACAGGGTGTAAAAAATATCACCTTTATATAGTTTAGATGTGTAATAGATCACTGTGATAGTTTCGGAGCGGCCTAAACTTTTCGAATATAGTTTAGAGTGGAAACGATGATTTTTTCCTTCTTTTTATATAGAACAACATTGTTTGCATTTTAAAAAATTTCAGCTGGTCATCTTTGATCATTTGTAGTACCATAAATGATATAAACTTAATCGCTGTATTTTATTTTAATTTTATCTTTAAAAAAGGAAAAAAAAATAAAGAGGAACAAACGAAGAGAAAATAAAATAAAATAAAAGATCCCGCACTTTCCTTTTTTCTCCTTTTTAAATACTTTATACATTTATATTATTTCTCTTCTTATGCCATCTTTTTTTTTTTTTTTTAAAGATAAATTAAAAAAATACACATATAAAATATGATAGTAATTCAATTTCGTACAATTTTAATTGTCAATTCCTAGATCATAATGTGTGATTTATTAAAAAAATATGGAAAGAAGAAGAAAAATGAGAAAGAGGAGGGAGAGATATTAATTTAGGGGAGTATGGATAAAACGGTCATTAAAAGGATACCAAAATTTTATTTTTAAATACAAATTTCACATAAGCAAATTCAATTTTTAAAAATAATTTAATAAGTTGAGTGACTTTATGAGTAAAAATGTGGTAGTTGGGTGACTTTTGAAGTAAAGATCAAAGTTGAGTAATTTTCTGAGATAAAAGTCTATAGTTGAGTGATTTTCTGCAATAAAAGTCCATAGTTGAGTAACTTTTGAGATAAAGATCAAAATTGAGTATCTTTCTCAGATAAAAATTCATAATTGTGTGAACATTTGGAATGTTAACTCTTCAAAATGGAGATAGATGAACAAATTAAAAAAGGAGGGGTAGAATAAAATGCTTGAACGTATTCTTTTCTGTATTTTTCACCTTATTCAAACTTTATTTTTTTTCGTAGACATGACATATGTATTACATCACAATTGAGAAGTCTAAGGTCAAATATAACTTAGTGGATGAAACGAAAGAGAGGTGTCCACGTAGACAAAAGTAGAGTTAAATACAAGAGTAATATTACTGTTTTAGGTTCCATGAGAATATGATGGATTTGAGAGGAAGATTGGATTGGACCTACTATTTAAATTCCCCCCTCCACCTTTTTCATTTTTCCTTGGGTCATTATTGCTAACGGAGCAAGTCTCAAATCTCAATTTTTTTTTAGCATTTGTCGACCAATACACATGACACATGTTTTCCTTTATGTACATTTTGTCCCTTCTTTCATGTGACTTTGTCCTCTTCATACTTTATTTAAAGTTTGACAAGGATTGGATCAGTTTTAATCACATTATTTCCACCACAAAAATTATAGCTAACGTAAAAAATGGGCATTAAACGTTGGTCGCAATCGAAGTATACGCTGAGTTATTGGAATAGATCACGTTAACGATCGCAGGTAAAAATTGACTTCAAATTGGTGTCAATGGGGCATGTTAAATTAAATTGGACGAATTAAAATGAATTGAGTTTGTAAATGTGTGTATTATTAATCGACCCAAAGATTGGGTGATTTACAAGAATTGATTTTTAACTTGTGGCTTCTCTGTCTTACGGGATTTCTTTGATTTTGATGGTTCATCAAAGAGCTAAGTGGGGGTCAAAAATTCGAACACCATTCATCTTCAAGGTCATTAGGTGTGCTTTCATGTCAAAATTGCTTACATTGAGATTAATTGAGTCAAGATGGGCTAAATAATGAATCATCACCCCCGCTATCACCAAGGTTTACTTTTTTGTTTGTTTTGTTATAATTTGTTTAGTTACTTAATAATTTTTTTAAAATATAATTATATATAACATATAAAAAAAATATTTTATTAATATTTTAGTAAGATTTCTCATAAATCAGTTAGAACTACATAATGTTGAAGAATTGAGCTAAATACTAAATAGCCGTGCACCCAGTCATTTAAACTAAAAATAGCCTGCCGATGTAGAACTCAATCATAATGTGTATAATCAACGTATATCTATTTGACATATTTATGTAAGACCCCTACATATTTAGACTATATCAATTTAACTTTTAGATGAATTACAAAAGATTAAGCGAGTCAAAATGCATTACATTAATAAAAGACGAGCGTTCTTTAATAAAATAATGGACATTATAGCATTACTTTTTCTAACATTTAATTAACTTAAATATTAGAAGACATGATAATTACTCGATAAAAAATTGAGAGGAGAAACATACAGTGAAATATATATACTGATATTTGATATTTCGATCTTATTTAGCTGTTATAAATAAATTTTATAAAATTAAAAAGAGCATGAATATAAAAAAGACAAACATTAGTTATCTTTTCCTCATTAAGTTATTGTGAAATAATTATGTGCACCATTTAAATGCAATTATTATTCATACTTGAATTTACTGTATGCATGACATTTATGGTGATTGTCATATATATATTTTGATATTTTATTTTGTACATAATATATTTCTTAAAAAATATTATTACATAATGTTTGAATTTGTTGTTATACAGAGGTAACTCAACAAAGTGTATCGTTATAATAAAAACTATTATGAAAAATTGATTTCACAAAAAATTAGGCCAATATAAATAAATATCGTTATAATAAGGTGACGATATAGAGAAGTCTGACCTTATAATAAAAAGTTAAGCTCAAGAAGGAATTACATGCTCTCAAAGAAGCAAGGAACACGCAGGAAATCGGCAAGTTCTATTAATGTAAAAAGTAGTTTTAAAGAAATAAATTAGGTGCAACATAAACAGCAGTTGTGATAATTCTAACTCATGCCTATTTCTTTGACATTTATATATGCTCAAAAGAAAGTGTGTTACGATAATTTTAAAAATATATAATGTAAAAAGGACGTATGAAACAAGTATATATAACAACGCTATGTTCGTAAAAAGGGCAAATTCGATACTCATTTTATATTCAGGAGTTTAAAACTTTTAAGTCAGTCTTTTTTTTATTTATTTTTTCGGTGAAAAAGTCAGTCTGTTTTTTAATGATAAATGTCATTTAAGCACAGTATAAGATATATAGATAATCTTAAGTCAAACAATAAGTTGATCAAATCCCTTATCCAAATAAAATGACATAATTATCATCTCCAAGAACTACATGCCAAGCAACTACCAGAGCAAGTTAAACTGCTCTTAAGAATAATTAATTGGTTCAATATTTCTAATGACGACATAAAAAAAAAATTTAAGTAGGATTCAAAGAATATACATAAATAATTCATTATTAAAATCAAACTTAGCTACCTATTATGTCATGCTTTATGACCCTATAATCAGAGGCGAATTCAGGATTTAAGGTTTATGGGTTCCCCATATTAAGAAAAAATAAAATCGAATAGTAACTAAAGGGACTCACCCACAACCAAGAAGTTAATAAAGCTTTTAGAAGTCTCTCTACTCCACTAGACCAACAACACATTTTATTTATGGGTTCACAACTTATATTTGTTATATATTTACTAGATTTCTCTATAGAAATACTATATCCGCACGAAAGTTAGTGGGTTCTCGGGACTCCCTACCCGGCCTTCTAGATCCGCCCCTGCCTATAATGTAACTGTAAGAAAGGCCCTAGTTAATTATGTATTAACATAGCTTACTAAATATTAAAAGAAAAAAAACTAATAAGATCCCATCTCACTATTATACCAAGGGCTAAAATTCAATGAGAAGTTGTTTCAATTAAGATTTCATTACGTACTCAGGGAAAAAGCAAGGTGTTTTGTGTAAAAATTATTTTCATGAAAGATATCAAGGCAAGCAGCAGGTTGTATTGATTAATAATTAGCGAATAGATTAAGGCCTTTAATTTCAACATGATATATATAAAAAGAAGTGGTTAATCCGTCTTTTCCGTTTGATAATGTTAATTAGTTTGTCCTTATTAAGAAAGAAAGTTATGTTAAATAAATGAAAGAAAGGGAAAAATAATGTAGTTGTCCCTTCTGGAAGGATTCATTAGACTATGATGCTAATTTAAATTAGTATAAATCAATGTGAGAAATGTATGAATTAATTACTTTAGTGATAAGAGTGTATATAAATTCATATATCATGTATTCATTTGGTTAATGAAAACACCAAATACGGATGAGTTTTTACCAACTTATTTACCTTTGGTAAATCACAATTTTATTATTTTTTTGAGTAAATCACGCAGCAGGAGGAAATGAACCAGATGGTTGCAACTATTTATTTACAAAATTAAGAAATAATTATTTGATTGAACAAAAATAAGATGTATAGACGAGAGTCTATCAAAAATAGTCTCTCTATTTTCACAAGGTAGGAATAAGATTACGTACACATCACTCTTCGATTTCTCTATCTTCACAAGAGAAATTAAGACTAAATACACATACAACTCTTTTATAAAATTATACTCTATATGTTAATTGATGTTGTTAAAAGTAACATATATTAACATGGTGAATTTTTGTGGGATGGAAGAAGTGCTATATGCTTTCACAAAAACGATTAAGATTAATGTGATCAAACTATCAAAGTGTTGCCTAACAATATTCTCTAGCTTTTCACTTTTGGAAATTATATTTTACAATATATAGTTTTTAGTCATTATTGAAGGAAAACATTTTAAATTTTTTTTAATCCTCACCTACTCTCTTAAAACTTCACACACTATACTTTATATTATCCCAACAAATTCTCTGTGTAACCCCCTTAGGCATGTCTAATTATGGAATTAGGCTCTCTCTATATATGCCTCCCCCTTTATACTCTTTCAAAAAGATTTTAGACTTTTTTCTATGAGTTGAATTTTGTAAACGCGATTTCCATCAACTAGCAATATTATTTTTTTTTTCCAAAAAGTCTATATAGAATGATAGGTCCACTAATTATTTGACTTGTGGACTTATAAATTGTGTCCAAATTAGGGTACCCTTTTTAGTGGGGTTTACTCGTATTATAGTAGAGTAAATAATGAAGGGTCCGTTTACGTGTCAATATTATAATTTTAAATATATTTATTGTTATTTAATTTTATTTTTTTAAAAAATGATTATTAATATTTTTGAACAAATATAAAATAAAATGTAATTAGAGATTACACTATATAATAAAATATTTCTTATTTTTATAAAATCAAATAATAACTTACAACTTATTTAAGATTTCATAATTAAGATTAAAGAGTCATATATTCTAATGCTTATTTCTAACATCAGGTCATGAAACACAAGAGAATAAACAACTAATTGTAATATTTTTTTTTTCTACTTTATTTAAAAATTGTACAAGAGAATAGATTAAAATTATAAATATCTATTTATTAACATTTTATATAGATCATACGAAGCAATAAAGGGATACTGAATCATACATAAATTAATTTTTAATACATTTAAATTCGTTTTAGGGGTATTTAACAAACAAAAATAAGGACCTACCGAATGAACGTTTTGATGAATCATAATGTTAAAGGATTGTCTTTGTGTTTTGTCTTATATATGTTAAAAATTAGAGATCAGTTTAATACAGTAAATAAGAAATTTCTTTTTAAGTGATATGTCTACCTGATAGAAAAATTTAATATCTCAAATAAAGAGAATCGAAAGAATTGACAAAAGTTAACATGATATATATTGTAGTAATTTAATATGAGAAAGTTAATATTATATTTTAAATAAGTTGTTTAAAATAATTTAAATAGTTGCTTAATAAATAATTATGTTTTCTTAAATTATATGTATAGTGCAAATCTTTGTAATGATATGTATCACGTGAGGTTTGAGAATTAGAAAATCTCTTAATAGCTGAAAAATTACTCATGAAAATAAAATATCCAAAATAGGTATTAAATGAGTTTATGTCATTTAAATTGATAATATAAAAAAATGTTATAGTCTTACGGTTTATTTGTCATTTTAGTGTATAATTTATTCTATACTTTTAAAATTATCTTTCAATATCTAAAAAAAATTTAATTTGAAATTGAGTATTTCTCCGTTTCAATTTTTTGTTTGATTTTGATTTGATACGAAATTTAAGAAAGTAAAAAATATTTTTCAATCTTGTGTCTTAAATTAATAACATGTAGAATGTGTCAAAATCTATTTTAATCTTGGTGTTAAATATGACATGTGAAAAGTTATAATTCAATAGTTAAAAAAAAAGAGGCAATTTTTTGAAACAAATTTAAACGAAAAGCAAGACAAATAAATTGAATGTATGGACTATCATTTAAATATTTATAAATTTATTTATCATTTTATTACACTCGTAGAGTAATTAAATATGCAAATAACAACTAATTCTATATTTTATGTGGGTTCATGTGAGATATTATATCAATTGAGGTGTGATTGACATTTACAAAAAATAACTTGACTTTTTTGCCATTAAAAATTTATGGCCAAGCTTTGATGCCTAAAATATAAATAAGCAAGATAGAATTTTATTTTTTTTTTGAAATTACAAATATACCCTTGGTTGTCCCACTCTTCACTCTTCTACATATAAATAAATAAATAAATAATACAATTATAGAACCTTCTCTTTATAGTCATTCCATTCTGCACCTCAATGGCCAAATCATTAATTTGTTTTGAAGAATTTATCTTAAGTGCCACTCCCTTTCTTCCTATTGTATTCACATCACCTAGATTACTTCCAATAATCCCATCATTTTAATCTTCACATTCAACACTTGTATCAGTTTTTGGTTGAAGGATTTGGTTATTGATATCATGAGTGAAAAGCTTCCTAATGTAATAACATATGTCTTGTTATATATATGTGTGTGTATTGCAATATTAATTTATGGAAATGAAAAGGAACACAGTTTTAGAGATAAATAGAGGACTTTAGATTATTTTAGGTTCCATGAGAATATGATGGAGCTGAGAAAAAGGTTGGACCTACTCTTTTTCCCCTTTTTATTTCTTTATTATGATTATATTTTCAATTTTTTCCAAAGTTCATTATTATTGTTAACGAAACAATTGTCTGCTAGCTTAAAAGTTTTATATTTGTTGATGAACACACATGATACATGTTTACTTTAGCTTTTGTTTAAAGAGGAAAATTAAGTTTATATCACAAATTAGTATCTTCCCAATAATTTAATGTCTCACTAAAGTATTTTATGTACGTAGTTAAAGATTTGTCATTTGAGCTAGTTAGTCTTAATTTATTAATTATGCAAATATGTATATCGGGTTCGTTTGGTTGGGACAAGTTATCTTGAGATAATTAATTTTGGAATTAATTATCCCAGGATTAGTTATCCCACCATATATATGGGATAACTTATTCCATCACTAAGGTATAAATGGTGGGATAAGTAATCGCTTGACTAATTTATCCCATCAATCAAACATGGGAATAATTCCACAATTTATTTCGGAACTATTATAACTTATACATCATACCAAAGGACCTTTAATATAACTTTCTTTAGTCAAACAATAAGGTGATCCAATCCCTTAGCCCCAAAAAAAATTGCCAATGCTATCTCCTCCAAGAACTACATGCCAATGAACTGCCAAGGGAAGTTAAACTGCCCCTGTGAATTTTAATTTCTTCAAAGTTTCTAGTGACGATAATAGAACAAAACTTAAACTGGAAAAATATCATAAATGGCTCATAATTTCTATACATTATGGGTGTGTTTGGTATGATGGAAAATAAGTTGGTTTTCGACTTATTTTCTCATGTTTGGTTGGTGAGTGAAAAATATTTTTCGAAAAATATTTTATGGTGTTTGGTTGGTGAGTAGAGAATATTTTTTAGAAAAATATTTTCTAGTGTTTGATTGGTGAGTGAAAAAATATTTTTTAGAAAAATACTACTACTAATTGTTAACTAGTATATCAGTGTCTCTAACAACTCAACAATTTGTAAGAAATAATTTAAGTATAACAAATAATATCAATATTGAATTCTAAAGTACTACAATCACTAAATTTAAGCAACTATTAATTAGCAAATATAGGAGACACTTTTCAACATTTTGTCTGGACAATCTCAAGATACTTCAATCAATAGAAATATAATGGAACGACAAGCTTATTCAACCTCGTGAAACAAGTTACATCGATGACAAGTTGAAATATGCAATTAATAAAAGTAATATAGGTAAGTCTTTCTCTATGAATATGAAAATAACAATACATTCAACGAACATTGAAAATGGAAAAAATTTGGGTTTCACTTTTTTTTTATTTCTAGCAGTGAATAATTAAAGTAAAGCACAGTGAAAATATTTTCGAGTAATGTAAATTTTTGAGAAATATAAATTTTTCGAGTCACGTGAATATGAGTGTTGTTAGGGTGGAGAAAAGGGATGGGGTGGGATCATAAGTCTCATTTGTCATTTTCTAGAAAATGACTTCCATTGACCCATGAGGGAAGTCATCTTCCATCAAATAAAGAAAAATGAGTTGTCGTGAAAAATATTTTCTCAACATTTCATTTCAACCAAACAAGAAAAAATTAGAAAACATTTTCCATCATACCAAACACACCCTATGTAACCTTTTGTGACCCTTGGTAGTTGATATATATCCACAAGGACAATAAGCCAAATTATTACACACCTGAGAGAATACTTTAAAAGCTATGAGTTCCCAACACTCTATTAAACTAAGGGCCAAATCAAATGACATGGATCTTTATAAAAACCAAAATGGGGTGACAATATCCAGAGATTAGGGCAGTAGGTTACTTGATAAATGAGTAGGGAACTAATTATACTACTCAAAATTCAACAACTCTTATCTTTTGGAATTTAAGTATCAATTAATCAATTAAGATAAAACAAGCTAGGCCAATGAATGGATAAAAGAATTTGTTTATGTGACTTACATATTTGTTAATGTTAATTAATTTGTCCACATATTGATTGAATCACATAGAGAAGGAAGTTCTATTAAACTACCAAGTAAAATATGTAAGAATTGATCTGATTAAGAGATTAAAGAAATTATAAGCAACAGTAATTCATTATTCCCTTTTGGTAAGTGTGCATAGAAAAGATTGGTTCAAATCAATTGAGGCATAAAGGGTTGAAGAATCAAGTTAATCTAATAATTATTGACACGATTATGCTGGATTTTTACCAAATCTTAATTTAAAATAAGATATCTTGATTAACAATATCCATTGTCAACGCATAATGTAATCTAGTAGTCTATACGAGCCTAGAAAATAATGCAAGATTCTTTGGTTCTTCAATGTTTGGTGCATTAAATTTTTGTTGGATATAAAATTCGAAAAAAGATTAGATTATGTTTGGTCTGTTGTGTGATCCTTCTTGACGAATATTGATTTTTTTTTTCTTTCTAGATCATTCTTTGTCCCGCTTTTATTAATTTTCTCTATAAAATCAAACGAATACTATCAATTGATATAAAAAGATAGAGAAACTAAAAAGAACTAACAAAATGCTTCCATCTTTCTCACCATATTAAATTCTTACTTTTCATTTTTAATTATCTTTGTTTATTCTATGATGATGATCAAATGTAAAAAGTGTGTAGTTTACATAAAAGTGAAACTTGAAAAAACTTGGTCAGATTTGCAATTTTGATTGGGCTATATGTGATGTTCAGGCCTGGTTTGCAGGTCCATTAGTCAGCCTAAAGTGAATATGTTAGGCCCTGTTTTTTTATTTTTCTTTTTATAAATAACATAAATACCAATCGTTTTGGAAGTAATTACACTCTCTCCTATTTTTTTAATTACTTTACTCTCTTTCCCTATTAATATACATAACATTCTGTGTATATGTTGGGATTTTTGTAATATGTTTAGAGATTTGAGATTTTTTGTAATATTGAAAACATAAATTGTGTATTTGTGTAATTTTTATTTTTTGAAACGTCCAAAGCTTAGTAGGCCAAGAAGCTTGGCTGCTGATGGAACGTCCAAAGCTTAATTTTGTGTCATTTTTTAGAATATTTTTTCATTGTTGAATGACAAAACTTCGGGTATGGATTTTTAAGAAAGTGCCTTTTACTTTCTTGTGTAATATGATATACGAGTAATTTTTTCTTCCATTCATTTTCACTTGCTTGGTAACCTCCTTTTTGGTCGGAGATAGAAAAGAATTTAAAGCTGACGAAATTGTTAGATTCGAGAGACGACAAAAATGCTGTGTTGGTTTTATCATGTCTTAATCTGTTTCTAAGTTTGATTCAGAAATTGGGATCCATTAGGGATTATGAAAAATAAGAATAATAGAGAAGAGAAAATTTGTAGGAATCCTTTTATGAACAAGGCAAGTTTTGTACCAAATGAATTATGCCCAAGACTACCTTTGCTTAAAATACCAAATGGATACAAAAATGAAAACAATAGCTATGAAAATCTCATTCTCACACATCAAAAAGCACGAAAAAAATGCTTCCGAGAAAGGAATAATTATCAAGTGGAAGCATACACTATATATAAACGTGCTTGTGTGTATATATATTATTGTATGTATACTGTATATGTTTATATCACACATATTTTATAAACTAAATTATCCAAAGGCATAAAGCTGTACTTTTCTTTCTCAGGGTGCTTTTGTTAGGAGTTTTTACTTTTGGGTATATTTTATTGTGGCAATCTTGTTGGAAAATTTTACTAGATCTTTGAGAAGGGCCCAATCTCCTATTTGATGATCGGTGTGACGATAGGCTTCATTTCTACGGCTGCTGAAAGATGCCGTTTAGACTTTCCAGTCAAGTCAGTTGTCCACGGTCTTTCTTTTCCATAAAAAATAAAATAAAAATAGGAGAGGAAAAAATGAAAAATATAAGGGCCTCGAGTGAAAAGATATTTTGGAAGAGCAAATAGGGATGTAATAAGTAAATTGAAAATCCAAGCCAAATTCCCCTTATCACTTCATTGTTTCCCTCTTACACAGTGACCGCAATGGCAGCTCTCAATCTTGCTCCTTTATCCAAAACCTTAAACCCTAAATCTCAATTCCAAAACCCACCTAAAACCCCAACTTGTCTTCTCTCTCTTTCCTACCCTTTCCTCACCGCATCTCTCTCTTCAATTCCACCTGCAAAAACTTCAAGGTTGCGTGTTGTAAGAGCCATTTCTGATGGAGAATACTCTTCTAAGAGGGGGGGCAGTAGCAGTGATGAAAGGGAGACTATTATGCTACCTGGATGTGATTATAATCATTGGCTTATTGTCATGGAGTTCCCTAAGGACCCTGCTCCTACTAGAGAACAGATGATTGATACTTATCTCAATACCCTTGCCACTGTTCTTGGCAGGTTGGTTTTAAAATTGGTGTATATTGCCGTTCAGATAGTATTTCTTGTGCTTATGGGATTTAATGGATTGTTTTGAATAATTTGTGGTTGAATTTGTTGAATACTAGTGTCAGTTATTTGAATGCTGCAGTGGAAGTTTACCTTGGCTGCTAGTTACCGAAGCTGTATGATATGATTCTGGTGATTTTTCATTGGTGTAGATGTATGATATGTTGTGTTCTTTGTTTAGTAAATCAGATACGAGAAACAGCTCATTTTTTACTTGTAAATTGAGAACAAAGATGATATCTTTTAAGACTAAGGGCAGCCTAGTTCACTAAGCTCCTTGTGTTCACGGGGTCTGGGAAGGGCTGGACCGCAAAGGTCAATTGTAGGCATCTTACCTTGCAATGCAAGAGGCTGTTTCTACAGCTCAAGCCTGTGACCTCCTGGTCACACGGCAACAACTTTACCAATTACACCAGGGCTCAGTGTATTTAGGACTAGATTGTCAAGATTATGGAGTGCAAAAATACCCCTCCCGAAGCACTTGAAGCATGCTTTGTTTTGCTTTTCCCTTTTGGTGGGAAGAATGGGTTGCAACTTGATTATAAGGTGTAATATTAATCTTATGTTAATACAATAAATCAACTTTACTTGGTATATGGAAGCTTGGATTACTGCTGTAAAAGTTGTGTTGATTAAGAGGATGTCGGATTTGTGGATGTTGATAAAGTTGTTAACTGATGAAATTTGCGGGGGATTTGTGACTATTCTGTTGTACAAGGATATACTATTTTCATATAAACCAGCATTTTTCTTGTCTTGATTTGCTTATTAATCAAATTTTTTTTACCAGTATGGAAGAGGCAAAGAAGAACATGTATGCCTTTAGTACCACCACTTACACTGGATTTCAGTGCACTGTATCTGAAGAAACATCAGAGAAATTTAAGGGTGAGTTCAAGCTTTTCTTATTTCAGCATATGAGATGCTGGACATCCAGTGTTCTGGCATTGACTCATTCGTTTATTTATTTTGTAGGTCTACCTGGAGTTCTTTGGGTCCTGCCTGATTCTTACATAGATGTGAAGAACAAGGACTATGGAGGTTAAATTTCTTAAGAAGTTTCTTTCCTTGAGCTAAATTTCACTAGTGATTCTACAGCGATAACGTCTATGTGGTTTCTTCTTTCAGGAGATAAGTACATCAATGGAGAGATAATTCCTTGTCAGTATCCTACTTACCAACCCAAACAGTCTAACAGAACAAGAAGCAAGAGTAAAGCATATGTAAGAAGAAGAGATGGTCCTCCTGAACGAACAAAACAAGCGGCAGCTCCTGAGTCTTCCTCCTAAAACTGTAACGGTGCGTTATAAGTGCCTTAGTCTCTTCATTGACACCGCTAAAGAAACAGAGAACTCACAGTTTTATCCTAAGTTACGCGGACTCTTCAATTTCGATGTCGCACCCGTGTCAGATTCTCCAAAAATACACTAGTTTTGGCGAATCCGACACGCACCCATTGACATTTTTGAAGAATCAAAGCAACATAGGCTTTATACCATTTGTTGTGGTTAGCATACCGTTAACCTTACATTCCCTTCTCATGTGCTGAAAGTATTGGAATTTATTCTGTAGGAAAACTATTCCCCCGTTCCATTGTTCATTTTATCGAGCCTAATAAGGTAATTCTGTTGCAATCTTCTATCTTTTTTGCAGGGTTTTATCTGATCTTAGAATCAAATTGCCATTTGGAAATGCCAATGTATCATTCATAGTCTGATATTGGTGGGCATTTTAACAAAGATATGTTGTTGGTTAAAGGTTAGATGGGAATACACTGCTAGTCTAGGAGTTTTGTCGACTGCATTTATTGTTTTATCTTTCCGCTAGACTAGCTTTCTGGTTGCGTTATTGAGAACAAGAAAGAAAGCTGTATGTAATTTTGATCCTGACCAGGTTATTCTATATCCAAAGCTTGAATATGTACGTGATGATTCATTATGCTTTTCTGCTGGTTCTTATATCTTGACGTTTGCTAAGCTTACAAATTAGATGATGCAGAATGATAAGAGAGATGCATCTTCTCGGAGGGAAATATGCTTCTTAAAGTGAAAAGTAATATTCATTTAGTGTAAATGCTGAATGAAGAAACATAAATGGAAGGAAATGCAGCTGAAATCTAAGAAATTCTGTTTATTCTATATCCAAAGCTTGAATATGTACGTGATGATTCATTATGCTTTTCTGCTGGTTCTTATATCTTGACGTTTGCTAAGCTTACAAATTAGATGATGCAGAATGATAAGAGAGATGCATCTTCTCGGAGGGAAATATGCTTCTTAAAGTGAAAAGTAATATTCATTTAGTGTAAATGCTGAATGAAGAAACATAAATGGAAGGAAATGCAGCTGAAATCTAAGAAATTCTGTTTATTTGCATTGTCACTTGCTAGTGAACTGCACAATGTTTCACAGGGATGACTAGAAGGAGCAGTATAATGTTGTTCCTTTTGAGTTGCCCCGTCAAGGTGAAGTCCTTTTGCCGTCAGTACAAGTTAATTTATACTAAATGCCATAACACGGAGTACTCTTCCCACCAAGGTAGGCCGACAAGGCACTGTACGAAGTTCCACAGTTTGTACTGGACTATACAATTGCATGGTTAACTGATTAATGGTATAGTTCCTGTAATTGAACTATGGTTGTGCAAAAGCCCTGGCCAGTGATGCTGGGCTTTAAGCTAGACGTGACATGGTATGTGCCCTGGTCTGCAATAAGTAATTTAAACTACGATCTAGTCAATGGAACACATGCTAAAGAGGAAGTTGTGACATTGTCCTCTTCTGTTTGCATCTAACATGATAATTTGGTACACCTATTTACTGTCAACCTCCCCAGTGTATCCCTTTTAAATTTATTGTGCGGTGCTACTTCTAAATGCATTTCTTGTTGGGGCAATTTAGCTAGGTGAGGCATGAACCTGTATCTTTGCCTGTGATTCAAATGGTACTAGAACCTGCACAACTTGGAATGTTGATTCCCGTTCTAAGCTGTGTTACATGCGTAACTCAGAATGATGCATGATTCGAAATTCAGTAGATAATGCGCCCGTATGATCCTTCTCAACACATCTACCAGGCTTTTTGTATGTGATTTGATTCAAATCTATGAAGTGTGTTTAACTAACACATCGCGCAGTATGCCTTGCCACTGGATCAACGTCTCGAGGATGATGCCTTGAAGTACCCATGTTTAACATGCGTGATGTAAGTATTGATACTTTGAAAAGGTTATTCAAAATGTCTAAAAATTAGCACAAAAGAACTGTAGGTATTCTTATGGAGAACGTACATATAACTTTAGATCACAACCAGGAAAATATTGATTCAAATATTTATTTACATTATTGAGATTTCATGATGTCCACCCATGCATGCTTCCACAGCGGAGAAATCTAGATATTTTTTCCCCACTATAGTAATACATAGCACCTATATGCGTGGTGGAACTAGGAGTGCAACATGATTCAGCCGAATTTATTTCGTTAGAAAAATTACAACATACTCACACACACACATATATATATATATATATATATATTCAAAATTATTTTTATGAGGTATATAATAGATATTAAATTAAATTCACTTATTTCATCATGCATTTACTTTCTATTTTAATTTTTTTAATAAAAATTCTGACTCAACCCCTTATCTTACATGATCAATACTTCGTATCTGAGTCAGGTGTCGTAAAGTTGTAGGTAAATTATGTAGAGATCCTTCAAAATACTTTAAAAAGTAAGTAACAACAAAAAATGATATACACGTATCAGCTACTTGCTCAAACACACTCAACATGTACCCCTAAAGGAATCGGTGCGACACAACGTGGCACTAAATAGTACTCCACTCAGCAAGTAGGCAGAATAGCAATGCCAACTCCCACAGGAAGGTGAGGTGAGCCATCAATTCATGTGAATTTGACATGCTCCTCTTTATTCATAGATTAAGTGCACAACAATCACAATCTATCTTCTTATCTGCTTCCCCTATTATAGCATCACCCAACCAACCACTTTACACTCCCATGTTCTTTTCTTCTATATCAGAATCCATTTAGCGGATGGCTGGATTTGTAAACATATTCATCGCATATACAGTGGATAAAACTATTAAAATTGTTCTCAGAATTTGAAGGTGCAATACACATGGCTTTCTATGGCTACAATGGTGATGCTGGTGAGTACCATTGGACTCCTAATTTCAGTGTCCCTTATAATGATAATGGTTATGCTTTTCCAGTTCAGTCTTCAATATCATATTCTTCCTATGGGCAGAGTACTAATTACAATTACTACTATACTACTCAAATACATCCAGAATTAAGTTATTCAGTTCATAACTCTACTGAGCCAAAACTTATCCAATATGAAAAGGGTACTAATTCATTGGAGGCAAGCAACATAATTTCTTGTTCTAACAAAGAACAGGATGACACTGTGTTTGATGAATATGATCCCACACCTTATGGTGGTGGCTACGACATGGCTCAAACATATGGAAAACCCCTTCTTCCCTCCAATGAAATATGTTATCCTCGTTCGATTCCTGAGTCTAAAGGACTCCCCTTAGATGCTAATTTTGACTATGGGACAAATCGTTCGCCCTATGTTAAGCACGACGATCAGCTAGAAGATCCTCAGCATCAAAGCAAAGATGAGCAAAAATCTTTGTCTGGTGTGAAGGAAAAACCCATTCTTGAAAAACCAATAGAAACTCCCCAGCAAGATCAAGATTTTGTAATTGGAAATGGAACTATAGGGGGACAACCCATTCTTGAAAAACCAGCAGAACCTGCTCATCAAGATGAAGACTTTGTAGTTGGAACTGGAACTATAGGAGATGATATTCTTGAAAAACCAATAGAACCTGCTCAGCAAGATCAAGGTTTTGTAGTTGGAAATGGGACAATAGGGGAATATGGATATGATTATGGGAGGCACTTGCAACAAATTCCATATGGTTCAGGTTTGGAAGCTATGGATATATGTGAGAGCTTATTTGGTTACTGGCCCTGCTTAGCTAAGGAAAACCGGAGAAGAAATTTGGACCATGTAAATAATGGTGCTGAAGATAGCAACAGTAATGAACAATGGAAATGTACAGCAGATTATCTTTTTGGGAATCCATATGGATATGGTGGTGATGGAAGATATGGGGATTCTGTGTATAGCAATCAAAGTTACAACTATGATCAGCAACAACCTTATTTTATGAAGGATTGGTAAAGAAATACCTTATCCAATCATTCGTTCAAGAATAATTGGAGTAGAAGGCCGTACTTCATTTACTACAATTTAGTGATAGTTCTTTTGATTCTGTGTTGTTTGAGACCTGAAGTTAATGAAACTCTAGAGCAGGTTGCTCAGACGGCAAACACCCTTCACCTCGTGGAAGATGGGGATGGCTAAGAAATTTTAAAAAAAGAACACTCAAGGACCAGTCATAACAACTACTCCATTCAATATATCCAAGAAATTTCCTTTCTCTCTCCTCCAAACAATAAGATGATTTTTAAAACTTTTTCATGTATGAATCTTGTTATAGTTAGGCTATGTAGCTTTTTCCTTTTTGTTTGGGTCATTATCATTATTGTCAATGTTATTGTTCTATTCTTCTACGTAATTACATTTTTGATCCTTCAATTATTTATTAGTAACTTCTAAGTTTGGCAATAGATATATCTAGCTAAACGGCATTAACCTTTACTTTTATTTTTCTGTTGGGTGTGTGTTATAGGTCCCTTAATTCCCTTTGTATAGAAAGATTGTTATATTTAGACTACTTTTGAAATTATATATTACCCTCAAAAGGGAATAATAATACAAGTTTAATAGATTACATGGTTAGTTAACTGAATTAAAAATTTATAAATAATTAGGTTTGAGAAAATTCGGAAATAAACTTCCTTTTTCTTTTTCTTTTTTTGAGATAACAACTGTAGGCTATTACCATAATCTCAAACAGGAATACAAATAAAGAGCATCTATTTCTGAAAACAGAAGATACACCTCCTACAGAGCAATAAAAGTAAGTAGAAAGTAGATGTTGAACAAAATTCCTACATCTCTCCGCTTTCTTAGAAGCTCAAGTAAGTGTAATCTTTCTCCCATTTCCTTCCTTATATGTGTAACTACCTCCTCATGTACAATTTTGCCTTTGAACTTGTTGTTTCAATTCCTAGCTCTCCATGTGTGGTATAAAACAACTCCATAAATGGCTGAGATGATTTCCTTTCAATGCGTCCTCTTGATGCCTTCTAGGACTCATTTGATGCCGCCGCCTGTCTGCATAGCAAAACCCAACCATTGATTTACCTTCTGTCAGACTTCTCCAATCCATAGAGGCTCCACAAACAAGTGTGCATTAGTCTCTGTGACTCGAGCATCACACAGACAACTGTCTGTATCATTCACCTGTATATGCAGCCTGATCAGTCTTTCTTGTGTTAACAGCCTCCCTTGCATTGCCAGCCAAA